>NC_056751.1:815460595-815490595 GCF_019279795.1 Protopterus annectens | reverse complement strand
GCCTTTTGTAGGCAGTGTCCCAAAGACCAAATTACCACTGTGGCAGCTACAAATAAATGCAGTCTGAGGGTCATGCTGCTCAACACTGGAAGTCTAAATTTCAAAATGCACTTGCTCAAAGCACTCCTTAAAATGGAGAACATCGACATTTGTGCTGTAACAGAGACCTGGTTCAAGGCAGCAGAAAGCACCCCTGTACTACCAGGCTAGAACTCATTCCACACCTTTCGGCCCCAGAACTTGGACCAAATGCATGGATCTCGCCATACCCAGTAGAACCAAGACACTCTTCTCCAAAAAAAGGAAGCCAGTCTGGTGGTCCCCTGCCATAAACAAACTCTACAACAGGAGGAGGAACCTGATGCGGAATAGGGTGAAGTCCCAAGCCTGGTAAAACTCCCTTATCGGCCTCAACAAAAAGTTGAGATTCCCTCATCAGATCCTCTAAAGCTAGCTATGTAAACAGAATTGCAGCAGATCATAAAGACAACCACAAGGCTTCTATAGTTATGTAAAGAATCTCCACAGCAATACTCAGATTTGCTCTGAGCTACTGCACAATGGTACCTCCTTTCCTGAGGCAACAGATATTGCCAATATACTGTCCGACAGATTATGCCATCTTTACCCCTCTCTCCCCTACCAAAGGATCAATCACAATACCAGTAGATTGCCAGGCACCCAGTATTACTGCTTCACAGGTCACAGCCTCACCTCAGGCTTTGTCCCTACCAAATAGCGCACTGCTACAGTCATCCATCTCCACAAAGGAGGAGCGACTACAGACCCTGGGAACTATCGCCCCATTAGCCTGACGAGTCTGATATGCAAAGCTATGGAATGCATCGTCATGGACCTAATAAACAAGGATATAGGTAATCTCCAAACTCTGGATCCCACACAGTTTGGTTTTGTGAAGGGTAGATCATGTCTGCTCAACCTGGTCAACTTCTTTGAATTAGTCACCAGAGCTGTGGATGATGGGAAGGTGATTCATACAGCCTAGCCTGATCTGGCCAAAGCCTTTGATACCATTCCCCACTCAGGAATCATAGAAAAACTCACTAAGCCAGGCACCAACCCCTATATCACTAGGTGGGTTGCAAACTGGCTCATAGAACCCACAGTGTGAAAGTAGCTGACTCCAAGTCAGACTGCTGGCCAGTCATGAGTGGAGTCCCACAGGGTTCGGTCCTGGGTTCTCTCCTGTTTGGTATCTACTTCTCTGAAGTCCAGGCCAACACAAAGGGACTCTGGCTGACAAAGTTCGTAGACGATTGCAAGTTGGGAGCTATTATTAACTCCCCAAGTGATGTTGACATCCTACAGAAAGGCTTCACTGAGATCAATGACTGGTGTCAGAACTATGGCCTTAAGCTCAATGCAAAAAAATGTGTCGTCATCCCCTTTGGGAAAAACCCAGTTCCCATGAATTACCACATCAATGGTAGTCCACTGAACACAGAAGAAGAGATCTCGGAACACAGGTTAACAGCAACCTTTCTTTTGACCACCACATTGCCACTGTGGTCAGAAAGTCTTTCTATGTGGCGCATAGAGTTTTGCATCCAGGAAGAAAGAGGTCATTGTCTCCCTCTGCTCTTCCCTCATTAAGCCAATCATTGAATACAATGCCCCATTTGGGATATACCTCACTAGACACCTGTAACAACTGGAGAGGCTGCAAAAGTACCTCACAAAGAGGTTCCTAGGCCTTAAACACTTGTCTTATATGGACAGACTCAAAAAAACTCCAACTATTCTCTGTCTCATATCGCCTACTTAGAGGCGATCTCTGCTTGACTTACAAAGCCATGTCTGACCCAGCTCTGTTACAAATGGTACATCTAAAGAAATCCCAATCCCACCGCACCACACGCTTCAGAGACCTCAACCTCATTACCACAATCAACAGAACAAGCTAGATGGACAGATTCATAGCCCAGAGACTGCCCATGCTATGGAATAGACTTCCCATACATGTCAAACAGAGCACCTCACTGGATCTCTTCAAGAAAAATCTTGATGAATGGATGGGAAATAGAAAATTTACCCCGGAGATCACTCCAGTGGCTCTTCTTGACAGAGGCACAGATAACTAAGGTCGGGTGGCACGATGCCAGGGTAATCCTATGGGCTAGGCTTGTAAAGGCTCCAGGGCCATTAGCCTAGTACACACCTATGAACCTAAAAGTAGAGAGAGAATGAGGTTCCTTCATAGGGTGGGTGGAATCATACTGTGTTGCAGAGTTAGAAGCCTGGCAGTCTAGATAGGTGTCAGAGCAGAACTTTAGCTTTTCTGGGTGATAGGAGTCATCTGTGATGGTTTAGGCTTCTAGTGAAGATGCCCTAGTTGCCATGCCATGGGAGACATAGCATTCATAGTCCACTTAAAGGATAACTGTGGAAAAGCTAGGACATGTTGGCGAGATCACCCCTCTTAGTTTGGCTCAGAATACTTACGGAATCCCCCAGGATGAGCTGCAGACTGCTGCTGGGTCTAAGAAAGTCTGTTCTACCTTACTGACCACAATCCATGAAAAGTCAATTTGTTTAGAAAATAGATGGATGAATACATAAACGGCAAGAACAGTGTAGATGCCCATGTATGCATGATTATATGCATTATCACATAACTCTGAGATAAATTCCACATTTTTTGTTTATTTTTGCAATGAGATTTTATCCTGTAATTAATAACAAATGTTTTGCAAATGTGAACCGTAATAGTTTCATTACCAGCTACAGGAATGTTCATAAAACAAAATTAATGAATGGCATCCCTGAAAAATGCTATTTTGCACAGTTTTGATAAAGCTGTGCCCATTTGCTTATGTCATTGGGATACTGCACCTTCCATCTAATAATTCCTACAGTGGTATTCTTCTGCATGGCAAAAAATAAAGGAATTTACTTTTCATTGGAGCATTCACTAGGTAAAAGAAATGTGTGTGAAATTAAGCTATATTTTTGTAATGATTTTTACAACATACTGCAAAATGCGTACATCTGAAGTTATTATATTTAAACTTTCTCTTTATTTTAACATCTTGTGCTGTTTTTCAGAAAGTGTTTATCAAGGCTGGATTTTAATAGCCTCCTTTTTCCTGTTTTTCTAGGCTTGCCTTGGGTTAATTTACACAGTGCATGTTGATAATCTCAACATCTCATTGGAACTGCTTATTGCAAATCTCTTCAGATGCATAGTGCCGTTAGCAGGAGGGTCTCAGGTAACTGGCCATTTTTTTATTTTATCTTATAACTTTTGTTGTTTCCCATGTTGTTTACATTTTGCAATTCACATTTCAGTATTCTCATATTATTACATCATAGAATCCAGAAGCAGGACTCATAACCTTAAAACAAAGTATTAGACATAGTATTATTTTTGGATCATTTAATAGTAAGTCTTCCTCCTTATCCCTTCTTTTAGTTTCCATCACATCCTTTTCTTGTTCCCTTCACTCCCCCCGAGACGGATCCAGCACTAGGTGACCTAGGCAGATGCCTAGGGCCACCTGGCTGGGAGGGGCCCACTGGCCACTGCCACAGCATTTACTTTTTAATTTAAAATTAAAAAAATACATGTCTTCTTTAAGGGTGTTCAGAATGCCCTCTGTGTGCAATGTTTACATCTCGTTGTGTGTCTGCACTCACCTGCTATCGCTTGCTGCTTCTATTCCATGTCTGTGGGCAAAATTTAAACAGAAGACTGTTACTGCTGCCTACTCCTTCCACAGAGCATTGTCAGAAGCATGATCAGTAAGGTGCTTATTTTTTTTTAGCTTCTGGAACTAGTGTGTGTGTGTGTCTGTCTGTGTAAAATGTACTAGTTAGAGCTGTCAGGTTAGTTAATTAAACCAGGTTCAAACACTGTAACTTACTTACAGGAGACAAGAACCTGAATCCTCCACACCAACTACCAGACGAAGAGTCTCTGCGCATTTTCTTGGAATTGGGAGTTGCAGTACATTTTCAAAGAATTGTGAACTTCGAGGGAAGAGAAGTTTACTGCTGCTCATGCAGTCTGCTTTCACTGTCTCACTGTTTTGTTTAGCAAATGGTAATCACTGTTTATGCTAGAGAATTTGAAAGCAGTGCTAGTAGCACAACAGGTAGCATACTTGCTTTTGATGCAGAAGGCTGTGGGTTCTGCTCCCACAGCATGTAGACTGATTGCTGATACTGTGTTGTACTTTAAAGGGTGGAGTGCTGCAGTCCCGAGTGTGTCCTCCTTTGGATGAGATGCCTTGTAACCATGAACCTGTTGTTGGTTTGCCATCCACGCTCTACTGCAATATTACCAGCTTACCAATTTTTTTTTTTTTTTTATGTAACAGGCAATTTATTCTTTGAGAGTAGCAGGTACTGACATTGTAGATGAAGCACTTAAATATAAAGTTGCTTCCTAGTAGCAACCTCCTCATTAGTTAAAGATCTCTTTAGTGAGAATTATTTACATGACTTTTACCTCTGCAGAGATTGTACAGTACTGACTGATGTTGGTGGATTGTAATGAAAGAAGTTTGAGAAGCCTTTCATGGTTGAAATATTATGAAATGGCCAGTTTTGTCATTATTAGTTCATATGTTTTGTTTCCTTGCTTAAAGGAAAATGCTCAAAACTACAAATTTAAAACATTCTCTAACAAGTGGTGCTGTGCTATACAATGAATATAATTTAATGCAATCAGGAAGGTGTGTAAAAGGGGTTTATATCATAACATCGAAGCAGTAAAACTTTGAATGTTATAACATCGAACCCAGAACAGTGAAGCTGCAGAACATCGACTTCTTTCCTAGGGAAAGAATTCAGTGGGCTGTTTCTGCTGCTTTGCTATTTTCTCCACTGTGGTGCGAAGGTTACAGACAGGATTAAGGTAAGTGTGCGAATGGACCGGGTTAAGGTGAGTGTGGGAATGGGATAGTTAGGGACGTTAGGGTTAGGGAGCGGGTAAGGTGAGTGTGTGATAGGGGCCATAGAGTTAGGGAGCAGGTAAGGTGAGTGTGCGATACGGACCTTAGGGTTAGGGAGTGGGTAAGGTGAGTGTGCGATAGTTAGGGACCTTAGGGTTAGGGAGCGGGTAAGGTGAGTGTGCGATAGTAAGGGACCTTAGGATTAGGGAAGCGGGTAAGGTGAGTGTGTGATAGTTACAGAACTTAGGGTTAGGGTTTGGGTTAAGGTAAGTGGATAGATAGTAGTGTATGTACGGTTTAGTGTAGGGTTAGAAGTAGGATTTTAAGTGTATATATTTGGATTAGTTTTTTTGGTGTGCTTGTGTTGTGTGTGTGTTTATCAACAGTGAATTTTTTCCCTGGGAAAAAAAAATTGCTGTTCTGAGCTTTCGATTACATCACATTTCGAAATTCCAAGTTCGAGCTTATGGTGGTCAATATTTTGGGATTTCAATTATGTGATATAAACCCTATAAAAGAACGCATGCATGTATGAATGCATGGTCCTATAAATATGTGCAAGATGTTTTGAAAACAATTCAAAGATAACCTTAACTGCCACTGGCCTGATGCATTTTCTTTGAATGTGAGTTTCAAGGGCAGAGAACTTTACTGTTGATGCTAAGTGTGTTTTCATTGTGAGGCTGTATTGTTTTGTTTAGCAAACGTCTGTCAGTGTTTGTGCTATAAAATTTGAAATGAACTTTTTGAATTAAATCCAAATAACTTTAATCATTGCAGAAGTTAAGTATGCACACTGGCAGGTTTGAACAATGTTTACGGTAACTGTTGAGAAATAGCCAAGTAGTGGGACATTGGAATGGCTGGAGAGGGGTCCAATCCATTACCCTGCCTAGGGCCCCCTTTGACCATGATACAGCTTTGCTCCCCCTCACTTGTCATAGTATTCCTTCTCATATTTCAGATTCTTCTTCCCAACAACTGATGCTCATTTTATTATATTTTCTTTTGTTTTATTCATCTACATATTATCCCTTATCACCTCGATCAGTTTATGATCATTATCATTTTCATTCACTCCTCCTCTGTGCCTTCTTTTGTTGTGAACCCATCCTTTTTCCTGTTCTTAGAACATCTATATATCCATTCTCTATTCCCTAACCTCATCTTAGTTATCAATGTTTTGTTCTCCCCTTTTTTCTTTCTATCTTTTCCACGTTCTCACTATTTACTGCTTAACTTCTCCAGCCACTAACTGTAGTTCTAAAATTTCTTTTTATGGCCATTTCCTAATTTTGTTCTTGAACCCAGATGGACAACGTTGCTTTGAGTCTGGAATCTTCTCCTCATAAATCTTACTTCAGATTCTTCAAGCCATTTCCCATAGCTCTTTGATCTCCTCACATGTCCACCACATATGTAATTGGTGTGCTCACCTTACAGCCAGCAGCATCATGTCTGATCCCATCTGTCTTTCTGTACCATTGCAAGATTTCTGTACCCACTATCACTAATCTGGTGAAAGCATTTTCATTTGGGCCCACGCTATTCAGGATTGTGTTTGTGTCTAACATTTCTCCATAGGATAGTCTTCCTCCCCCTCCCTTGGTTCTTTTATCCCTACTTTCCTCAATCTCACCATTACTAACTAGGCTGTTTTTTTTTCTCCCATACTGTTGCTTTCCACCTTTTAAAATCCAATGCTGTCTGTCCTTCCAATGTTTTATTGACTTGTATTCTATCCTTTGCTATTTAACCTTGGTTTCCTCTTCATATAAGACCTGTCATGTATCTGCTGAATTTTTTCTATCCACTTCCTTTGCAGATTTATTTGAATATGTGTCCCTGCATATATTATATACGATTAGGTTGTACACCTCATCAGAATCCTTCCTCCCAGCATATGAACTTTTCCCACCTACTTATCCAGCATTATATATGTCCTCCTAGTTTCTTCTCCTTTTGATCTGCTTTATTTTGTCCTTTTATTTCTTTCAGTTCCACTGCTCCCCCACTTTGTTCACTACTCTTATCACTACTGACTTTTTGGATGATATTTTAATCCTACATCATTCCCTAATTTTCTGAAAATTAGCAAAATCTGTAAAAGTTGTTTTTTTTTTTACATTCTTTATTGTTAAAATAGTCATCTGCACACAAAACGTATTACTTTTAGTAGCCTTGCCTTTATGTTTTTCCCATACTACTTTAATTTTTTGCATCAAATATTCAGTTGCCATTAGGAAAAGTCATGGTAGAGACCTGCTATCCCTGTCAGGTACACCCTCCTCATTTCCATTTCATCTGACAATCCCTCATTTACAAATAGTTGCATCAAGGGGGCTCCCTTTAAGGCAGATACTTCCTAAGTCCATCTTCCATTCCAACTGTCAGCTCTATTACCTTATGCATAAATTTCCAGGCACACAGTCAAAAACATTTTGTGTATTAGTCAGAACTATCATTTGCTTCAAGTTTAAAAGGTTTAGTGATCAACTGGCCAGATTTTTTTTTTTTTGAAAACAAAAAAAAAAAAAAAGCAGGAAGTCTCCATTTTTCTGTTCTGCTTATAAAAAACTGAATGGATTGATATCATCTGACCATGTGTATTCCACTGCTGGCTGAAGTCATTGAAGTTTCCCCTCTTGCTCTTTACTGAGTTAGTAAACATAAGGGGAAATGTTCAAAACATTGCTTTTATTTTGTTTTGAAATCTTCATTGAAAACTGCCTTTCCCTGTTTCTTGAATAATTATATTAACATAATTATGTACACTGTTACCTTTAATTAGAATTAAGTTTAAGTATTGTACAGAACTGTCAAGTGTTTATCTTTCACTGCAGAATAGCTTACAACAGTTTAGCACTCACAATACAGCTGTTCTTATCTGTTACTAAAAGTACTTATCTGTTGCTAAAAGTACAATATAAATGCTGCAGTATGAGAACTATCCACCACCCTTCAGTCATCCATAGTGTAGATGTGACATATCTGTGTCGATCTGCCAGTCTGTTGTATTGTATTTCTGTTAACATCCATTAGACTGTCCTTGAACATTTTCTTCTCTCTTCTGGAACAGTAGCATGCCCTTTTCTCCCTTCACCGTTTCCAAATCTCTGATACCCTACAAGTAGTGTACTATATTCCTGCTCGATCCTTCTCCTCTCAATATCCCTTTCTTATCTTACAGTTTAACTTTCATCCAAGCGATCCTGAATGAAATTATCTCAACCCCAAATGATCCTTCCCCGGCTGATTAAAATATGTATGCCTTCCTCCTTTTTCATATTTTATCCTACATAAAAATCCTCTGTCCTGCACCCCTCAAATCTTTCCCTAAAGAAATGTTTAACCCCCATTATATGAAAAAAAAACTTTTGCTAGATTCTTTGACTTCTCTGTGAGTTTTATTCCTAAAGATGAAAAGCAGTCACTGTTATTCCTTTCATAAAATATATATATATGGGTCCACTTCTGCATCTTGAAATACTGAAATGTTAAATATCAGTATTCTGAGACCTGAATACTGAATCTCAAAATACTGAAATGTCAAATTTCAGTATTCTGAGACCTGAATACTGAATGGCCACAAACACGAAAAAGCAAAATAACGACAACTCAGAATAACAAAAGAAAAACAAAATAAAACTAAACATCCAACCCTCCCCCAAAATAAACAAAAACATAACTACAAAACCCAACATAAATAACAGTAACACATGATTTTGCAGGAGGGCAAGCCCGCCTGCACCCCCACACCCCTGCTACTTATATATACCAACTCTGAGGTCACACTAACATGAAAACAATATACCTATTTCTGTGCACCCTAAACTCCCATTACACATACACCCATACCCACGAGAAACACACACACTGCACATGTGAAACAGTCACCTCTCTCACCACCCACACACACACACACACACACCATCACCTACCTACCCTAACCCATTCCTACATATTCCCAAAACACTAAATAAAACTATATTCCTACCCCAAACTCTGACACACTACAAACTTACCTGGATCTCAGAACATAATGACACCTCCACTGACATCTTCAACACCCAGAAACCACAAAACATTAAAGGGACAGCACACTACAAATACAGACTGCACAATACCTACCTCACATTCGGCATCATCAGATTCAACAATGGGCAGATGATGTTCATCGTGTTACCCTGCTGCAGTCATCACACTTGGGTTACCTTGTCATCAGGCGGTCCCGCAGTCGCCTGAATTCCAAAGTCTTGGTCCGGCATTGGTTGCTGTCGCTTCTTCCCTGACGTCAGTGCGTCAGGGGTATATAAGAGGCATCCAACGCCATTTTCTTCAGTCTTTCTTGCCATGCGGTGCCTAAAGCAGAAGCAGTTCGCAAGTGCCGGTCGGCCGACACCTGAGATTTTCGAATCGAATTTCAGTCCGAAGTCTTCAAAGCTAAGTACCCCATTGGGGAATCTTTTCTTGCCTCAGTCCGATGTCAGAAAAAGTTAACAATTGCATTTCTTGTGGGAAGCAAATACCTCATAAGGGCTTTCATTCTTATTGTATACCTTGCCTAGGCCCAGACCACGACGTCACTGGTTGTCGGTTTTGTGCTAGGTTCAATAAGCGAACTATAAAGCGACGCTTTGATTTCGCATGACACTACTTCGGTAGGAAATTTAATTACACTATGCCATCGGAGCAACCGACTACCGGCGTGCATAAAAAACGCAAAGATAAAGACAGGCAGCCTAGATCCAAGCCAGACTTCGAGACTTCGGCTGGGCTGGTCGCTGGTTCTCCGGTTTTCAGTGAGGTGCCTATGCAGCCCCTGACTACTGCAGAATTGGAACCACAGACAGCTTTGGATTTTCAAGCAGAGAGTTCTAGGCCAATGCAGCCATTTTCATTAGGCCCTACCGACAACATTTCATAAGGAGAAGCCGGTGCTGTGGAAACACCTTCGGTTACAGAAGGTGTCTTCAGACCGACTACTCTCACCATAAAATCTTATGCTAAGCTTAAGACTCCTCTAAAACCAAAAAAGACTGCACATCCGTCTCCAGTTCAAGGCCCCATGCCTAAGAAACAGATGCTTAAAATGGCTGAAGATTTGATTTCTTTAATCAGGGGTTCCCAACCCCCCCCCCCAGACAAAAGGCCTAGACAAGAAGAGGATTATGCCTCCTCTGATCAAGTTTCTATTTCCTCAGGCTCCTCTGAGGAACAGGATTACTCCTTTCCCCCTTATGAAGATTCTGATGCTGAAGATTCCATTCCCTCAGCTTCTCCCCCTGAAGACTATTCCTTTGGGGAAACCTTACATACCATGAGGGAACATTTCCACTGGGAAGGTCAGGACTACTCCGAGTCAAAGAAAAGCCTCCGAGAGTTTCTTTTACTCCCCCAGCAGAGACCACTTGCTATCCCTCCAGTTTTAGACATTGTGGATAATGTTTACTTAGAATCTAGTCTAAATCCAGATTCTCTGCCTCCTGCTCCAGCCAAACCAGATAGATATTATAGAGTGCCTGACTCTCACAAATTCCTTTACAAAAGCCCTGTTGCTGACCAAGAGATAATCTCCCAGGGTCCCAAAGGGGCTAAGGCTTCTATGACTAAAAATCCTGTACCCTCTGAAAGGGACTCCAGAGCACTAGATAGGTGGGGGAAGAAGGTTTACACCTCAGCTACTCTAGCTATGAGAGCACTAAATTGTCAATTTCACATGCTGAAATACCAGCAATTCCTTATGTCTCAAATAAAACAAAAGATGAGCACGCACCCTCAACAGTCTGAATTCAAAGAAATGCAGGATCTGTTGCATGCAGCTGAACAGGTGGGCAAACATACTTTACAATGTGGATTTGATTCATTGGAAGCTTCCTGTAGAGCAGCTGTTACTGGGTCTGTTATAAGTAGGCATACTTGGTTAAAGGAGCAAACTCTGCCTGATCATGTTAAAGCAAAGTTACTAGATGCACCCTTACAGCAGGATGTCTTATTTGGGGTTAAATCAGAAGAGGTTTTAAAGAAAATGGAGGATAAGGCAAAATCTATGCAGACGGTCAAAGATTTCTTACAGGTACAACCCCCACGCTTCAGCAGAAATTGGCCAGCAAAAAATTGGTTCTTTCCAGCTTCTGATAAACCACAGAGGGGTAAATACAGACGCCCAAGGGGCAGAGGACAAGCACAAATCCCTTACAAACCTCGCCAATGGGGCACTGCAACACAAAAGGGAGGAGAAGACAGGTCCCAAACTACTAGAAGACAAACACAATGACTTAAACCTCAAACTGCCAAGCAAAAATTTCTTGGCAGCACCCTTGGGAGGAAAATTAGCATTTTTTATAGACAACTGGCGCATCATCACAAGGGACAAATGGGTCCTAGACATTATCTCACAAGGATACAGATTCCATTTCCACACCTTGCCAAGGATAAAAGGAATGCCAGACTTGCCACAAAATCAATGGGCAGAGGCACAAAAACAAATTACAGCTCTCATGGACATGAGAGCCATTCAGCTGGTAAATACACAGGAGCAAGGCCAAGGGTTTTACTCAAGGCTCTTTTTAGTCCCCAGAAAGGACAATGCTTGGAGACCCATTCTGGACCTTTCAATTCTAAACACCTTCTTGCAAGTACCCAAATTCAAGATGCTAACATTACCGCAGCTTCTTCCCATGTTGGGCAAGAAAGCTTGGCTAGTAACGTTGGACCTCAAGGAGGCATACCTGCATGTCCCTATCAGACAAAATTGCAGAAGATACCTCCATTTCATTGCAGGTTTAACCCATTACCAATTCTCTGCACTGCCCTTTGGCTTATCTACTGCACCCAGGGTCTTCACAAAATGCCTGGCACCAGTAATTGCATATTGCAGACAAAGAGGAATTCAAATATACCCATACCTGGACGACTGCCTCATCCAAGCAGAAAGCCAAAGACATTCTCTTACAACATCTGATTTTTGTAAAACACCACCTAAGTTGCCTAGGGTACACAGTAAACGAAAAGAAATCAAAATTAGTGCCCTCACAAAATATGACATTCCTGGGTGCCACCTTGAATACAATGGCCCAGATGGCTTATCTGACGCCAGACAAACAATTACAACTAACTTAATACTTCAAAATAATGGCAACAAAGACCCAACTCCCTGCAAGAAAAATACCCACGAGAAACACACACACTGCACATGTGAAACAATCACCTCTCTCACCACCCACACACACACACCATCACCTGCCTACCCTAACCCATTCCTACATATTCCCAAAATACTAAATAAAACTATATTCCTACCCCACACTCTGACACGCTACAAACATACCTGGATCTCAGAACATAATGACACCTCCACTGACATCTTCAACACCCAGAAACCACAAAACTTTAAAGGGACAGCACACTACAAATACAGACTGCACAATACCTACCTCACATTCGGCATCATCAGATTCAACAATGTGCAGATGTTCTTCGTGTTTCACTGTTGCAGTCATCTGTGAAGATTGGAGGAAGATGGGCGAAGGGTGCCAGCCTAGTCGAATAGAATTTGATACATAATTACATCAACTGTATAAATAAATGTAAAATACAGGCTTGTGTTTATAAATGAAAGAAAACACTGAGCAGTGCCAAAAGGTAGTCTAGGCAGGAGACAAGGTGAGAGATCCTTTGATGCCTTTGCCTGTGATTGAGGAGCCATTTCAGAGGGTAGCTATGGATATTGTGGGTCCTCTGAGTACCCCAAGTTCCACAGGGAAAAAGTATATCTTAGTGACTGTAGATTATGCTACATGATACCCTGAGGCAGTGGCTTTGTCCTCCATTGAGGCCGAGAAGGTGGCAAATGCTTTGTTAGAGATTTTCAGCAGGGCAGGTTTCCCAAAGGAAATACTGTCTGACAGAGGTGCCACTTTTATGTCAGACCTGCTGGCTTGTCTGTGGAAGTGCTGTGGGGTGAAGCACATGAAGACCACCCCCTACCATCCCCAGACTAATGGTCTTGTTGAGAGGTTAAACTCTACAATCAAGTCCATGCTACGGGCATTTGCAGATCAGTTTAAGAAGGAGTGGGACAAATATTTGCCCCATCTGTTGTTTACTTACAGAGAGGATCCCCAGGAATCCACAGGTTTTTCACACTTTGAGTTGCTGTACGGGCATAGGGTGAGGGGACCTCTAGATTTAATTTGAGATGAGTGGGAAGGTGAGTGTGAGTCTCGCATATGTTGTGGCATATGCCCTGAACCTCAGGGAACTCATGGGCCTGGCCCAGGAGAACCTGGCAGAAGCCCAACAACAGAAAATGGTGCGGTATGACAGGAATGCTCAAGATATAGAGTATGCTGTAGGGCAGCAGGTGATAGTTCTCATTCCTGTCAGACACAACAAGCTGTAAGCAGTTTGGGAGGGACCCTACAAAGTGGTAAGAAAGGTAAGTGATGTTAACTACATGGTGGAAGTGCTAGACAGGAGCACAAATTGTACCATGTTAATATTATGAAACCTTATCATGCTATGGAGGCCCTTGTGCTGAGCATTTGCAGTGGATTGCAGGAGGAGTCTGAGATTGTGAGTGATCTCCTCAGTGAGGCTCAGACTGACATCTTGGTGGAAGGGGTAGCAATGTCCCAGCAGCTATCTCCTACCCAGGTTTGAGAAATCTGAGCAGTGTTGCAGGAGTTTGGGGGCATGTTCACCGGGAAACCAGGGAGCACCCACCTGGTGCAGCACCAGGTGGATACAGGACCCCAAAGTCCTATCTGGCAGGCCCTTTATAGGGTGCTTGAGAGAGTCAAACAGACTCCGAGGGAGGAGGTACAGGAGATATTGGAACTAGGGTTCATTCAAGAGTCCAATAGTCCCTGGGCCTCACCAGTGGTGTTGGTGCCAAAGAAGGATGGCAGCACCAGGTTCTGTGTGGATTACAGGAAATTAAATAGTCACACAGAGTCAGATGCTTACCCCATGCCTAGGACAGATGAAGCCCTAGAGCAGCTGGGTTGGGCTAAGTATCTTACAACCATTGATCTTACCAAGGGTTACTGGCAGATGCCTTTGACTCCCAGTGCGAGAGAGAAGTCAGCCTTTGTTACTCCTTTTGGCTTGTATGAGTTCACAAATATGCCCTTTGGGATGAAGAATGCCCCAGCGACTTTCCAGAGGCTGGTAGATCATATCTTAGCAGGAGGGTTTGCCCTTGCTTACATGGATGATATTGCTATCTGCAGCCATTCCTGGCAAGAGCACCTTCAGCATGTCAGGGAGGTGTTGGGCAGACTACAGAGGGCAGGGTTGACCATTAAGCCGAGCAAATGTCAGGTAAGTAAGGCAGAGGTCTCCTACTTAGGACATAGAGTGGGAAGTGGTAAGATAAGGACAGAACCTGCCAAAGTGGAAGCCATTCAGGCATGGCCTGCACATGTTACCAAAAAGCAGGTGAGGGCATTCTTAGGGACAGCAGGGTACTACAGAAAGTTTGTCCCTAGTTATAGTACCATAGCTGCTCCCCTCAAAGACCTGACAAGGAAGAACAGGCCAAATAAGTTAGTGTGGACCACAGCATGTGAGCAGGCATTTCAGAAGCTTAAGGAAGCTTTGGGAGGACCCCCTGTGTTAGCCAGTCCAGACTATAGCAAAGAATTTGTTGTGCAGGTGGATGCTTCAAACTATAGGGTGGGGGCTGTACTTAGCCAGATTTCTTCAGAGGGAGAAGAGCACCCAGTGGTTTATCTCAGTTGTAGGCTCCAACCCCGGGAGGAAAGCTATGCAACTGTAGAAAAGGAATGTCTAGCCATAGTGTGGGCACTACAAAAACTTCAGCCTTATCTGTTTGGAAGAAAATTCACTGTGATGACAGATCACAACCCTCTAAGATGGTTAAACAGAGCCAGTCAGCAAAATGCCAAGTTGCTAAGATGAAGCCTGGGGTTGCAAGCATATATGTCAGTGCAGCACTGCAGTGGGAGTAGCAGTGCCAATGCAGATGGGCTCTCAAGACAGGGAATGGGGTGAGGTACACCCAGATAGACCTGACATGATGTTTCTCAAGGGGCACTTGAGTTCCCTGGGGGGGGGGGGGTGTGAAGATTGGAGGAAGATGGGCGAAGGCTGCCAGCCTAATCAAATAGAATTTGCAACATAATTCTATCAACTGTATGAATAAATGTAAAATACAGGCTTGTGTTTTTAAATGAAAGAAAACACTATAAAATGTGAACTTCAAGATTTTTGCAACATTGCCATCTGCTGTAAGGAAAACCAAGCCAAGCATTTCAAATGAGTCTTTTGAAGTTGGAAAAATATTATGAATCTCGTTGATGTTTTACAAGTCGGCTCCAGTGGGTCTGGATGAAGGTTTCATGCCCATTATATTAAGGTTAAAGTTAAGGTCCAGAATTTACATGTGGAAGATGCTTTATTGCTCTGGTTTATGCTTGAGTGTATATGTGAAATTCCTTGTATTGTTGTAGTTTCCTGAGCAGGTGTTAGCTTTCTAAATAATGCAGTGTGTGGCCTGAGAAAACCTGAGTGTCAAAATGATGTAATTTGGGAGGGCCCCAGCAGAGCTGTTGGTTAGAGTTTAAAAACTGTTGTTCAATGAGAAACTGTGAGCATTTTGATCTTGGAAATCTAACCCAGCACTGCTTGCTCTTTATGTTTGTAAGTAGGATTATAGCACTGTGTTTTCTCTTTTAGCTGAAGATTAGAAAGTTAGATTAAGTGTTTTTTCTTTGACATCAGACCTGTCCTACTGTATTACTTTAAGTTTCTGTGTGATTTCTGAACTCTTAGATATATCTGTGGTGAAGTAGTATTGTCTTCTGTTTTAATTATTTATTATTAAATATTCTAAAAATCTTTACCTGTGGCTGGCTTGTATAGAGAAGTAGGCTCTAGAGTACATTGCATATTTATAGAGTTCATTGTAATAGGCCACTCTAAAATAAGCCTTAGACGGAATAGTCACATTACCAGTTGGATAATAATATTGCACAGTAATAATTGGAAACCCTTTTAAGGGCCTTTTAGTAGCTGATAATATTAGCTGATGGTGGCAGAAATTACTACCGTATAGTCTGGTTAAAGGGGCACAGCTGGAGAATCTGTGCCAGCCCTTCCCAGGAGTGTCTGTGAAGTTGTATAAATACTTATCTGAAAGTGTGGGTGTGTGTCAGCTACCTGGGCAGGGACACAAAGCACTGGTTGGAGAGAGAGGGTACTGGAGATTAGCTTGCCAGCTTGGCTAAGATCTGGACCCTATAGTTGTGCCAGTGGGGAGTCTTATTGGGGACCTGGTGAGCAAGGGAGCAACCAGCCCCAGACTGACTGTGATGTCTGTGTGCACTTAAGGGAAGTTGTACTTTACTGTGTGTATTAGTTATCCTTTCCTCTTCTAGGAGTCGCCCTCTCTGGTGTCAATGATGAGGATTGGGGCTCCTTGATTGCTGGGCCAGGGCACAGGCATAACATCATCACATTTGGGTTATTCCTGGTAGGGTATCCCTCGGCCGGCACGAATACCAGAGACTTAGTATTTCTGCGTCAGTTGCTGTCACTTGAGGACTGATGTCAGGTTGTCAGTGGTATAAAGTAAGGCAGCCGACGCCATTACATCAGTCTTTCTTGCCATGGAGCCTGAAGCAGAAGCAGTTCAGATGAGTGCTGGTCGGCTGCTACCTGAGTTTTTGTTTCTGAATTGAAGTTGAAGTCTTTGAAAGCTAAATATCCTGTTGATATCCTTTTTTCTTGCACTAACCGATGTCAGAAAAAAGTTAATAATTGTCTCACCTGTGGAAAGCAAGCACCACACTGGGATTTCCACTCTTACTGCATCACTTGTCTAGGCCCAGACCACAACGTCCCTCATAGTCGCTTCTGTGCTTTGTTTAATGCCAGAACTATCCATCATCGGGGCCTTACTGTAGCCAG
The DNA here is from genome assembly GCF_019279795.1 of Protopterus annectens. Lineage (NCBI taxonomy): Eukaryota > Metazoa > Chordata > Ceratodontiformes > Protopteridae > Protopterus > Protopterus annectens. Next base: position 815,473,742 of record NC_056751.1, on the reverse strand, counting down.
ATATTTCCGTTTACAGTCCTCGAATTTTGATATGGCTTTGGTAAGCCATCCAACAGCAGATCTTCGGTAAAAGCGTAAATATAAAGACAGAGACAGACTGCACAGGACAATACCTTCTGATGACGCTTCCGTTAAGCTAGTTCTCCAGAGCTCAGTGAGATGCTTTCACAGCCCGTGATGCGCACTTCAGTTAATTAGCAGGCCAGTACTGAGACCCTTTTGGAGTCTGGTATGCTGCAGAACTCTTCTTCGTCTAAGGATCCTGTGGTCGTCTTTACCTTGGATGGGTCTGGAGCCACTGAGCAGGCACTGTCTTCTGAGGAAGTCCTTCGCAACTCAGAATCCCAACATAAACTGACGCCTTCTTTTGTGACTACCGTCCTTTCGAAAACTACCGAGTTTCTTAGGCCCAGGGGTCAAACCACACCCAAGAAACCGACTACCCACTCTCAGGCGCCTGCTCCCTTGTCTCAGTCTCAAATGCTTAAAATGGCAGAAGACCTTATGATGCTGATTAGGGGAAGCCAAGCCACCCCCTCCAAAAGCAAAAGAGATCTGTATCCAGTAGTTTTGTCTGAACAAGAGTCAGATGAATCCAGTGCATCTGACTATGAAAACATGCAGCCCCTCTCCACATATGAGGATTCTGATGCAGAGGAATCCATTCCTTCAGCCTCTCCTCCAGTGGAATTTTTTTGGGGAAACCCTTCATACCTTAAGGGAGCATTTCCAATGGCAGAGTCAAGACTACCCTAAGTCTAAAAAGAGACTCAGGGAATTCCTGATCTTCCACAACACAGACCCTTAGCCATCCCCCCTGTCCTGGATGTGGTGGATGACGTTTTCCTTGACTTCAGCTTGGCTCCAGATGCCCTCCATCCTGCTCCCAGAAAACCAGACAGATACTACAGAGTCCCTGACTCACACAAATATTTGTTTAAAAATCCAACAGCTGACCCTGAGGTCATTTCTTAAGGGCCAAAAGGGATTAAAGCAACCTCTGCTAAGAATCCCACCCCCTCAGACAGGGATTCCAGAGCACTGGACAGATGGGGTAAAAAAGTATACACTTCAGCTACTCTTGCTATCAGGGCACTAATATCAGTTCCATATGCTTAAATATCAGCAACATACCTTGGAACTCCTTAAACAAGAAATGTCCTCCTTTCCTGCATGGGCAGAATCAAAAGAATTACAAGCCTTAATGCATTCTGCAAGTCAAGTAACTAAACACACTTTGCACTGTGGTTTTGACGCCCTAGAAGCTTCTTGCAGGGAAGCAGTCACTGGATCTGTCATTAGAAGACATGCATGGCTTAAGGAACAACCTCTGCCAGACCATGTCAAATCTAAATTGTTGGATGCACCCTTGCACAAAGATAACTTAGTTGGCACTAAAGCAGAAGAGGTCTTAAAAAAGAATAAAAGAAAAAGCAAAATCTATGCAGACAGTTAAAGATTTCTTACAGGTTCAGCCCCCTAGGTTCAGCAGACATTTTCCCCGACAAGCACTGGTCCTTTCCTGCTCTGAATAAACAGGCCCAGCCCAGGCCCTGTGGAAACAGACCCCCCAGACAGCAGCCCCAAGGGTTACAGAGATCAAAGCAGTGGACCACTTCCACTGCAAAACCAATGAGTTCTAAGCCCACCCTTATGGTAGGAACTCGCAATGACTTGCCTCCTCCTCCTGACCTCACCTCTGCCCTCCTTCACATACCCCTAGGAGGCAAAATCTCCTTTCACTCAAGCACCTGTGCCACCATTACCAAGGACCAATGGGTTCTGAACATTGTGTCTCAGGGGTACAAATTCCCTTCTAACCCCAAAAGGGTTCCCAGATTTACCGCCATATCAGTGGGCAGAGGATCAAAAGCAAATCGATTCCCTGCTCTCCTTGGGGGCAGTAGAGCACATTCCTGCAGAGCAGATAGGTCAAGGCTTCTATGCCAGACTTTTTCTTGTGCCCAGAAAAGAGGGCACCTGGCACCCCATCCTCAATCTATCCATTCTAAATGCCTTCCTGGTGATCCCAAAATTTGGAATGCTCACCCTCCAGCAGCCGCTACCCATGCTCTCCAAGGACGCTTGGCTAAACTCTCGGGACCTAAAAGAGGCCTACCTCCACATTCCTATCAGGGAGTCCTACAGAAAATATCTCCGCTTCAGAGCAGGATCTCAACACTTTCAGTTCTCTGTGATGCCCTTTGGCTTATATACTGCTCCCAGAGTTTTCACAAAATGCCTGGCTCCAGCCATTGCCTTTTTCAGACAAAGAAATATTCAAATTTACCCCTACTTAGACGACTGTCTTAATCAGGCAGACATCCAGGGCAAGCTGCTCAAAGACCTGGCCTTTGTAAATAATCTACTAACTTCCCTAGGGTATACAATCAATGAAAAGAAATCCAAACAGGTACCCACCCAAAAGATAATATTCCTGGGAGCAAGTCTGGACACAGCATCCCAGATGGCATACCTTACACCAGACAAACAAATTTTTCTGTCACCTTAATTCTCTCAACTGGCCACCAGGTCCCAGCTTTCTGCAAGGAAAATCCTGCAAGCCCTGGGGTTCATGGCCTCTTGCATACTCCTCATTCCATATGCCAGACTGCATATGAGGAAACTTCAGTGGTACCTAAAGAGCCTTTGGTGTCAATACTCAAGATGTGGAAACTCTTCTACCTATAATTCCTTGCCTGAGAAAGGAATTTCTTTGGTGGGGAACAGCCTGCTCCCACAAGGGACTGCCTTTCTCCCCACACCCTGCCACTCAGACCCTCACCACAGATGCCTCAGACTATGCTTGGGGTGCACACCTGGACAGCAAGTGCATACAGGGCCAATGGAGCACACAGCAAATCCCCGTGCACATCAGTCAAAAGGAGACGATGGCTGTGCAGCAGGCCTTGATAGCTTTCAAACCCCTTATCTCTCCAGGGGTACTCCTGATCAAAGCAAACAACACCACTGTGATGTGGTACATCAACAAGCAGGGAGGGGCTCACTCCTACCCTCTGTGCAGGCTGGCCATGACCCTTTGGCTCACAGCCTCTTCCATGCAACTACACCTGTTAGCACAATACCTACCAGGATCTCTCTCAACTCCCTAACAGACCAATTAAGCAGAGAGTTTTTGGAACCACATGAGTGGCAGCTAAACAGAAGTACTTTCTTCCTAATAACTCAGAAATGGGGAACCCCAAAGGACAACCTCTTTGCCTCCCACACCAACCACCAGCTCAGCAAATTCTGCACCAGGGAACATCACTGCATGACTTGGAAAGTGGATGCCCTGTCCTCCCCCTGGGTAAACCTGTCTGTCTATGCCTTTCCTCCCCTACCTCTCATCCCCAGGGTACTGCTCAAAATAAGGGAGGAAAAACCAAGGACCATTCTCATAGCTCCAGACTGGCCCAGACAGCACTGGTACCCCTTGCTGCACAGCTTGTCCCTGCTGCCTCCATGGCATCTTCCTCAGATTCCAAACCTCCTAACCCAGAGGGAAGGGGAATTCACGCACACCAATTGCAGACAATCAATTTGGCAGCTTGGCTTTTTCCCTAACCCCGTACCAATCTGCCATCCTCAGTAAACAGGTTCTGGAGGTTATCTGAGAGGCCAGATGCCCTGGCACCCAGAAAGTCTTATGCAGATAAATGGAAAAGGTTCTACACCTGGATCCAGGTGAAGGGGCCAATACAGTATAGCCCTCCATCCCTCATTACTTAGCTGACCTAATTTCTCCTCTATAAAAATTCATGCCTCTGCTGTTTTTGCACATTTTCACAGAGAAGCCTCTTTTCTCATACTCTCTGATTAAAAATTTCCACAGAGGGGCTAGCAACTTGAGGCCCCCCAGAAGGGCAGCAACACCAGCTTGGGACCTTAACTTTGTTTTAGAAAAGCTCACCCTCAAACCTTTTGAACCAGCTTCTTCTGCAGAGCTAAAATTTCTCTCCTGGAAGACAGCCTTCCTTCTGGCCTTTACTTCAGCCAGAAGAGTCTCTGAGCTGCAAGCACTCATAGCTGTGGAACCCTTCATCATTTTGCATGCAGACAGGGTATCCCTCAGAACTAATCCATCCTTCATGCCCAAGGTAGTGACCAGACCAATCCATTCATTTGCCCACCTTCTTTCCTAACCCCCAAAACAAGGGGGAAAGGATTCTGCAATCTCTGGATGTGCACTGACAGCTCAGATACTATCTGGACAGGACTAACCCCTTCAGAAATTCTGATCAATTGCTCGATAATTTTGCTACAGGGGCAGAAGGCAAAGCCATCTCCAAGCAAACCATTTCCAAATAGATAGCACACTGCATCCATTTCTGCTACAAGCAGCATGGCAAGCCTCCCCCCAGGGGGGTCAGGACACCCTCCAACAGAGCAGCCTCCACCTCTGCAGCTTTCCTCAGAGGGGTCCTCACCAAGGACATCCTGGAGGCTGCCACCTGGACATCTCTTCACACTTTTACCAAGCATTACTACCTGCCTCTCTTCTCCAAATCCAGGGCAGGGTTTGCCTCTGCAGTCTTGCAGGGCATGCTAGCCAGCCCCTAGTTCCTTGACTGCCTCCACCCTTTTCCTCAGCTTTGGGAATCTATCCAAATGTGATGAATGCAACAGTGAAACACGAAGAACATAGTACAGTTGTGTACACTTACCATAAATGTAGATGTTCGAGTGTATTCACTGTTGCAGTCCTGGTTTCCCTCCCTCCAGCCCCCTTTGTTTTTTGTTACCATTCTTCCTTATTGTTCTCCTTTCAAGGGACATATTGGTATTTATTTTCCACTGGTGGGATTCTTTCACCAGAACCTGGCGTCCTACTTTGGGGGCTCCTTGACAGGTTAGGGCAAGAAAAACTGATGTAATGGCATCAGCTGGCTTACGTTATACCACTGATGACCTGACGTCAGTCCACAAGTGACAGCAACTGACACAGAAATACTAAGTCTCTGGTATTCATGCTGGTCGATGGCTACTCTGACAGGGATAACCCAAATGTGGTGACTGCAACAGTGAAGACACTCGAACATCTACATTTATGGTAAGTGTACACAACTGTACTTTTCAAACAATGGCACTTTCAACATTCTGGTCTCGGGATACTGAAATTCGACATTTCAGTATTTCAAGACTCAGAAGTGCACCCATATAGATATAGATATATATAGACACATATGTGGGTCGCCTTCGGAAGATCAAAGTTTCAGAAAATTGAACTTCAATATAGTTGAGACCATATGATCTGCCTTCCCAAACACCAAAGCTTTTGTGTGCAGATCACGGTACAGTGGGGATCAGGGAATTTACCCTTTTCCTCCACTGTAGTGCAGTCTCAGAGTTAGTATATATAGTAAGCAGGGGGTACAAAGAGTGCAGGGGAACTTTCCCCCCTGCAAAAATGTAGATTAGCATTTTGTCTTGTTTGAGTTTTCAGAAAGGCGATCATATGGTCTCAACCATATGAAGTTCTACTTTCTGAAAAGTGGATCTTCTGACACAGATATATTTACAAAATCTTCAGATATTAAATCCCCATGTCCTTCCACTCTCTATCCACTACTGCTATGCCCCCAGAGCAATTCTTCCTCTTTCTGTATCACAATGAATCCCTATACCAAAAGCACCATTCATTTTAAAATCAAAAAGACTTTTTGAAAATACCTCTTGCCATTCTTTCACAGTCTTCCCAACTATTTCTCCACCTCTCAGTCTTTTCATCATCCATTTTGTAAGCTACTTGTCCTGGTGAGGGTCATGGTGGTATTATGTAGAGCAGAGCAGATTAAACTTTTTCTCCAGAAACAATTTCCAGCTTCTTTTTGGGAATCCACAGGCCTTTCCCTGCCATTAGAGAGCTGTAATATTTCCAGTGTGTGTCTGAGGTCTGTTCCAAGTCCGCATCTTGTGGACTGTGCCTTTTGCACATGCCATAGGAACTAACCAGGTTGTATTCTCAGTACGTCTCCTGAGCACATCAACTGGCTTCTCTCCATTTGGCGATATAGTGGCTCAATGGATGCCTAAAAAGAAGGGAAGAAGGAAAAAAAAGAGGAAATGAACTATCGGTCAATACAGGACTTTGACAACGATAAAACTGCTACCAGCTTAGACAACGAAATGAAGTGCACGAAGAAACAAACGTTCACTTATTGATGGCTGAAATGCAGAAAATTAGCAGTAATCTCCAGAAATAGATTGTGAAATTGGACCAGAGGGAAAAAATACACTTTATTCTGATTAATTGTCAAAAATGGAGATGAATGTGACAGAACTTAAAAAGAAGTTTAGCTTTACAAGGCTGTATCCTTTGACATTCCTTCCGCCTCCTGTCAATGTCTTCCAAAGGCTAGTCAGAACAATGCCTTTCAGTCCTCTCCTTAGTCAATGGAAGGTTTGCCAGTCATTCTTCATGGAGTTGATACACTTGTTTCACACATGAGCCTTTGGTTTGTTGACAGACATAGCTGCTGCCTTCCTGGCCTGTCTGTACCTATCAGTGTAATCTAAAGAACTACCTGCCAGCATTGCATGGAAGGCTTGTTTCATTTGCATGACTGTTTCCCTTCATTGCTTGTGTCTAGGTGAGTCCTAGGCTTATCTCATTAACAAGCATGGATCACCTTTCAGCCTGAGCTCTTGCTGTTACCTCATCAACAGAAGTCTTGAACAGGGTCCATTCAAACGTCATGTTCTTGACCTCCTCTGGGATAAGGAAGAAAGTCATATAGAGGTGAAATTCAACTCTTCCCTACAGAAATGTGTGCATTGCATTCCCTGGGCACTAGAAGTTCTTTATCTAAGGTTGCCAGCTTTTGAATCCCAAAATTGGAATGGTCAAGCTGGCACAGGCCACTGAATTCCATCTTCCCCATGCTTTACCCCTACAACACCTGTGCCTCTGATCAAACACAGGTAAGCTGGGCTGCAGTAAGGGCTCCACAGGGCTACTCTTTTATTTTTATTTATTTCTTTTTTGCGAGTCGTGGCCTTTTTAAAATACATACATGTGTGATTTTATTGGAAAACCATATATCTAACCAGTGCAAGGCACTACACTTTACTTTTTGCCAAAATCAAAACTCACTATTGCAGTATTTTAGTTGTTTTTACTGATTTATATAATATTTAGGTTTCCAATTCAAAATAATTGTTTTATCTCTGTATTAGAAATTTAGTTAAATATGTTTTGTCCTAAAATCTCTGGACACTTGCTATTTTCCATGATTTTTTTTTCAAGAGAAAATGCCTAATTAGAGACTGGCTTAAGTAAAGAGGGTCAAGTCATAACCCTACTGTCACTCTGCCAGCCCAGTTATCAGGAATTTTGTAAATAATTCAATGTCATTGTGAGTATTGATATGATTTATACAGAACTGTGTGTAAAGTACTGAGCTAAAATGTAACAACAGCATGCCCTATTGGAATAGAACAGGGATGTATCTGCAGTAGTGTGACTGTTTAGATGTATATGTTTAATGGAAACTGAAATACAGGAGATTAACTTGAAAAACATTCAGAGAAAATAGTGGAAATTAAGTTGTTGTTATAATTGCTGGGCCATAAACAGAAGATGCTATCTCTCAATTTCAATGCAGTATCAGACACAATGTCTAGAGCTAGAAATGTTTTGTATTGTCTTCAAAGAGAAGTAATTGCTAGGTTTGAAATGTAGAAGTGTTTTATGACTTCCAGGATCTGCAAGCATCTGAAGGCTATGTATTTTCAAGGAGAGATGTTAAATGCTACCAGCTGCAGTGGGTTGTTTTTTAGCTTGGAAACTAAAGTCAGATGACAAAAAAGTGATGTCATCCAAGCTAACCCAGCAGTAATATTTGATATTAATTTAAGAACTCTCTGAGAGAGAGAGAGAGAGAGAGAGAGAGGTGCATTTTTCTATTTTGTCTTTGACCTAGCAAGAACATCACTCATTACCACTTCTGCACTTGCCTTGCTGTAAGTAAATTATTAGGGCATAGTGAATCTTTTTAGATTCAGATAGGAATATAGTTATGTGTAGCTTGGATGTTTATTTATTTGAGACTGTCCTTCAATGTTTTAAATATTTCCTGTGATTTTGAACTCTGATGTAACTGATTACTTACTGAGTATTGTTTTTTTTATGATTTATTATTAAATATATTTAAACCTTTTAACTGTGGCTGATCTGTTTAGAGATATTTATCTCTATACTTGCATATCTATATAGTGACGCTGTATAGGACACTCCTAAATAGCCTTGCTTTTGGTCAGACTACCATTTGGATTAATAGTAACATTACACAGTAGGATTAGACACCCTTTATTAAGGGCCTTAAAGTAGCTGATAAGTAGTGGCTGCTGGCAGTATAAACTACCTTATAGTCTGGGCAGGAGGGGGCATAGCCAGTAAACCTGTGACAGCCTTTTCCAAGAGTGTGTGTGTGTTTGCATATAAATCAAATCTCAAGGAGTGTGTGTGTGTCAGCTACTTGGGCAGGGGCACAAAGCACTGGTTGGACAGAGAGGGTAGTGGATATCTTGGGGTTTATTTCACTCAGCTGAGATCTCAACCCTATAGCAGTGCCAGTGTGGAGTCTTTTTGGGGATCTGGATAAAGGGAGAAACCAGCCACAGACTGACCGTGATCTCTGTGTTCTCTTAAGGGAAATTGCACATTATTGTGTGTGTACTTGTCATCCTCCCAGCGTGTACGTTCCCCACTGTTGCCAGTGGTGAGAATTGAAGCTCCTTGAGTACTGGACTAGTGCAGGGGCATCACACCTACTTTTATTACCTGCCTTAATTTCTTGCATTTTAATTCTTCCTGTCTTGTGTCTTAAAACAAACGATACATTTATTTCTGTTTTAGCTTCCATATTCTCATCTTCCATCTGCCCCCAGTAATTTAAATCATGCTGTCGTGTAGTGTGCCATAAATTACATCCCTCACTAAGCCATGCCAGCTGTGTTATCACTGCCCTCAGGAGGTGTGCAGCTTCCCTACTAAGTGGATCACCATTTATGCAGCATGAGCCAGTCAGGCCTATACAGTGCTTATTATAGTGAGCCTTGGATGCCTCCTACTCCCAGGATTGTTAAGCTGGCATAAGCCACTGAGTCCCATCCTCCCTCATGCTGCCCCTCCAACACCCATGCCTCTGATCAAACACAGGTGATCTGGGGTGCAGTAAGGGCTTTATCCCTTTGCTTCATGGGGCCACTCTTTTTTTTTTTTTTAATGGCTTTTGTGCCCATCCAAGCCAAGCCAAGACTTTATCCCCAAAAAGAAACCCCAGTCAGAAGCCCCTGTCAATGAGGGACACAGGTGGAACCCCTGGGATAAATTTGTGGTTTGCCATCCAGTCATCATGGTTGCACTTGAAGAGGGTCAGTGAGGTACTCTGCTTGATGTTTATGGGAAGTCTATTCCAGAGACGGGGCAACCTCTGTGAGACAAACCTGTCCATCCAGCAGGTTTTGTTGATGTCGCATATTAGATTCAGGGCTTTTGAGTGGGTAATGCATGAGGGGTTAGACTTACAGATATGGAGAATCTCTAGTAGGGCAGGGTCTGAGATTGCCATGTAGGTAAGACACACATCACCTCTGAGAAATCTGTACGATACCAAGAAGAATGACAGTGATTTGAGCATGTCCACATAAGGCAGATGTTGGAGGCCATGTATTTTCTTTGTCAGGTATTTTTGTGGCCTTTCCAGTTGATGCAAATGTTTGGAGAAGTACATACCAAACTGGGCGTTATACTCAGTTACTGGTCTAATGAGGGAGGAGTATAGAGAGGTAATAACCTCCTTTTTTCTGGATGCAATCCCTTTACTTATGAGATGAAACAACTAAAAGGCTTTTCTGACCACTGCCGCTGCATGATGGTCAAACATGAGATTGTTGCCAATCTGAGTACCCATGTTTCTCACAACAGATTGTGTGCTTAGGGGCTTGCTGTTGATCTGGTAATCAGTAGGGGCCATCTTTTTGCCAGATGGTATGGTGATACTTTTTTTTTGTGTTTAACTTGAGGCTATAACTTTAGCACCAGTCAGTTGCTGTGAGACCCTCTTTCAGTATGTTAACATCATTTGGGGAGTCAGTGACAGCACCCAACTTACAGTCATCCACAATCTTGGTCAGCCACAGGCCTTTTGTCTTTGGACCTCTGAGAAGTAGATGCCAAACAGTAGGGGTCCCAGGACAGATTGCTGGGGGATTCCACTAGTGACAGGTCTGCTATCAGAGGTGGTGGCACCTATTTTGACCTTCAGGATCCTGTCTGTGAGCCAGTTGGCCACCCACTTGATGAGATAGGGATTTAAGCCAAGTTGTGTTAGCTTTTCGATGATGCCCAAGTGAGGGATTGTGTCAAAAGCCATAGCCAAGTCAATGTGTACCGACTTTCCTTCATCTAGTGCCTTGGTAATAGTCTTAAAGAAGTCAACCAGGTTCAACAGGCAAGCTCTGCCCTTGATGAATCCAACCCGGGTGGGGTCAAGTGCTTGGATATTGCCTATGTCCTTGTTTATGAGAGCCATAATAATACGCTCCATGGCTTTACAGATCAGACTTGTTAAGCTAATGGGGCAGTAGTTTCCAGGGTCAGTAGTGGCACTACCTTTTGCAAGGGGATGACAATGGTAGTTCTCCACTCTGCTGGAATGAAGCCTGTACTTAGGCTCTGGTTAATAGGGTGCTCCATGGCAAAGCTAGTTCTTGCTGGAAATGATGAATAATACAGCCTGGAATACTATCAGGTCCCATGGATTCTGTGTTCTTTGCCTTGGATAGGGCCTTTAACAGTTGATCTACAGAGATGTGAGGTGCAGGACAAGTATCAGGGATGTCACAAAGGCCTTTGGGGGTGACGGGGGTGAAGTTGGCACTGAACCCATCTGCTAGCAGGTTGCCTAAATCAACAGGATCAGTGTAAGTGATACTGTTAAGTACTAATTTGGAATGAACCTGGGCTTTGCCATGTAGGTTCCTGACATAACTGAAGAAGGCGTTGTAGTTTCCCTTAGTTTCGCAGGTTAGTTTTGATTTATAATTGGCTTTGGAGGTTTTCACTAGTGATCTAATTTGCTTGTTGAGGCTAAGGAGGGAGATTTCCAATTTGGAATTTGTTCCTTTTTACCCTTGGACAACAGTTTCTTCCTTTTGTTGTAAACCTGTTGATAGAGGATGTCCACCAGACAGGTTTATGTTTCCTTGAGGTGCAAGTTTTAGTTCTGTTGGGTATGGCTCAATCCATGCAGTTGTACAGGTGCTTGTATACTGCATTGGCGTTCTGTTCAGCATAGTTGTCTGCATTCTGTGAGAGTGGTAGTGGTGTGAAGCTACTGAAACCCTCCCTTAGGAGGTTGTAGTCAGCTTTTGAGAAGATTTTTAGCTTGATCACAGCTGGGGGGGGGGGGGGTTGGGGGGGACAGAAACTTCGAATGATACTGACCGATGATCTGATCTCACCAGGGAATGGGAGTGGTGCAGTGGTCACCTATGATGGTGAGAACCAATTCCAGAATATTATCTCCCCTTCTGGGTGATGAGATTAGCTGGTCTAATGTGTTAGAACCGATGAAGTCAAGGAATCATTGGGTTAGTGCATTAGTACAGGAATAGTTCACCCAGTCTATGGTGGGGTAGTTGAAGTTACCAAGGATCAGGGTGTTAGGGGGTACCTTGATGGAATCAAGTAGATCCAGGTAGGAGGAGTGGGTGTTCTGAGTCATGGGAGGGGTCTATAGCTGGCTGTAACTTGGATGGGTGTCTTGCCAGCTGTTAGCTACACCTGGAGTAGTTCCAGTGCATCATGCTGGCAAACCAGTGTGGATGTGTGCTTGTCCTTAATTAAGATAGAGACTCCACCATACTTAGTCTTCCCAAGCTAATTTTGGGGTCAGAATGTGTGGAATGAGGTATAGCCTGGGAAGGCAGGGGTGCTGTCCTCAGCCCTGAACCAAGTTTCCTTGACTGCACAGACATAGGCATCTTCCATTGCAAGGAGAGCCTCCAGTGAGTGTATTTTCAGTTTAAGGCTCTTAATGTTAGGCAGCATGACCTTCAATTTACTTTTTGACAGATCTTTTATGTTGGAAGATTTGTCTTTAGGACATGGCCTAAAAAAGACACAATGGGGAGGCAAGAGCCTTGGTCAGGATCTGGAATCCCAGTGGTGACAGGTTGAGGCCATATCTGACAAAGCATCGAGGCCTGGCAACCATGTCATCCTAAGCAGATAGATATTGGATTCCCTTGGAATGACACCAGAAACTATGTCAATTGCTGAAGTCAATTATTTTTTGTTGGTATTGTGGTATCATTCCTGGTGAAGGTAGGATGCTCTTTTGGCCTAGGGTCATACCTACCTGGGACACATCCTCTGAGAGCTTAATCATGTCTCTCTTCATGTAGTCCGGGGAGGTATATCGCAAGTCATTCACACCAACATGGACAATGACAGAGTCATAATTGTAATTGTTGTGGAGAGACTTAAGTGCATGCGTGATGTGGCGGATTCTGCCACCAGAAAGACAATTGATCGTCTCCTTCTCAATTCTGGTGAGGGGGACATTGGTGTGTCTCACAATTGAGTTGCCAATGAATAGTACATTTGGTTTGACATTATGCCTTGTGGGGTGTATTGGTTTATTGTTTTGCCTTAGGTGCTGTGTTTGTGAGACACAGGTGTGATGTGTTTGGCGCTGTGTATAGAGTTTGTTTGAGTGTGTTTTGGACGTCTGCTGTTTAGTTAAGTTTTTATTGAAGACCTCTGCATAGGTGGGTGTGTCTTGTGCTTGGCTATGTGATGTGACTGGTGTGGTGTTTGTGTTGGCAATCTCCTCTTTGTCAGGAGTACTGACTGTGGCATGAGAGAGCATGGATTCCAAGTTACTGATGTAAATGCATTTCTTGCAAGTAGAAGAATTATGTGCTAGGACAAGAGGGCTGTCAGTAAACATGAGGCATTTGCTGCACTGTCTCAATATGCCCATGTCAACCAGGCTGGCAGAAGAAACTGATGGGAATTTTCCAGACATAGTGTTCCAAATACTTGGGTGGACTTATGGAGAGAGGGTTTTGATAAGGGTTTGTCCATAAGAGTATAGACCACAAAAACCTTCTTAAATGAGAATGTGGCCCTGCA
>NC_056751.1:815442407-815460095 GCF_019279795.1 Protopterus annectens | reverse complement strand
GAATGGAGAGGTGGAAGAAGAAAAGTGGGAATGAGAGAGGATAGTTAACAGGAAAAAAACTTGGGATCAACAGTTCAGAGTAATGTTGAGTGTGGAAGAGAGGTGAAGAAGAGAGTACAGGCAGGATGGAGAGGATGGAGAAGAGTGTCAGGAGTGATTTGTGACAGACGAGTACCAGTAAGAGTGAAAGGGAAGGTTTACAAGAGGGTAGTGAGACCAGCTATGTTATATGGGTTGGAGGCAGTGGCATTGACAAAAAGGCAGGAGTCAGAGCTTGACATGGCCGAGATAAAGATGTTAAGATTTGCACTGGGTGTGACGAGGATGGACAAGATTAGGAATAAGTATATTAGAGGGTCAGCCCAGGTTGGAAGGTTTGGAGACAAAGATAAAGAGGCAAGATTACATTGGTTTGGACATGTGCTGAGAAGGGATGCAGAGTATATTGGGAAAAAGATGCTAAGGATGAAGCTGCCAGGTAACAGGAAAAGAGGAAGGCCTAAGATAAAGTTTATGGATGTGGTGAGAGAGGACATGCAGGTGGTTGGTGTGACAGAGCAAGATGCAGAGGACAGGAAGAAATGGAAACAGTTGATCTGCTGTGGCGACCCTTAACGGGAGCAGCCAAAAGAAGAAGATACATACATTTTTGACTTTGGTAGAGCAGTGGTCTCAGTGGACTACATTCAAGTTCAGCCTGGAGTATACAACAAAAAGGGAAGATGGTAAACAACGTTATAAAAGCATTTTAGGTTCACATTAGTAATATTCTTTGGAATCAAATACTGTAAATTTAAAATACTGCTTCAAATTGTTTACACTGAGCTGAATGGGAGCTCTTTGTAAATAATCATGTGATGATGGCCGTAAAAGAATAAGGGCGAAAGCGCTAAGTTGTTGATGTGTTTTTAATTTGTATTAAAGTTAGTTAAGTGTCCATTTTATATGCTGTTGAGGCTTATGGTATATTTAGAGAGAAAGTCTGTGATGAAGATTAAATAGGAGTAAGGAAATAACTGAAGAAGGGAGAGTAAGAAGGTGCAAGGAATGAAAAGATACTCGTTCACATTTAGGGATATAGTTTGTCATGCAGTTTTAGTGGAGACATTTGGTTAGTTGAGAATTAGGTGATGCACCATTTGTCCACTGTTCTTAGGAAACCCATTTACTGAACATTTATCCACTACTGTTAGAAAAACTTTATACTCGGTATTCGTCCTATATTGTTAGGAAACCCCTTTACCTTGTCAGACTAATCACCAAGGACATTTCTCCTGGATCTGTGGAAGTTTTCATCACTCATTACTCCTCCCTCATCAATCTCCTAATAGTATAGCACTCCTTTTGTTATTTACCTGTCTAAGCATATAACCCACCTTGAGAGACCACATCATTTCCTTACTACAATAATTGAATGCATGTCTTCCTTGGGCTATTAAAGTACGCTCTTTATTTTCTGTTTCCTACAGACTCTCGAGAAGTGAACTCTAACTAGCTTACAGAACCTTAAAGGATCCTATCCTATGTGATCTCCTGTTTAACTGCAAAACTAACAACACCCATTCAAGAGATATGAACTTGTAATGAAAAGTAAGTAGGATTGGCTGGTAAGAAAGATATATAGCCCAGAGAATCACTCTTTTATGTAATAACTTTCATTTGGATATAAAGCTCAATTATTTTCTTTAAGCATAACCTGGATGAAAGTATGGAAAATCATAAATATACATGTCGCTTGGTCCCTCAAGCCCTCATTGAAAGACGTTCAAATTAGGTATAAATTTTTAATACTGATGAGAATTTACAGTTTGGGATATTAAGGCTAGGGTTCTAATTGTCACTATTAGTTATGGAAGCAATTGCAGCATTCACTTTTATAGAGAAAATGTGTAATTCTTTCCAGAAGTTTCTGATAGACAAGATGAAGTTTAAGTAATCTGCAGTGGATTCCCAGATTTTGAGAGCAAGTAGGGAGAATCCATGCTTAGTAAATTTTAGTAAAGTTTTTTGTAGACTTGAGGAGTGTCTTGGACAGAAATCTATTGTTACAGAATTGCAGAGAACTTTCTGATCTATGTTGAGAAACATTTTGATCAGTCATAAAACTGCCCATACATGTCAAGCAGAGCGCTTCTTTGGCCCTCTTCAAAAGGAACCTTGATGATTGAATGGGCGATAGGAAATTCACCCCGGGGATCACGTCAGTCACCCTGCTAGCCAGGGGTCCAGGGAAGTAAATATTGTGGGAAGAAATAGCCAGGGAATTGTTATGGATAGAATTGTATAGGCCTCAGGGCCGATAGCCTAGTACCAACCTATGAGTTACCACATAGGTGGCAGTAAACTAAACACTAAGCTTTAATAAAAAAAGTGTCTAACAGTATGGTAGTTCCTTGGTGTATAGGAAGCCCTTTGACGAAGGTTGGTATTCCAGCTTTGGAGAGAGGGTAATGAATGTATAAATGTTGGTATTACAGGTAGACTGTAGGGTAGATTTTTTTTGAGCGGTATTTGAAGTGAGAGAGGAAGCCATATTCCACACAGGGAAGTAGGACTCCTTTGCCAATTGCTGCTGCCGTAGCAGTGAAACTGGTGAAGTGGGATATTTTTCTGGCCCAGAAGCAAAGTTAACTTTAGATTGTGTGTCATGAATATGATGTTGGAAGTAAGTTAGGGATCTAAACAGATGCTTAGATGTCTGAAGTAGGAAACTGTTTCAAGTGTGTTATTTTTGTTTATGGTATATGGCCCAGGTAGTTTAATGTTTGAAAACCTTTTGTGAAGTACCCAAAAAAATATTATTATTTTTTTTAGTGTTGTAGATTAGGTAGTGAGAGTCTAGCCAATTATTTAGAGAGATGTAGTGTAGAGAGATTTCATCTTATTGCAGTTGTTTATGGCAGATAATGAAGGGCCAGATCTATACAGTAGGTGATCATATCATTTGCATATACTATTATTTGGAGAGGGTAGATGTCATAACGTAGGCTATTCACAAAGAGGGAGAGTACAATGGAAGACAGGATGACCCTTTGTAGTAGCCCCATGGTAATGGCAGCAGTTGGTCAGGAGGATGAGACAATTTGTACTTTGAAGAATTTTATTTCCCAGAAATCTGTAAACCAGATGGTGGTTTGAAGGCTGATGCTGGCATAGATAAGAGAATGAAGAAGAGTGAGAAATCAACTGAGTTAAAAGCCTTAGGTCATTAAAAATGATACCTGTTAGATTGGCCTTTGTCTCTCTTTCGCAGAATGTCATCTTTACGCATCTGCAGTGCAGTCATGGTACGTTAACCAGGCCACAATTAGTATTGTTGAGGAAAATCAGCACATTAAGTGTTCTCTTATCATAGCATATATATTTCTGGCTGTTGACATTATTGTTTTTTGCAATTTGAGAACCAGTGAGGCCTGACAAAGGGTCCTCTTTTGAGCATCTGTCAATCAAAAAAATGTTTTGAATGGCATTGAATTTTACACAGAAAAGTGACTCTGCCCATTTGGCTAATGGTACACAGTATGCAGAAGTAATCTCATTAGAATTGCAAATCAAGAGGAGTTCCCTGAACAGCATGCTAAGAGTATGTGAAAGATCAATTTGCCATAGTTTTAGAACAGTTTCTATGTATTTATTTGTTTCTCAGGTAAATGAACTTGTTCTCAGACTGTCTTTAGCTACAAACATGGCCCAGAAGGCATAAAGATTTGTATTTATACCTCAATTTTGGATGAAACATCTTCGGCATTTGTTATCAAAATTGTTGTAAAGGCCAATTGCACTACTCAGACTGATGTTAATCAATATCTTCAAAAACAGGGCATCTTGCATAGCAAGGTCTTGTAAGAGCACAAATGAACAAGTAAGAAGAGGTGAGCAGATGGAGAAGGAAATGATAAAGAAAAATGCTGATGCCAGAAGAAGAGCAAGGAATTCCCATTTTTGAAGGGTAAACATTATTGGTATTAAGTGTGAAACAACACAAAAGTGACTCTTTGTTCATTGAAGATCTCTAATAGGTAAGTGAAGACCCTCTGGAACATAAGAAAGATGCTAAATGGATAAAAAAGGTAAAAGAAACAGTAAGAAGTTCAAATGTACAAGATATAAAATGGGATGAAATAATGGCTAGAGAAACTGAAACAAAATTAAGAAAAGCTTCTAAATGGAAAATCCCAGGCTCCTTTGCAGAACCTAACTGCTGGCTAAAACTATTAATATCTTTACATGAAGATTTAGCCATGAGTAAGAACTACTTATATTTGCATCCCAAACTGACACCTGCCTGGTTAACAACAGGAAAACAATACTCCTGTTTAAGAGTGAACACGTAAGCCATCCTAAAATCTGTAGACCTATAACTTGCCTTCTGATGACATACAAAACTATACACTAGAATTGATGCTGAGAGAGCTTATAATCATTCAGAAGAAAACTCATTAATGGCAGTAGAACAAAAGCGTTATAAAGAAAGTCATATGGAACAAAGGATCATTTGTTGCTAATTAAAGCCATAATGGAGAATTGTAAAAAAAGGGCAAGAAGCTAAGTATAACATAAATAGATTACAAAAAAGCAATTGACAGCATCCCACATTCATGGATAAAGGAGTGCTTACAGATGTGTAGGGTATACCAAAAACTCTTGCTCACATAGTGTTCCCTTATTAGGAACTTACACATAAACAATAGAGTATCCATGTAATGAATGTAAAATCTGGAGCATTTCTCCCCGGGCCTCCGCTGAAAACAGGCTCTGTGGAACCTAGTCGGACTTTCCCGGTCAACAAATGATAAATAAAAATAAAATAAAAAATAAAATAAAAAAAAAATGAAATCCAAATACATTTATTGTAGGAAATAGCATACAATAGAAACAGTGAAAGAAAAACTAATTGAGTTGAAATCTTAAAACAATTGAAAGGAAAGCACTTTCATCTTGAAAATGTAAGGACTTCATCAGAACCTTGTTACATCATTTAAAATAGCCTTTCTTATAAGCAATTTAAAACAGACCATGTGTTTAGCCTTGAACCAATCACTATAACTACTTTATTAACTATATAAAACAGAAACTGTTACAACAGTATAATATATAAGAACATGAAATGGGAAAAAGTCATTAAGTAAAAACTTTTGCATTAACTGTTTAAAGTCTAAGCAAGTATGTTCCTCATAGAAATAAACCCCCAATTGAAGAGTGCATCGTGTATACAATAGCAGTATATTTAGTAATAAACAAAAGCCACAATAAAAATATGTTCAGAAAACACTGATGGACTCAAGGAAGGCACAATTCTCCAGGATAAAAACTTGATTTATTAGTAGGTCATAAGCACTTTCACAACTCCTGTTGTTTCATCAGATAATAATAACACCTTTAGCTAAATACTCACTCTTTAAATAGAGGAGTAAAACAGTAATTAATCACATGACCTCCACATTTTAAAGAACCAATACTGAAAAACATACTGCTTATAAAAAGCACATTGAAAAGCAAAACTATATGCATACAATAAATTAAAACTATAAACAAAAATATTCTAATAAACAAATGTATAATGGACTAATTAGAATAACCTATAAAACATAAAAATATATGAAAATAAACATATAGAAAAACATATGCAAAAACAGATTATTTTTGTCTGGCTAGAGGTCTTGATTTTAATTTGGGTTTTATGGGTATAAATTCATTCAACCCATGCCCAGAATCTCCCCTCAACCTGGTTATCCATTTTGCTTCCATCTGTTCTGTTTGGTTCCTTATATCACCTCCTCTTATGGTCTCAAAAACTCTACCAATAACAAGAAATTTAAACATGTCTCTAAAATCAATAGCCAGAACATGTTTAGACAAGGCACTTGTGCTTCTCTTTTGAATATAGGGGTCTATATTACCAAATCGAAAAACTGTTTACACGAATACCTAAATGTCGATACCTATAGCGTGAACTGTGAAAATCCCGAATGCACTAAACAGTGAAAAATAAAATAACGAACTATCATAGTTGGCTAACCACACCACCTGCTACATATTACCTACACAAACAAAATAAACCACATACATACATTAACTAAACCCTACTTCTAACCTAAAGTAAAGCACCAAAACCCTACTTCTAACCCTACACTAAGCCCCACATACACAACTAACTATGCACTATCCTTAACCCCTCCCTAACCTTAAGGTCCGTAACTACTGCACACATCCCCTACATACACCCAGAAAAATATATAATACCCATACATACATTTAACAAAACCCTACTTCCAACACTACACTAAACCCCACATACACAACTATATATGCACTATCCTTAATCCCTCCCTAACCGTAAGGTCCATAACTACCGCACACTTCACTAATACACATACATACAGTTAAATAAATCCCTACTTCTAACACTACACTATATCTTACATACATTACCTATCTATTCACTTACCTTAACCCACATCCTAACCCTAAAGTCCTATCTATCGCACACTTACCTTACGGAGCTACACTGCAGATGGACCAACCATTACACTTCGACATTTCAATTTTCGCTATTTTGGTCATTCGGCATTTCTGTCTTTCACGCAATCCATGTCACTCTTTTTGTATTCGCAATTACAGTCTTTCGATCTGGTAATATGAACCTGAATATAGTATACTTGTTCTTTTATTCTCTCCCTTAGGGCTCTATCGGTCTTTCCTATATAAAATTTAGAGCATTCCTGACAGTGAGCTAAATAAACAGCATGTTTTGTACTACAAGTAGCAAAAATATTAAACTGAGTCCCTTTTTTTATCTTGCACTACTATCAATATATAAACACATTGAGCACTTGCTACATGGCATTGTAGCTTTGATTTTATGCTGCATAAAGTTTTGAGTTGGATAACACAACTGCCTTTTTAATGTTTTCATGTTTTTAAAAAGAAATCTAGGGGTAGTATCTATTAACTTGCTAATATCACGATCTGTTGTAAGAATTCCCCAATGTTTCCTGATCACATTCATACAGGAAGAAACATCAGTGGAATAGTACAAGGGGACACTGAGTTTATAGTCCTTTCTTTTATCCTTAACTACCTGACAAGTCTTCCTGGAAAAATAAGGTTTAGCCACACTATATCTAAGAGACTGAACTTCATCTGTATTTCTTAAAATGTTGCATGTTTCATAGCGTCTTGCTACTATTTCTGTATGTAAAGCATTACGTTGGGTGCCAAAATCACTGTCCCGTACATTTAGTCTAGACCCTCTGAATATTTGATTCCTCACAACATTCTGGAAAACATGCAGGGATGCATACTATCTATAGATAGTGATTAACATGACAAGGTTTCCTATACAACCTAGTAAACAAACCCCCATGGCCATCCATCTCAACAGTACCATCCAAAAAATCTATTTTACTAGAAGGCACATAGGAAGTGAATCGTAAAAATGTAGTAGTGTTAATATATTTTTCAAATTTACTAAATTCATCAACTGTTCTATTTCATAAAAGGAACAAATCATCAACAAAAACCTTCTGTAAAAAGCTACTTGATGGCTATAAGGTTCATTTAGAAAGTAATTATACTCCCATACAGCCATAACAGAATTGGCGTAGGTGTTGGCACATGATGTGTTCATCGCCATGCCATTCTGCTGCCAGAAAATTGTTTCATTAAACAAAAACACATTATTCTCTAGCACACATTATAATAAAACATTGACAAGCATGTTCTGTGCCTCATCCAACTGAGAGTACAACAACAAAATATTTTGCACATTGTCTAAACCCAGATCATTGAGTATGACTTTGAATAGAGAGGTCACATCTAAAGTGACTAACAACAAGTTACTAGCATCAACAGTCAATTGTTCCAAGTAAGCATATAGATATCTTAGAAATTGCTGCATATCTTTTAAAATATGCTGTATAGCACTCAAAATTGGTCTTAAAAACTTCTCTAAATAGATGGATATGGGTTTGGTACACCAGTTGTGCCCTGCAACTATGGGGTTGATAGGTGGACATATCTATTTTTATGTAATTTAGGCAGCCCTTGTATGATAGGAAGTAATGGATCTTTAACCAAAAAATAGTCAAGCAGCTCTTTATGTAACAATTTTTGTTCATGTAACTTACTCAACGTACATTTAACATTTGTCTCCATTTGCTTAACCTTATTTTTATTTATAACAGAATAAAACTTGTCATCATTAAGTAAACTAATCAAGGCTTCATTGTACCAAACTAAGTTTAAAACCATTATCGGCCCACCCTTATAACCCCTGATTACTATGTTGTGGTTACTTTGAAGTTGGTTTTAAGCTAAATGCTCTTCTTTAGTTAAATTAAAACTTCTATGTACTCTACTCTTTGATTCATTCAACTTATAAATATCTTGAATACATAATTTTTAAAGGCATTGATAAGAGAATTAACAACAGGCACAAATGTTCTTTTTTTTTAAACAATCAGACTCTGAATAACTATCACTGTAATCATTATATAACAGTATCAGCTTAAGATTTCTGGTAAAAAGTTTAACATCTAAAATTATATCATTATAATCAGAATATCTTGCAGGTATAAATGACAGTCCTTTCTGTAATGCATTCTTCTCACATTTAGTGAGGTTATATGAGGATAAATTCCACACTAAATAGCGTTCTTCTTCATGAACACCTTCTTGATATCCAGCGTCCCTATGCGGTCCTCCTCGGGATTCCTTTTCTGTCTGCCCCTACTCCATGAATGTGTCTGCTTGTTTTGAAAGTTCCAATCCTTTATTGGCAAAGGGAACAGAAATTTATGTGACCCTAAAGGGTGTGAAATGCCAGAAACAGGTGGAATACCTTGTTGAAGGGTGCTATTGACAACAGTACACTCTGTCTTGTGCACTTGCACTGGAACAGTGAAAGTTTTCTTTCTAGCCCCAAGATCCTTTGCTGTTTCACCATTCTGTCTGGAGACAGCTGATGTCATCTGGGAATTACTAACAGCTGAAGGAGTAATTACATTGGTCACAGCTGATTCAATAGTTGCCATGGTATCAATGGACTCTACTTTCAGATACACCGTCTCTCGACTCACTGTAAGGCGGCCATGTAACTACATGGCCTTGTTTAAAGTCAAGGTGGTCCCTTGTTCATTTTTTTTGTTTAATCTTTGCCCATTTATGCTCATATCATATCATATATATATTGCGTCAGTAACCTCAAGCATTTATCTGTAAACTACCTCCACATTGAACAAAGTGAGTAACTCTGTGTACTGCTGCTCAAGTGCACACATCAAACATTCTATTTTTTTGGTGGAGGATTTTATGAGAAGCTTAAGGTATTCAAGACTACAACAAATGTTAGTCTTTTGCCACTCAGTCAAGAAATACTTCATAAGACAAATACTAATGTTGAAAACAGCCTGACCTCTAAGAATAATGTCGAAGCTGTAAACCAATTTGCTCTCCCTGTTTTAACTTACAGTTTTTGTGTAATGGACTGACCTCAAAAGGTATTGAATCAGTTGGACAGAAAAACAAGAAAAATGCTTTATGCTTATCAAGCGATATATAAAAGTCAGTGTATACCAAGATTATATATTCCAAGTTCTGAAGGAGGTATGGGCCTCCTCAAAATTGATTACATGTATAGCTCTGCAATCATAGGACTGCATACTTATCTGGTGACCTCATCAGATCCAAATAGTGAAAATTTTAAAACAGGAGGACAAGAAGTCAAAGATTACCTGTATGCTTAGTTTAGCAGAAGTATTCAGGAGGCAAGCGGGAAATCAAACCTGAAGTAGACAAAAATTAGGCATCAACTGAATGTATCACAAAAACAAAAGAAACAGTACAATGAGGCAGATTGAGTTAAAAGGAAAAGAATGTGGAAAAGCCAAAAATATAGTTGCCAGTACAGAGAGATCTGCTGGAACAGCCTCAAGTTGGTCAGGAGTTGATGCAGGAATGGTTAAGGACAGAGGAAATGAAAGGTTGATAATGGCAACCCAGAATAGTGGGCAATTAACACGTTGGTTTACAGAGTCCATTGAACATATGGGAGAAACAGACAAATGTAGATTCTGTTAAAAAATAATTGGAAACAGTTACACACCTTGTTACTGGGTACGATACACTCGTGAAAGAGGGCCTGTACACTGAAAGGCACAGATTGTTTCTTTGGGGATTGTGCAAATACTATAGTATAAGAAGAATTGGAAACATGAACCATAAAGTTATAGAGAATGAAGTGGACATCACATGGGATCACCCATTACCAACAATTCAAAGAATAGATGCGATCAATCCAGATATAGTAGTCCATGGAAAAAAAGACAGAAGCATTGATTATTGAAATTAGTACACCTAGTGATTACAGTGGCTCACATGCAAAGGGAGACAAAGTCATAAAATATCAGGATTTGTAGGCAATAACAAGAGCAATGTGGATAAAAGATACTCGGTCAGTTCCAGCAGTAGTAAGAACAATGGATCTCATAAAAAGAAACCATATCCTACCAAGACATGTAACTCCATATGAATTGGAGAAAGTTGTCAGGGCTGGGCATATTGCAGGTGCTACAAAGACACTTTTGGCTAATATCAAAGACTGAAACAATACTAATTTCATGAATGTTAATTAAACCATGACTAAGGAATTGGATCCATTCCTAGTGGGGTTTGGCTTTGTCCTGAATTTGTCCATTAAAACGACGAAACAAATCATGGGCATTCAGAATCACCAATTAGCTGAAACACGTGATGTTCATAAGAGTCATTTGCATATATCCCATGTGCCTCTGATACAAGAGGTTTGGGAGGTCACTCAGTGGAAGTTCTAGCTTTGCTGCAATTTTCATTTTGTTTTTACTGATTGTTTTTCAGTGGCCTTCTCACTTATTGTTTGTTTGTCGTGGTAGACTTGGAGAAATTAAAATGAGAGCGTGAAGTGAAATGAGGGCCAGTGGTCACTGTGACAGATGGAGAACACCGTGTCACCAGGCACTGTTGAGTTCTGAAACTCTTGAATGAAACTGCTGGTATTGTGTAGTGTGAACGTTACTGCACTATTGATATTGATACAAGTGACAGCTCCATAGGAAGAGAAACCAAAAGTCACTTTTTTATGCTTTGAAAGTCACAGAGAGCCTTGAATTGCTCTACATCCTTAAAAGAATCAATTTGTTGATTTGGCATTTAGTATAAAACTCTAAAAATGTTTTTCATTTGCATATTATCTGAAAAAATGTGTTTTTTTAGCAATGTTAACAAATTAATTTATGTTTGCATTTGTACCAACTTTTGAACTTTGATAGTACATTTCTGTTATGACAGTGTACATATCTGTGTGGGATATAAATTGCTGTATAAAACACACCCATGCATTTGTGGATTTCTGTATAGGTAAAAAAGATTGTATAGAGTAAATTTTATAAGACTTGGACAGTGGCACTTTTGTCACAAATGTACATCTGTATAAATAAAAATGTAAATGTTCGTTTGTTCAAAATCTTAAATCTCTGAAAGTTCTTTACCGATTGCTTTGAAATTTTCACACAGTGTTGCATTTGAATATGCGCATGTTTTTCTATACCTACTATTATATAGATGTCACACGTTGCATTCGAATATGCGCATTTTTATATACCTACTATTATATAGATGTAAATGCTTGCCTGAAATACTCTACTTTGTGGCGACACATAAAGACGTTAAAATTAACTACAAATATGTGTGTCCAGCTGCAAAATGATCGATCAGCTGAGATATTTTCACATCAGTACTGCAACAACTATCAATAATCAGACAAACCAAAGTTTCGCTGTCTGGTAGCAATAAAGGCTGTCCTCCGTTTTTGTGTTAAATACAATGAGCAACACTGTGTGAATAGTAAAACCACTTTAATGTTCGAAAAAGTACATCACAACCAGATTTAGCACGCTTTCATCTCACCACACTGAGACTTCATCAGAATCATCTGTATCTCAAAACATCAATTTAAATAACCTTCCACTCCATTCTATTGGCTCCCATTTGCACTTATTTTATAAAATATTCTCACATCAATTGCTGGAAATTGGGAAAGGAAAGATGCCGGTTGATCTGACCTCAGGACGAATTTCATTGCCTTATAAAGAAGAATTGGTTGAAAAAGTATTTCCCAATATTCAAACCAATTATAAGAATCACAAATGGCTGACTGAATGAGCTGTTCTTGCGGCCAAGAACAAAGACGTCTATGAACTTAACAATATTATTCAGTCTAACATTCAAAGTGAGGCAGTCACATACAAGTCCGTCGACACTGTTGTGGAAGCAGATGAAGCGGTTAATTATCTAACAGAATTTTTGAATTCACTCGATCTGCCAGGGCTGCCACTGCACGTACTGCAATTGAAAATCGGCGTGCCAATTATCATGTTGTGAAATATCAACCAGCCAAAGCTTTGCAACGGCACGTGGCTTGCAGTAAAAAAATTAATGAGCAACGTCATAGAAGCAACAATCTTGCAGGACCTTAGGACCTTTCAAAGGTGAAGATGTCCTCATTCCTTGCATTCCTATGATTCCAACGGATATGCCATTTCAATTTAAGAGATAGCAATTCCCAATTCGATTGGCGTTTGCAATCACCATCAACAAAGCTCAGGGTCAATCTTTAGAATTAATAACTGAAACATGGCTTAAAACCCATATACTACACTCTGAAATCCTTCCACCAGGCTACAACATTATCCACAAAGATAAGATCCAAAAAAAGGAGGGGGCATTGCCCTAATATGTAGAGACTCCTTAACAGTAACTATATATCCAAATCCAGTCCACACTTTCGGTTGTATTGAAATCCTAATGGCATCCCTCCATATAGACCATAACTAACAACTCTGTATTGTCACCATTTATATTCCCCCCAGTCATAACATCCCCTATTTAGAAGACTTCCTAGAATGGAGTAGCCACACTATCCCCCAAGAAACTGTCATTCTAGGAGATACCAACATCAACTGGCATAACCTAATCTCCAAAGCTCCTAACACTAGCATTAGTCAACACAGTTTCACTCAGCTTATCACTGAGCCTACATGGGCACTAAACACCTGGGCTGAAGCTATATTGGATTGGATCTTAGTATTTCGCCCCCAGTGCTACACCAAAACCGGTACCCCCCCCTTACACCCTAAGTGACCACCTACCTGCATGCACCCACAGAACCCATTTACACATCCCCAAACCGCACACATATAAATCAATCAGAAACCTTGCCCACTTTAACTGAGAAACATTTATAACTACCCTTCAAGCTCACAACTGGTCCCCATTAAAATCACTGCCCTTAGATGATGTTGTAAAATACTTTTAACAACATCTTTCTGAACACACTAAATAGCCTAACACTAATTCGTACTAAATGTGTAAAACCAAACCATGCCCCTTGGTTGACAAAGCTACCAAACAATCCATTTTTTCCAGAGACAAAGCCTGGAAAATGTGGAAACAATGTAGGACTATAGAAAATGAACTAAACTATAAAAGACTTAGAAACACTGCAAAAAAAACTTCTCATAATTGACAAGAAATCCTAAATCTCCTCTACGCTCTCCTCCCAAAGTACCAAACCAAAAAAATTCTGGAAGTCCATATCCTCCCTTCTGAATCCTGGTAACATTCAAAACCCATCACCCGCTCCCAACAAAACCCCTCTCGAGATAGCCCAGATATTCAATAACCACTTTAGTGACACCATCCAAACACTAATCAAGGACTCATCCTCAAAAACAAATCCCATGTCTATCTTTACTTCTAGAGACCCCTCCATGCCCCACAAACAAGTCTCCAATTAACCCACTTTTCTCATTCCATCCAATGCCTACATCCCTAGTACATAAATTTCTATCCAAATTAAAACCCTGCTCACTCTCTGCTGATAACTTACCACCTGAATACTTACAACTAGCAGCCAAAGCTGTAGCTTACCCGGTGAGTATTGTTATTAACCGCTCTTTCACTGAATCATATGTCCCCCTACTATGGAAAAAATCCATCATTACCCCACTTCACAAAGGAGGTAATACCCATGATCTTTCAAACTACCGGCCCATGTCCATTCTCTCTCCACTGTCAAAATCCTAGAAAAATGTATTCAAACCCACCTACTCAACCACCTCATCAAACATAACCTCCTATCTCCCACTCAACATGGCTTCCGCCCACACCATATTACAACCTCAGCTTTACTCTCCTTTACTGATATAGTGAATAAAGCTCTTGATGCTGGCCTACCCCCTGCTGTACTCCTGCCTAACCTTTCAAAAGCATTCAACACAGTTTCTCACCCGAAGTTTTTACAACACATAGAGAAACTTGGTTGCTCTCAAACTGTAATATTTTGGTTTACATCCTCCCTAAGCAACAGACCGCAATCAGTTAGATGGCAAAATCAACCATCTGATTACTTAGCAAACAACATGGGTGTCCCACAAGGATCCATTTTAGGACCATTACTTTTCAATGTGTTCATTAATGATCTAAATAAAGTTTCCCACCAAAGCATACTAATTCAATATGCAGATGATTCAGCTGTCATCTCATCCTCCAACAATTTCTCTAACCTCTAGAAAATAACCCATGATGCGTTCTCCTCTATAGAAACCTTACTGAACAACTCTCACTTGATGCTTAACCCCAAAAAACCTAAACTGTTATTATTCTCATCAAAATCTCCAACTACAGAATTCAAAATTCTCTCCCATAACAAAAGTGAAATAGAACAGGTGCAATTCGCAAAACTTCTAGGAATTACAATTGACAATAAGCCCTCCTTTGGACAGCATATACTCAACACAGTAAAGAAAACCCACTTTAAACTAGACAAATTATACTGACACAAACTCTTCCTTGATAAACAAACTAGGATCTAACACTTTGCTAATTCCATCCCTTATATATGGAAGCTGCATTTTCACCAACCTCCATACATCCCTCAGTAAGCTACAACAGTGCTACTATAAAATATCAAAATTTGCATCTAACTTATCTGTAAAAACAAAAAAAAACATACTGTAGCTGTTGTGTCCGTAATGGCAGCTGGTGACTTCAAATCAAAGGGGGGCTGCAAGAGACAGCTGAATGGGTGGGGTCAAGGGGGAGGGGTGTGGTCAACTAGAAAGGGGAGGAGCTATGCTCAAAACCACAAAAACTAACTTTAATTAAATACGCTGCCCTGGGTGGCAAACCATCATTATGAGAGTCCAATCAAGACAAAAATAAGTGTAGTAGAATAAAAATATTTCAATGCATTGGCTGCATGACAACATACTTAATATCTAGATGGAAACAAAAGGTTGTGAGGCATGAAAAAATAAATTACTTTTTAAATACATTACTGGAATGCCAGTCAAAATCAAGTATAAGAAAAACCAGAAGCACTCAACTCAAACCACTTCTCCTTGCACTGCAGTTCTAATTATAATTTATATTCAGCTTTATTAAAGTACCAAGTAACATGCTGAAAGTAGAAATCTCTGTGATGCCCCCACTTGTAAAAATGTTTCTTATCCAAAAAAGACCTGCTGCCTGACAACTACCTACTTGTTTCATGGGGAAAACATGAAAGTAAAAAATGAAAAGCAAACAAGAAACACGCTCAAGATACATTGCTTAAAGGATTACTGCACAGGTTATGGACCACACATGATTGGCATTCTGTTTAGTTTACGGGTAAAGTCTGTAGAGATGACTGGAAGTCTCCAACAAGTGTAATTAGCTTTTTAAAATAATGGAATCCTGTCCTTTAATACCCAAGGCTTATACATTATCTAGTCAAGTATTCTCTGCATGGCAACAACAGAAAGGCTTTCAATGTTGGCAATTCTTGCTTATTAAAGCTTACTTGCATCTTACAATCTCAGACAAGCTTACCTTATGGTCATTAAAGCATTGCTACTTAAACACAGAGCAACAGGCACTTTGAGTAATAAGCATAAATCAACAGTACAAAAATATGACAGAAACCAGACCGTTCTGCAAAATCAAGGACAGATGAAAAGCCACTGTAGTACTTGTGTCTACCTTGGATGGGGGGGGGGGGCACACTGCACATTTACACTGCATAACTACTCCTTTCATTGCTTGGACACATCCAGAGTCACTACATGGTGGAGTGGGGTGCAACAAGTATGTCACAATTTGAAATGTCTCTGGCTGACTGTGATGGCCCTGACACATTTGTCATACCTCTCAACCTCAGAGCAAGAAATCTGGACAAAGCCACACACAGAAGTGGGACAAAGGCCCAAAAATAAGGACAATTTTTAAATATTGCTCTAATAAACTTGGAAAAATAATAGAATAGGTCTTGCATTAGTATGACTTTTCTGAAGGGTATAAAATCTGAAACTCAAATGTCTGTCATTATTTTCTAACTTCAGTCTTTAGTGATTTGTCACTAATTTGCCAAAAAACACAATTTTATGAAAAATGGACCAAATGTGATGCAAAAATATAAAATAGCCACACAATACTGCTGGGAACCTGTCAAAGAAGGGACACTTTAATATTAGTACTGCTAACTTGAGCAGCTGACAAAATAAAAGAATCTACATGCATTTCAAGTAATCTATAACTTTGATTATTGCAGTTATTTCTTAATTGTAAACCCTCCGTGTTTTCTTCCAAAATTGCTATTTTGCGGAGGGATTATTAGGGGGAAGAGTAACATTTTGAGCCAAAATCGGGGACAGTTGAGAGGTTGGTTATGCCTAATTCTATAAAGCAATTTATTTGCATGTACCTCTCAACCTGTTAATGCAGTAAATCTGAACAAGGCCAAATATATTGGGGGAACATATAAACAGTACTAAAAATTGCTCTTGTATAAATTGAGACAGTTGATAGAATAACAGTTCTTACTTTAGCATGCATTTTTCTGAAGGTTATGAAGTCTGAAACTCAGTGTATCATTATTTAGTGACTTAATTTCTAAATGATTTGCCAGAAAACTACAAATTTTATGAAGAACAAACCAAAAATAAAAAGAAAAAATCTATTCACTCTTTGAAAATCTGGACAGTTGAGAGGTATAGTTCAGCTGGGCCTGTCTGAGTTTGCTGCCCTTCCCCCCCTGACAAAATCATGGTTGAATGGAGCCTCTGCAGCCATTCTAATGAACCATTACTTGGCTATTTCACTCCATTTACCATAAACACTAATGTGTATACTGCTTTACTTCTATGATGAGTTGGACTTCATTTGAAAGTTTTATTTTATATTTTACAGCACAAACACTAAGTCATCTACTAAACAAAGCAATACAGTCTCACAACGAAAACTTAGCATTAAAACTTCTCTGCCCTTGAAACTCACATTCATTGAAACAGTATTGAAACCCACATTCAAAGAAAATACATTTTACCAGTGGCAGATAAAGATTAATTTTGGGCTGTTTTCAAATCATAGGCCCCTTGCATATAGGTTCATAGGTTCATACTAGGCTATCTGCCCTAGGGCATTTATAAGCCTAGCCAGAATGTGTTTGGCTTTCACCACCCATTTTAAATTTATTTTGCTATGCCCTTTTTCAAGGTTAGTATACTGTGCCTCTGTCTAACAGTGACACAGAATTAATACCCGGGGTAAACCTACGGTCTCCCATCCACTCATCAAGATTCCTCTTGAAGAGAGTCAGTGAGGGACTCTGCC
>NC_056751.1:815420412-815441907 GCF_019279795.1 Protopterus annectens | reverse complement strand
CATTATCTCTAGCTTTATTAACAGTATCTATATAGGTTAAGAAATAAGGAAGAGACTAGTCTGCCATTATCTCTAGCTTTATTAACAGTATCTATATAGGTTAAGAAATAAGGAAGAGACTAGTCTGCCATTATCTCTAGCTTTATTAACAGTATCTATATAGGTTAGAAATAAGGAAGAGACTAGTCTGCCATTATCTCTAGCTTTATTAACAGTATCTATATAGGTTAAGAAATAAGGAAGAGACTAGTCTGCCATTATCTCTAGCTTTATTAACAGTATCTATATAGGTTAAGAAATAAGGAAGAGACTAGTCTGCCATTATCTCTAGCTTTATTAACAGTATCTATATAGGTTAAGAAATAAGGAAGAGACTAGTCTGCCATTATCTCTAGCTTTATTAACAGTATCTATATAGGTTAGAAATAAGGAAGAGACTAGTCTGCCATTATCTCTAGCTTTATTAACAGTATCTATATAGGTTAGAAATAAGGAAGAGACTAGTCTGCCATTATCTCTAGCTTTATTAACAGTATCTATATAGGTTAGAAATAAGGAAGAGACTAGTCTGCCATTATCTCTAGCTTTATTAACAGTATCTATATAGGTTAAGAAATAAGGAAGAGACTAGTCTGCCATTATCTCTAGCTTTATTAACAGTATCTATATAGGTTAAGAAATAAGGAAGAGACTAGTCTGCCATTATCTCTAGCTTTATTAACAGTATCTATATAGGTTAGAAATAAGGAAGAGACTAGTCTGCCATTATCTCTAGCTTTATTAACAGTATCTATATAGGTTAAGAAATAAGGAAGAGACTAGTCTGCCATTATCTCTAGCTTTATTAACAGTATCTATATAGGTTAAGAAATAAGGAAGAGACTAGTCTGCCATTATCTCTAGCTTTATTAACAGTATCTATATAGGTTAAGAAATAAGGAAGAGACTAGTCTGCCATTATCTCTAGCTTTATTAACAGTATCTATATAGGTTAAGAAATAAGGAAGAGACTAGTCTGCCATTATCTCTAGCTTTATTAACAGTATCTATATAGGTTAAGAAATAAGGAAGAGACTAGTCTGCCATTATCTCTAGCTTTATTAACAGTATCTATATAGGTTAAGAAATAAGGAAGAGACTAGTCTGCCATTATCTCTAGCTTTATTAACAGTATCTATATAGGTTAAGAAATAAGGAAGAGACTAGTCTGCCATTATCTCTAGCTTTATTAACAGTATCTATATAGGTTAAGAAATAAGGAAGAGACTAGTCTGCCATTATCTCTAGCTTTATTAACAGTATCTATATAGGTTAGAAATAAGGAAGAGACTAGTCTGCCATTATCTCTAGCTTTATTAACAGTATCTATATAGGTTAGAAATAAGGAAGAGACTAGTCTGCCATTATCTCTAGCTTTATTAACAGTATCTATATAGGTTAAGAAATAAGGAAGAGACTAGTCTGCCATTATCTCTAGCTTTATTAACAGTATCTATATAGGTTAAGAAATAAGGAAGAGACTAGTCTGCCATTATCTCTAGCTTTATTAACAGTATCTATATAGGTTAAGAAATAAGGAAGAGACTAGTCTGCCATTATCTCTAGCTTTATTAACAGTATCTATATAGGTTAAGAAATAAGGAAGAGACTAGTCTGCCATTATCTCTAGCTTTATTAACAGTATCTATATAGGTTAGAAATAAGGAAGAGACTAGTCTGCCATTATCTCTAGCTTTATTAACAGTATCTATATAGGTTAAGAAATAAGGAAGAGACTAGTCTGCCATTATCTCTAGCTTTATTAACAGTATCTATATAGGTTAAGAAATAAGGAAGAGACTAGTCTGCCATTATCTCTAGCTTTATTAACAGTATCTATATAGGTTAAGAAATAAGGAAGAGACTAGTCTGCCATTATCTCTAGCTTTATTAACAGTATCTATATAGGTTAAGAAATAAGGAAGAGACTAGTCTGCCATTATCTCTAGCTTTATTAACAGTATCTATATAGGTTAAGAAATAAGGAAGAGACTAGTCTGCCATTATCTCTAGCTTTATTAACAGTATCTATATAGGTTAAGAAATAAGGAAGAGACTAGTCTGCCATTATCTCTAGCTTTATTAACAGTATCTATATAGGTTAAGAAATAAGGAAGAGACTAGTCTGCCATTATCTCTAGCTTTATTAACAGTATCTATATAGGTTAAGAAATAAGGAAGAGACTAGTCTGCCATTATCTCTAGCTTTATTAACAGTATCTATATAGGTTAGAAATAAGGAAGAGACTAGTCTGCCATTATCTCTAGCTTTATTAACAGTATCTATATAGGTTAAGAAATAAGGAAGAGACTAGTCTGCCATTATCTCTAGCTTTATTAACAGTATCTATATAGGTTAGAAATAAGGAAGAGACTAGTCTGCCATTATCTCTAGCTTTATTAACAGTATCTATATAGGTTAAGAAATAAGGAAGAGACTAGTCTGCCATTATCTCTAGCTTTATTAACAGTATCTATATAGGTTAAGAAATAAGGAAGAGACTAGTCTGCCATTATCTCTAGCTTTATTAACAGTATCTATATAGGTTAAGAAATAAGGAAGAGACTAGTCTGCCATTATCTCTAGCTTTATTAACAGTATCTATATAGGTTAAGAAATAAGGAAGAGACTAGTCTGCCATTATCTCTAGCTTTATTAACAGTATCTATATAGGTTAAGAAATAAGGAAGAGACTAGTCTGCCATTATCTCTAGCTTTATTAACAGTATCTATATAGGTTAAGAAATAAGGAAGAGACTAGTCTGCCATTATCTCTAGCTTTATTAACAGTATCTATATAGGTTAAGAAATAAGGAAGAGACTAGTCTGCCATTATCTCTAGCTTTATTAACAGTATCTATATAGGTTAAGAAATAAGGAAGAGACTAGTCTGCCATTATCTCTAGCTTTATTAACAGTATCTATATAGGTTAAGAAATAAGGAAGAGACTAGTCTGCCATTATCTCTAGCTTTATTAACAGTATCTATATAGGTTAAGAAATAAGGAAGAGACTAGTCTGCCATTATCTCTAGCTTTATTAACAGTATCTATATAGGTTAGAAATAAGGAAGAGACTAGTCTGCCATTATCTCTAGCTTTATTAACAGTATCTATATAGGTTAGAAATAAGGAAGAGACTAGTCTGCCATTATCTCTAGCTTTATTAACAGTATCTATATAGGTTAAGAAATAAGGAAGAGACTAGTCTGCCATTATCTCTAGCTTTATTAACAGTATCTATATAGGTTAAGAAATAAGGAAGAGACTAGTCTGCCATTATCTCTAGCTTTATTAACAGTATCTATATAGGTTAAGAAATAAGGAAGAGACTAGTCTGCCATTATCTCTAGCTTTATTAACAGTATCTATATAGGTTAGAAATAAGGAAGAGACTAGTCTGCCATTATCTCTAGCTTTATTAACAGTATCTATATAGGTTAGAAATAAGGAAGAGACTAGTCTGCCATTATCTCTAGCTTTATTAACAGTATCTATATAGGTTAGAAATAAGGAAGAGACTAGTCTGCCATTATCTCTAGCTTTATTAACAGTATCTATATAGGTTAAGAAATAAGGAAGAGACTAGTCTGCCATTATCTCTAGCTTTATTAACAGTATCTATATAGGTTAAGAAATAAGGAAGAGACTAGTCTGCCATTATCTCTAGCTTTATTAACAGTATCTATATAGGTTAAGAAATAAGGAAGAGACTAGTCTGCCATTATCTCTAGCTTTATTAACAGTATCTATATAGGTTAGAAATAAGGAAGAGACTAGTCTGCCATTATCTCTAGCTTTATTAACAGTATCTATATAGGTTATGAAATAAGGAAGAGACTAGTCTGCCATTATCTCTAGCTTTATTAACAGTATCTATATAGGTTAAGAAATAAGGAAGAGACTAGTCTGTCATTATCTCTAGCTTTATTAACAGTATCTATATAGGTTAAGAAATAAGGAAGAGACTAGTCTGCCATTATCTCTAGCTTTATTAACAGTATCTATATAGGTTATGAAATAAGGAAGAGACTAGTCTGCCATTATCTCTAGCTTTATTAACAGTATCTATATAGGTTAAGAAATAAGGAAGAGACTAGTCTGTCATTATCTCTAGCTTTATTAACAGTATCTATATAGGTTAAGAAATAAGGAAGAGACTAGTCTGTCATTATCTCTAGCTTTATTAACAGTATCTATATAGGTTAGAAAAAGGAAGAGACTAATCTGCCTTTATCTGTAGCTTTATTAACAGTAACTATATAGGTTAAGAAACAAGGAAGAGACTAGTCTGCCATTATCTCTAGCTTTATTAACAGTATCTATATAGGTTAAGAAATAAGGAAGAGACTAGTCTGTCTTTATCTCTAGCTTTATTAACAGTATCTATATAGGTTAAGAAATAAGGAAGAGACTAGTCTGCCATTATCTGTAGCTTTATTAACAGTATCTATATAGGTTAGAAATAAGGAAGAGACTAGTCTGCCATTATCTCTATCTTTATAAACAGTATCTATATCGGTTAAGAAATAAGGAAGAGACTAGTCTGCCATTATCTCTGGCTTTATTAACAGTATCTATACAGGTTAAGAAATAAGGAAGAGACTAGTCTGCCATTATCTCTAGCTTTATTAACAGTATCTGTATAAGTTAAGAAATAAGGAAGAGACTAGTCTGCCATTATCTCTAGCTTTATTAACAGTATCTATATAGGTTAAGAAATAAGGAAGAGACTAGTCTGCCATTATCTCTACATTTATTAACAGTATCTATATAGGTTAAGAAACAAGGAAGAGACTAGTCTACCATTATCTCTAGCTTTATTAACAGTATCTATATAGGTTACGATATAAGGAAGAGACTAGTCTGTCATTATCTCTAGCTTTATTAACAGTATCTATATAGGTTAAGAAACAAGGAGGAGACTAGTCTGCCATTATCTCTAGCTTTATTAACAGTATCTATATAGGTTAAGAAATAAGGAAGAGACTAGTCTGCCATTATCTCTACCTTTATTAACAGTATCTATATAGGTTAAGAAACAAGGAAGAGACTAGTCTGCCATTATATCTAGCTTTATTAACAGTATCTATATAGGTTACGATATAAGGAAGAGACTAGTCTGCCATTATCTCTAGCTTTATTAACAGTATCTATATAGGTTAAGAAACAAGGAAGAGACTAGTCTGCCAGAATCTGTAGCTTTATTAACAGTATCTATATAGGTTAGAAATAAGGAAGAGACTAGTCTGCCATTATCTCTAGCTTTATTAACAGTATCTATATAGGTTACGATATAAGGAAGAGACTAGTCTGCCATTATCTCTAGCTTTATTAACAGTATCTATATAGGTTAAGAAACAAGGAAGAGACTAGTCTGCCAGTATCTGTAGCTTTATTAACAGTATCTATATAGGTTAGAAATAAGGAAGAGACTAGTCTGCCATTATCTCTAGGTTTATTAACAGTATCTATATAAGTTAGAAGGGCAGCGCTAGTACTATGGGAATGATGGAAACCATGTTGTGTAGGGGATAGGAGTTCTTCCTGCAGAAGATAGACTAGCAATTGTTTTTGAATACATTTTTCTGTTATTTTGGCGAGAGGAGATAAGATTGATAGGTCTACAATTACTAATGTCTGCTGAATGTCCTTCCTCGTGCAGATGGATAATGTGTGGATTTTTCCAGAGAGGGAATGTGGGATTCCCAGACTGACCTACTCATAAGGGTTGAGACAGAATAAGCAATGCTATTGATTCACTTGGAAGGTCATCAGCTGAAGAGTGCAGTGTTAGTTTGTTTAACTGAAGTTTTATATAGGATGTAGGCACAGGTTTGAAGGTGACTGTGGATGTGGTGAAATGTGGTTGTTGGGCCGAACTGGAATTAGATATTGAGGAATCCTTGATCAAAGATGCTATACAATCTATAAAATAAGAGTTGAACTGTATTGCAGTTTCAAGTGCTGAGTTATCGGTAGAGAGGTTTGGGTTGAATCTTTGGGCGGATTTCTTTAATGGATGTCCAAATTTGTTTAGGGTTGCATTTAGTATTATTTTGTACGTTATTATAGTATAGTTTTTTTGTCTTCGTGTATTTGCTAAATCATTGTGTCAATGTTTTGTGCTCTGGAGTTATTATCAAAAAACAGTTGCTCAAAAGCAATCTTTCTAAACTCATGCATATTATCCAGGTAATCTATTATTTTCTATATAGCACTCTGTAATTGTGCCTCTTCTTGGAGATTCCCCTTATTTTGGTTATACTCTAACCTTTGTCAGTCCCTCTAAATATTTCTTATCACTTAACCAGATCTCTTTTTATTTTATTTCTTCCCTATTTTTAAACTCCACTTTCATTTTATCCCATTTACTAGCTATAACTTCTAGAGTACTTTCTATATTCCGTAATATCACCCAGCTAATTTCCACTATTCATTCTTTAAATTCCTTGCTTTTTAACATATATGTGGGGAAGCGCCAGTATCTGATCTTTACTTCATTATTGCATTTGTATCTTACTAATTATTGGTGCATGATCTGAAATAGTTATTGGACGTATGTCAAACTTCTCAATTAAATGCACATGTTCCTGTGAAATACAACTTCTGTCTTTCCTCAGTTATTTTACCTTGAGGAATAATATGTAAACTTTCTCCAAGTTTTTACTACTGAATTCATATCTTTCATACCACATATTTTCATAAATTTATTCAGAAATCTACCGTCTTTTGTTATTTTTCCCTACTAGGCCCCCAGTACATCCTCATTGTTATAAATCAAATTCTGGCCTCCAACTACAAGTAATATTCCCTGCTAAAACCTGATTATTTCTCCCCACATTTTGTCAAGCTCCATAATAACAATTTTAGGTAGAATATAAATACATTGTCAGCATAATCTTCATTGCTTGACAGTTGCCCCTTACTACCACAAATCTGCCATTATTATATATATATATATTTCTCTTCTATTACTACTGGAGGTTCTCTTGCAATTAATATAAGTACTCCTGTTTTTGTCCCTGATATTCCCTAGAATATCCATCCTGAAAGACTTTATCAAATTCACATGCTCATTTCTTTCCAAATGTGTCTCCTGAAGAACTACTTGCGCTCTATATTTCTTACCATAATTAGGAAGTCCTTCCTTTTTGTCTATACCTGTGAGACCATTCATATTCCAAGATAATATGGAAAGTATCACAATCATGGTAAGAAGTTATTCCCACCTATTATGTATGGCAGCTTTTCAAATATTTATTTCCAGCTTTTGTGATATATACACCCATTAATATTTGACAGGTTAATCCTTTATACAGTTTTTTTTTCTTATAAACATTGTAACCTATATCACATATTACTTGATTGTTTTAATAAAAACCCTCAAAAAACAAACAAACAAACAAACAAACAAGAACTTGTTAACTTAATACAAACACACACATAATTATGTACTTCTTCAAATAATGAAATTGAACTCTCCTAATGGGAACATTTGTGCCGAACAGACACTTGCTAACACAGGCTCTAATTAACCTGAAATTGAGGTTATACCTGTTAAGACACATGTACTGCCTGTGCTTCTACTTAACTAATTGGTGTTTGTTCTTCTTTTTAATCTTTATCTCCCCCAGATATGAAAACAACTTGCATGCTTTTAGAAATCATTAACTTTTAGCCTTGAAGAAACCTGTGTTCTGTCTTTTATTATCCTATTATCAACATATCTCCATGGAAATGTAAGATAAAAAAAGAAAAATGTATTTGTCTGCTGCAGCTTGAAAGTCAAGCTGAAACTTTTATTGCTAAAGGAATACAGTACTTTTCATTATAGTGGGTTCTCTCATACTTAATTCTTTTCACTTAAAATGTGTTATTTGATTAAGCCAAGGGTCTTAATCTAAACATCCACCTATACAAAAGTAAGAGGAAATGTGACAATTCCTCTACATACATTATAATCTGTGTATTTTTATGCCCATCTCCCACACCAACAATCCAAGATTACAGCCTGTTAACTTAAATATATTTTTTTTGGCTTTTCTTCTCTTTTTGTACTGTAACACCTACATTTTTGTATATGAAAAAGAAAGAAAAAGAAGAGGAAGAAGAGAACAGCATTTGTTTATTTTAGTAAATGTATCATATACAAGAACAACTAAAATATTTTACTTTAAAATATGCAATTTATATTGTGAACAGTTTCATAGAAATATTAAGATCAGAAATCATTTGACTTACAGTTAAATTTTTCCTTCTTCTTGCCATCCCATCAGAGTCCTTGCAAACATTAAAAACATGAAGCGAGGCAAATGGTTTTCAGTTCTCCACATGTTTAACAAAGTAAGCCAAAGGTCCACTGTTTCCACTTATTCTTATACAGCTGTATTTCACAAATGCAGTTAATGCTTCTTGCATTTATTCATTAATTTCCATGTTCTTGGTCTTCTTCCTTATCATCTCCCTCTCCCATCACCAGATTCCAGTTTTATTTATTTATTTAAGTTCAATGACTGAGTTAGTCCACTGGGCCAATGGAAAGCCCATTTTCAGTGGAGGCCCGGGGGAAAAAGCTCCAAGAATGACATTTACAAGGAAGTTACACTTACAATTATTAAAATAATGAAGAATCAAGACACAAAATTATGTACAAAAAATATACACGCAAGACATATTTACAAAAATAAGCAATTTGTCATAAATCTTAAGAGTACATGATGGTAATGGCTACTTGCTGCTAGCCTGTGACAGCTAGGATTGAACATTTACAGAATACATAAACATTTTGTTGGAGAATTTAGCAAGGAAGAATGTAAAACAGAACAGCTGCAAGGTCCTTACAGGATTATGTGTAAAAAAATTCTTGAGGGGAGAGTGAGTGTTTTTCTATGAGAGAGGGTAGGAGGTTGGCAAAATGGTTAAGGTAGTTACCTTACAAACACAAGGTCCAGGGTTTGATTCTCACATGGGGTAATTGGCTAGGCTTAAAATGGCTCACAAGGGCAGTTAGCCTAATACTAATCTATCAACCTAATCTATAAAGTGGATTTAAGGGGTTATGTTGGAGTGTGACATGGGCATACCTATTTAGAAGACAGGTGAGAGAAAAGCTGAGATTTGAAATTTTTATGGTTAGGTAGGTTGCATAGATGAGGAGGGAGAGATTTCCACAGTTTAGCCAAGTAGAAGGACATTAATAGCTGGCCTGGTGGTTGCGAAGGTTTCTGGACTTAGAGGAGATTTTGGTGTAAGGATCTGATTGAGCAGTTGGGTATGCAGATTTTTAAGGTAGTTGCGAGGGATGGGCAGTCTGTAGGTATAAAGATGAACTTCTGGCCAATGATGAGTTGAAGGTAACTGAGATAGTTAGGTAGTTATAGCCAGTTTAGGGAGCAGAGGGACTGGCAGTGGTGAGATGAATTATTTGAACTGGTTGCAAATTTGAAGATTTTGTGGTAGCAGTCTTCAAGTTTGGATCTTAGGCCAAGTTGGAGATTGGAGAAGGTAGGGGCACCATACATGAGGAAGGGGAGCAGGAGGGAGGATGCAAGGGTTTGATGGGAAGAGGGGGGGTGAGGAAGCGGTGGTGTTTGTAGAGGAGACCTAACTTCTGGTGGTTTTCTTTATTGTGGTAATGATGTGGGTATCAAACTTTAGTTCTTCATCAATGATGATGCCGAGAAGCTTGGTATTGGGAACAATTTCAAGGGTGGTGTTGTTTTGGCTCTGTGTGGTGAAGGAGGCTTTGTCTATAAAAGAGTTTTTGGTAGGAGAAAAAATCATTAGTTTAGTTTTGTTTGCATTTAGAGCTAAATGGTTACACCTCATCCACAATTCAGTTGTGGTGAAGGCTAATTGGGTTTTTGCTATGAGATCAGAGGCGGAGAGGGCTGAGCAGATGATAGTGGAGTCATCAGCATATTGGATGGCAGACCCTTCTGGGATGGAGCTACGAAAGTTGTTAATGAATTGGTTAAAGAGTAGAGATCCAAGAACAGAGCCTAGGGGGACTCCAGTGGGTGTGGGTAGGAAGGGGGAGGTTGACATTTTCCATTGCACATCTTGTTGGTGGTTTGCCAGGTAGCTGGAAAACCAGGCAATGGTAGAGGGAGAGAGATGTAAGGTGGAGAGTTGTGACAAGAGTAGGGTGTGGGAGATGGTGTTAAATGC
Source organism: Protopterus annectens (assembly GCF_019279795.1). NCBI lineage: Eukaryota > Metazoa > Chordata > Ceratodontiformes > Protopteridae > Protopterus > Protopterus annectens. Next base: position 815,431,695 of record NC_056751.1, on the reverse strand, counting down.
TTTTGACAGATCTAGGAATAGGGAAGATATGAATTTGCATGAGTCACATTCCTGGTTGATGGTTCCTAGAAAGGCTAGAAGGGCAGTTGTGATACTGTGACCAGGGTGGCAGTGTTGAGTAGGGGATAGATAGAAGATTACTTTGGGTTAGGTGTGTCATGGGTTGTGCTTGAATGGATTTTTCCTAGTATATTTGAGGTAGGGGAAAGGATGGCAATAGGCCTGAAGTTGGTGGTGTCTGTGTTTTTACCTCCTTTGTGGAGGGAGATGATGTAAGCATGGCGCCAGATAGAAGGGACATATGACTCTTTAATGGATCTATTTATAAGAATGGAGATGGGGTATACAATGCTGTCTGCTGATTGTTTGAGGAAGGTGGGTGGAAGATTATTGTGTGGATTGCGGCAGGGTTTGAGTTTAAGGAGAAATCCTTTTATGGTGCTTGTGGGGATGGGAATAAGACAGAAAGGTGTGGAGAGGGTAGGTGTCTATGCTCATGGTTGTAGTGGGAAGGACTGGGGATGGATGTTAAGGGTGGGAAAGAGGAAGAAGATAGTTTGGCAATGCAGTCAGTGAAAAAAGAGTTGAACTAGTTGGCTGTATCAAGGTCAGAAAGGTTGGGATTTTGGCAGGGGGATTCTTTATTTCCAGGGTGCAGAATGGAAAAGATTGAGTCCCAGAATTGTTTGGGATTGGTTGCGTGCAAGGACTGTAGCTTGGAGAATTGTGCTTTGTGGTCCTTATTTATTAGTTTCTTTGTGGAGTTAACAAAGTTGTTTATATTCTAAGAGGGAGTTGGGATTTTTTTTGTTTTTGATATTGTTTCCATTTTTTGTCTCTTAAATGCATGGCTAGCATAGTTTCTTAGGATAACCAAGGGCAAGGTATTCCCAATTCTTCTGGTCAACTCCTCTGCTTTTCTCTGTCTCTCTAGCATTTTCATTTGTAACAGTTAAAAAGGTTTCACTGGCAAAGTCTCTTCATGTGCTTAATTATCAAAAGGATGAGATGCAGAGTCCCCTTTTGCTTGACTGTCCCTGTATTTACATTTGCTTCTCTTTCAGTTTGCTAGATGAGGAGCATTTTTGGGAAAGACCTCCTTGACATCTAGCTAATAACATTTATCAGCTTCCACTCTCGAGGGAAAAGGTCTTCCTTTCCATACTACTGCCATTGTGATAGATACGGTTTATAATTTGAATTCCACACCAATATTGACAAATACATGATGAGTTGCTAGCCTTAAGAGCTTACAGCAAATGCACCTGTCTGCCTCATGTTATGACCAACATTTGTTGTACCCATTAAGATTTTTTAATGTACAGCTACAAAACAGAGTTGTAATCACTGGTTCCCTTAGATTTCACCCATCTTGGTCTCAGACCAGTGTATTCTAATGTAATCTTACTAGCAGAGGATGTTGATAATTCTCCTCTGCCAGAATCTATTTCTCGGATTCATAATCCATGCTGCTACTGGCCAGACCAATTCTGAAACTAATGTCTTTGTTACTAAATGTTTCCACTGAGCCAACCAGTATGATAAATTAGAGTAACTTATAGCTATATAGTCTCCATTTAAAAAGTGCAGACACCAACAGTCATACCATTGCCATGGGGTTGCTGATAACAATGAAACTAGAGAGGAAGTAGGTCTTGCTGGACTATGAGAATATCTCTATACCCCAAATTTGATGGATTAGAGAAACTTTTGGTCTACTGCCTTGAATTCATAAATTCCTTCAGCCCGTAGGACATAATCTAGGCTATCACAAACTGTAAAGTGAAGGTGTGTGGGTGTATCTCACCTGCCATAAACTGTATAAGTATAAGTAGTAAAGACAGATTCAAATGAAAGTACAACTGTTTTGTGACTGGCCCTCATTAAGTGTGATCACAAGCCATCAAAAACACTCCACTGCAAGTAAAAGTCACTGTCACAAAATACTGAAAAACAATTTTGCAAGGGGTACACACACACACACACACACACACACACACACACACACACACACACACACACACACACACACACACACACACACTCACTCACTACTTCTGCATACCAGCTCTGCTGTATATTGACAAAGACAGAAAACTCAGTCTCAGTCTTGCAGTTTCTGAGGCTTTGCCTAAAGCCACAGAGTGCACTCTGATGGTGCAAAGATACAGTGCCTTCCACACATTTAGACCAGCTACTGTACAGGGAGAGACTAAAAGTGGAGGTGTCTTAATCTACATCAAAAACAAACATACCTTAAGGCTGGTCAAATGGGCTGATGCATTTCAGTTTCTTCATGTCCAAATTACCTTAGTTAAAGTCACATGTCATATCCATAGATCACCACCTATGACCTATAAAACCTATATCATATCCATAGATCACCACCTATGACCTATAAAACCTATATCATATCCATAGATCACCACCTATGACCTATAAAACCTATATCATATCCATAGATCACCACATATGACCTATAAAACTATATCATATCCATAGATCACCACCTATGATCTATAAAACCTATATCATATCCACAGATCACCACATATGACCTATAAAACCTATATCATATCCATAGATCACTATCTATGACCTATAAAACCTATATCATATCCATAGATCACCATCTATGACCTATAAAATCTATATCATATCCATAGATCACTACCTATGACCTATAAAACCTATATCATATCCATAGAGCACCACCTATGACCCATAAAACCTATATCATATCCAGATCACCACCTATGACCTATAAAACCTATATCATATCCATAGATCACCACCTATGACCTATAAAACCTATATCATATCCATAGATCAACACTTATGACCTATAAAACCTATATCATATCCATAGATCACCACCTATGACCTATAAAACCTATATCATATCCATAGATCACCATCTATGACCTATAAAATCTATATCATATCCATAGATCACTACCTATGACCTATAAAACCTATATCATATCCATAGAGCACCACATATGACCTATAAAACCTATATCATATCCAGATCACCACCTATGACCTATAAAACCTATATCATATCCATAGATCACCACCTATGACCTATAAAACCTATATCATATCCATAGAGCACCACCTATGACCTATAAAACCTATATCATATCCAGATCACCACCTATGACCTATAAAACCTATATCATATCCATAGATCACCACCTATGACCTATAAAACTATATCATATCCATAGATCACCACCTATGACCTATAAAACCTATATCATATCCACAGATCACCACATATGACCTATAAAACCTATATCATATCCATAGATCACTATCTATGACCTATAAAACCTATATCATATCCATAGATCACCATCTATGACCTATAAAATCTATATCATATCCATAGATCACTACCTATGACCTATAAAACCTATATCATATCCATAGAGCACCACCTATGACCTATAAAACCTATATCATATCCAGATCACCACCTATGACCTATAAAACCTATATCATATCCATATATCACCACCTATGACCTATAAAACCTATATCATATACATAGAGCACCACCTATGACCTATAAAACCTATATCATATACATAGAGCACCACCTATGACCTATAAAACCTATATCATATCCAGATCACCACCTATGACCTATAAAACCTATATCATATCCATAGATCACCACCTATGACTTATAAAACCTATATTATATCCATTGATCACCATCTATGACCTATAAAACCATAGATCACCATCTATGACCTATAAAACCTATATCATATCCATAGATCACCACATATGATGCATAAAACCTATAGCTCATACTTTGACATACTGTAGGCGCTTACCATTCAAACCAATACCATATTCATGGAGGACTTTACCCCTCTATAAACTGGGAATCCTACATAATCCCAAATGTGCAGGCTCAGAAATTCATGGACTCTGTAAACACAAATACCCTGGACCAAGTTGGTCCATTTGCCCACTGGAGGTGCAAACATACTGGATGTGTCACTCACAAATATGGGAGAATGCTGCATCCTTTCCCCAGTGCACTGTCCTCTCTGGTAAGCTCAGACCATCAAGCTGTCACCTTCAAAATAAAAATCAGTGCTGTAACTCCAGCAAACCTTGAAGCAGTTAGAAACTACTTTAAGGTAAACTACCAGCCTAACTATTATTAAGCAATTACCTAACAAAATATTAGGCCCTTCCAAACTTGGAGAACACAGGTGCCTATAGAGAATTGTCACAGAAGCTCGCAACAGTCATGTTAATACAGGCATAAAGACAACTGAATCTACCAGAACCAAGCTTAGAACAAACCACCCTGGTGGAATCCAAACATTAACAGACTGTACAGAAAAAGAAAATAAATTCATAGCTAAAATGAGGAAGTGCAAAGCCCAGTAGGACAAATACTCTGTAATCAAGCTAAACAAACAAGAGGGCAAATTAAGTCTAAAAGCCTATTTTGAGGTAAAGATAACCTCCCAGGCCAAGGACGGCCACAAGGCTTTCTTTAGCTGTGTGTCAAACCTCAAAGGCAGTACACAGCAGTGCACAGAAATGATTACCAATGGAGCCACTTACACAAAGCTGTAAGATATAGTAAATATACTGGCCAACAAATTCAGCTCCAATTTTACTGCCCTCTCTTTTGGCCAAGTAATGCCATCAAATATAATTCGCCCAGCTACCACTAGGGAGCAGGTACTATATGCAATTTCTAAGGCTAAGAACACCACATCAATGAGCCCCCAATAATATCTTTCTAAATACCCAGAAGCTTAACCTATCTGGACCTCTAGTAACAATATAACAATATCCTTGAGACAGCCTTTGTGCTACATGAATGGAGGACTGCAACAGTCATCCCTCTGCACAAGGACAGTCCATCAATAGACCCCAGGAACTACAAACCCATAAATCTGACTGGTCTCGTATTGAAAGCCATGGAAAGAATTATCATGGATATGATTAATAATGACATAGGAAACCTTCAGACACTAGACCATTGCAGTTTGGTTTTGTCAAAGGCAAATCATGCATACTCACCTGGTAGATTTTGAAAATATCATCAAGGCAATGAATGAGGTCAAAATGGTGCACACTGCCTACCTTGACCTGGCTAAGGCATTTGGTACAATACCTCACTCCGGCATTGTAAACAGATTCATGGAACTAGGCATTAAACCTTATGCACTGGTTAGCCAGCTGGCTCTCAGATAGAACCCAGGAAGTTAGTAGTTATGCAGACAATTCAACCATTACTTGTTCAGCTAATTCTACAACAGAACTACTACTAATAACCCAGGATGCCTTTACTGTTACTGAAACTTGGATGGCCAATAATCATTTAGCCCTAAACCCAAATAAAACCAAATTACTATTGTTTATCCCTAAAAAATGTCTCTATTAACAAGACAGATGTTATCATTCACTCTCAAAACAATAGCATTATAGAAGTGGTCTCCCACACAAAATTACTCGGAGTTATTCTAGATGAAAACCTGACATTCGACCTCCACATCCACAATAATATCAAAAAAGCCATACCAAAAATTGGGAACCCTCTGTAGACATAAACACTTCTTCAGTCATTCTACAAAGCATACCCTAGCCTCATCCCTTCTCCTACCTTCTCCCCTGTATGGTGCTCCTATCCTCACCAACATCCAGTCCTCCCTAAAAACTAAGCTTGCAACCTGTTACAACAAGGTTGCCAAATTCGCAGTCAATGCAAAATACTCTTCCCATCACCGTATCTCTCTACAACAGCTAAACTGGCTCGAGCTTCCATATTATCTAACCTACCTACAGTTACTCACTGCACATAAAATTATTCACAAACCCTTGGACTGCCCAGCCCTCTCTTCTATCTTAACCCACTATCATCCAAACAAGCCACTCAGATCCGAAAAACAACTTCTCTTGCAAACAGACAAACCAAAACTTCCAGTGGGTAACATGCTCTATTCCTTTTCTGTCTCTAAACTGTGGAATTCTCTCCACATATATCTATCAGAACCTCTAGCAAAATTTTCTCCTTTAAAAAAATCTCTCCAGCAGCACCTCCTCACCCAATGGCAATGCAGTTGCCTCAATTCCCAACCTTCCATAATCTGATTTTTCACTCCCTACGATATATTTCACCCTGTTCTGCTTCTTCGCCCCTCCCACCCTTCCTTATCACTGCCTTTCACATCTAGTCCCCCTAACCGTTCCTCTCTATGTCATAATTAATCTAATTTATTCACAGTCTCCCTCTATGGTTCCTACTGGACCCTGTAAACATCCCTGCATGACTGCTTTATCACCACTAATTATCAAAATATATTACTCCCTACTAGTGCATATATCAACCTTATTAACCCATACATATCACATTTACTCATCCATCATATACTGATCACTGCATACTACCTTTCATCTATGTACAATACGTTGTACAATACTGATTGTACATTAAGTTTTGCCTTTGTATAATACTCTGTACATACATATTATATGTTAACATGTAGTCCTACTTCGTGTCTGTACCATTATCTCAGTCATTGTTATATTATTATATGTATTCTAATAACTGTTTGAGTTTTTATATACTAGTATACTAACTTTACATGTGGAGATTTTCTCCCTGGGCTTCCACTGAAAATGGGCTTCTTTGACCCAGTGGACTTTCCCGTTAAGCAAATGTCAATAAATAAAATAATAAATAAATAAAAAGAATACAGCGTGTAAACAGCATATCCTATGCATATTACCTCAAAGCCCTGTCTCTGTACTTAGTTTTTGAGAGGCAATTTGTGCCTGGCATACAATGTATACTTGGATCGTGCTCTGATCAGTCTTTTGCACATCTGCAGAACCAGTAGCATTGGAATTACTCGATCTAGGGAGTTGAACCTTACTTGCAACATAAGCAAGACACGTTGGAGGGACAAGTATGTCTCTCAGAGAATTACCATACTCCAGATCAGGCATCCCATCCATGTGATGCAGAGCCTTTCTCTAACACCATTCAAGCGTAACCTGGACCAGTGGATGGGAAATCAAAAATTCACCCCAGGTCTAGCACCTATGACTTTAATTGGCACATGCAGTCTGTAAATCATACTGTGGCTTACATATAACCCTTAAAATAACCTCTAAGGCTCAAAACACTTGTAGGATACATTTATGGTACATAGCTAGGCTTATAAAGGCCCCAGTGGTCATTAGCATTGATTACACCTATGAATCTACAAGTACAACTCCCAGTGTTTGCACATACGACTGTCTATCACTGTTGTGTTTGATACAAGCCTGGCACATCTTCTAAACTGGTAGGTTCAACCATAATTATTGCAGGAATTTTATAGAGTCTCCTGTAAATGAGGAGGCATTGACTACAAGCTTTGGATGAGGAGGTCCTAGATAAGTTTTATGCAAAATGTTCACCATAAGAAAGAAAAAAAGAGCAATAGAAGAGGGGAGAAACTTTTAGACAGGATAGATTAATAGAAGAGGGGAGAAACTTTTAGACAGGATAGATTAATAGAAGAGGGGAGAAACTTTTAGACAGGATAGATTAATAGAAGAGGGGAGAAACTTTTAGACAGGATAGATTAATAGAAGAGGGGAGAAACTTTTAGACAGGATAGATTAATAGAAGAGGGGAGAAAAGTTTAGACAGGATAGATCAATAGAAGAGGGGAGAAACTTTTAGACAGGATAGATTAATAGAAGAGGGGAGAAACGTTTAGACAGGATAGATCAATAGAAGAGGGGAGAAACTTTTAGACAGGATAGATTTTAGCCTGTTAAGAAGAATAGAAGCAGTAGAACCATATATTGCCAGACATGATGAGCCCAGAGGCTAGCTGTCTGACTTTTGTACACTAGACTAGCCTGAAGAGACTGATGTCACCTATGTCATGTAGCTGGATTAAACTGGAAGCAAATGGGACAATGAGAAACCTTGTTATGGTATTCAGAAACTAAGTGTACTGTGGAACCCTGTTTATAAGAAGGCTGCTCAGTGCACTACAGGTGTCCAACTGAAAGGCTGCTATAGCACTATAGTGTTATAAAGCCTAATGGCAGTAATGCTGCAGTCATGTACGGGAAAAGACTACATGCAAATGCTGCAGTCTGAGACACAGCTAATGTAAATTAGCCATATACTCTGCCCAAGAGCCATAACAGCAAGAACAAAATAGTGAGGTGCAGTGATTCAAGGAGAAATATTACTGGGCTGTTTTGAAGCAGGGACTGAATGTGCTGTTTTTGGTGTTCACCTGTTGCTGTCTTGGAAGCAGCAAGGCAGTTAGCACTGCAGCAGGTAAGGCACCCGAGGGTGTGTGTGTGTGTGTGTGTGTGTGTGTGTGTGTGTGTGTGTGTGTGTGTGTGTGTGTGTGTGTGCAGGGGGGGCTGACTGTGTGCATGTGACACTGTATGTGTAGAGGGCTGTGCAACATGTTATGCGGGTTGGTAGAGTGGAACACATGCAGTTTTTCCATCTGGTAGTAAGTGTCCAATACAGAAATATGAAAAGGAGTCAGTAATGAACTTTTGCTTTATGTAGTTCTTGCATGTTTCTGAATCACTACTTAGTTCCACAGAACAGCTGGGGCACACAGCATAGCACTGTTACTACTAAGGCACTGACCTTTCTGAATTCCCCCACTCTGTGCTTCCTTAAGACAGTAGAGATAATGAATTTGCCTCCTGGGAAGTGGAATAACCTGACAGCAGGTACATCACACCTTCTAAATGGGTTTGGGTGTTATGAGGAAGAATGGCAGAAAATATTAACTTTCTGAGAAAAAAAAACTGCTTCCTACGTCTTAGAAGCAGTAGAGAGGAGTCATAAAAAGAAAGCATGCACACAGCTGAACAATAAACAGCAAAGTAAAATGAGGGGAGAGATGAGTAATATTTTATGGAAAGGGTGGGGCTGCAGGCAGCCTGGGAGAAGGTTTTAGCTACATAGCTGTCTTAATGTTTATGGTATCAGACCTAAACATTACTCATTACTCTCCACTTCCTACAGCAAGAACTCTGGACAGAGCCATAAATAAACGTGGGACAAAGGCCCAAAATAGGGAACATTTTAAATATTGCTATTACAAACTTAGAAAGTTGATAGAATAACCGGTTTTGCATTAGCATGTATTTTCTAAAGGGTATGAAGTCTGAAACTCAAATGCCTGTCATTATTTTCTAACTTCAATCTTCAATGATTTGTCACCAATTTGCCAGAAAACCACAATTTTATGAAAAAGGGCCAAAAATTTGAGGCAAAAATCTGGACATTCTGTGAAAATCTGTACAGATGAGAGGTATGAAGTTACTGTATATGGACCTCTTGTAGTCATATCTATCAACTTCTGGTTTAATGCATTATGAACTCTCTCTGTTCTAAAGGGCTTAACTGCTGCAAAAAACATTTTAAAAGCATTTAACATTTGTCCTTTCAACCCTCTTTACACTGTACAGATGAAGATAATGCTGTGGGCCTTATTCTCCATGGCTTTGATCGCTTCCCTTGTCATTGTTCTCCTTGAAACAATTGCATTCCATCGTCTGTAAAAGGTTGATTTTGGTACCAGTGTCTGACACCATGTATTTTGCTCTTCTTTTTGTAATATACGAATATTAGACCCCTAAAACCTTGCAGAAATCTCTGAACTTAAATACTATAGCTAATGCTTGCTCCGCTGAGTGCCCACCACCATATTTGCATCCTTGGCTGTAGCCTGACATTCCAGACTTTGATCAGCCGTTCTGCTTCTGTAAATCCACAAATGCTATTAAACTTCCATCTACACAATACCTGAAGATCTGGGGATACCAGAAAAACCCAGAAAGTTTAGAAACTCAGACCCCGGGATTCATGAAGCTCGGCGCAAGGCCGGCGTAAGGCCTGCGCCGGTGGTGCAGTGAATAGCCGGCGCAGTAGCGCCATATACATATTAATGAGAGTGCACCGGAATCACAGACACATGCGTAGTGTACGTGAGCGAGCCCAGGTAGGATGCGTCTGGAGGCGTGTCTAAGCCGGCATGAGGTGAGCAACCTAATGTGCTGACAGCCACGGTCCGCCCACAATAGTAATGGCAGCAGCCAGGTCCCGTGCAGAATGAAACGCACGTACAGTATGCAACATAGTACCCGTCCCAAATTAACGGAGAAGCAAATACAAGCCACGAAGGCATAAGTGTACCCGTCCAAGGAGCAAAGGATACGCATAAGACCGCGTTCGTCCCGCAATGCACCGTCAGTGTTTACACTCAGAGAAGGTGTACAGCCGCATGTCAGCGCCGCACCGACATAGGAGCAGCGATTAAGGTCACCACCTGTCCCACTTTGGTTGGGGCAGTCTCTCCATGGCCAGTTGTGTCCCGAAAAAACGTATTAGAAATGGCTGATGTGCTACGATTGTAGGACACAATGATATCCCGTATTTAATGTAATGGTAGCATGAATTGGTTATTTCTGTAACAGAAATACCTAAATGACACAAGAAACAGAATAAGCAAGCAAATTGCCACAACAATAAGCTTATTATTTAGGCAAACAAGTGAAGTTCTATGCTATATAGTGACCGTTTGTATGTGTCGGCCTGTAAAGTCAGATGTGAGTCCCGGAAATATCCCAGATCGGAAACTGGAAAAGGTGGAAACCCCAGTAGCGACATGGCCATGGTCACCAGGGTTACCTGCTGTCCCAATGTGCCATGGACAGTCCCTGATTGGACAGTTGTGTCCCTGCAACAATCGTAAAAATGGAAAATGACCTCCGATCCCCTGTCAAGAAAATTCACGCAATATACATGTAATAGTAGCATAAAACATATACATTACTATATGAAACACAGACATGGCATAAGAACATAAATAAGGAACCCAAATGCTTACAGAATAAACATAGTATGGCAAACAAGTGAAGTTCTGTCAACTGCACTAGCCGTGGGTATGTGTAGTCCTGCAAATTCCGAAGTTTCCACATAACATGCCCCACTATGGGCATTGGAAAAGGTGCCAACCATAATGGTCACAAGCAGTAGTGACAGTACATAGCCGGGTAGCTGTGCTGACATAACAACAGTAAGGAAGCAAGATACCTCAAACACAGGCAAACATGTGCATAGCAACATATCCCACACCCAGCAACGTCTCTGTTGCATACACTGGATGGCGTATGATGAAGTGTAATATCCAGAAGCAGAACCCATGCATTCGGATGTACTACACAATAGCCTCATTGTACAGTCCCCCGTTCCCACCCAAA
>NC_056751.1:815284309-815419912 GCF_019279795.1 Protopterus annectens | reverse complement strand
CTATGGAAAGGATCATCATGGACCTCATAAATAAAGATATTGGGGACCTACAGACACTGGATCCTACCCAGTTTGGCTTTGTTAAGGGCAGATCCTGCCTCTTAAACCTAGTTGATTTCTTTGAAACAGTCACCAAGGCCATTGACGGGAAGGTGGTCCACACAGCCTACCTGGACCTTGCAAAGCCTTCGATACAATACCCCACTCGGGCATTATAGATAAGCTCACCAGCTTAAATATAAACCCCTATGTCACTAGATGGGTTGCAAACTGGCTCAAGGACAGAACCCACATGGTTAGAATTGCTGAGCCATGTCAGACTCCAAACCAGTTACAAGTGGCGTCCCACAAGGCTCAGTCCTGGGACCTCTCTTGTTCGGTATATATTTCGGTGGTACAGGCCAACACGGAAGGACTGTGGCTGACCAAGTTCGCAGATGACTGCAAACTGGGCGCCATAATCAACTCTCCAGCCGACACAAGCATCCTCCAAAAGGGCCTCATAGAAACAGACAACTGGTGCCAGAGCCATGGCTCAAGCTAAACGCCAAAAGTGTATAGTCATCCCTTTGGCAAAACAAAGTGCCACAAATTACCACATAGGTGGTAATCCATTAAGTACAGAAGAAGTCATTAGGGACCTGGGGACCCAAGTTGATAGCAATCTCTCATTTGACAACCACGTGGCCAAAGTGGTTAGAAAAACATTTTATATAGCCCACCTAATCATGAAGGGATTCATATCTAGATCAGGGGAGGTCATCATGCCTCTTTACTCATCCCTCATCAGGCCCATAATTGAGTACAATGCCCCTTTTGGGATGTACCTTACCAGACACCTGCAGCAACTGGAAAGACCCCAAAAGTACCTCACCAAAAGGATCAAAGGGCTCAAACAGATGCCATATGCTGCCCGGTTAAAGAAACTCCAGCTCTACTCAGTGGCATACCGCCAGCTCAGAGGCGATCTGTGCCTGACGTATAAAGCCATGTCCAACCCGAAATTAATGGACATGCTGCACCTCAGAAAATCCAAATCCCATCGAGCTACTCGCTCGAGAGACTTGAACCTCAGCACTGAAATAAATAGGACATGCTGGAGGGACAGATTCATAACCCAGAGGCTCCCTTCACTCTGGAATAAAATCCCAGTCCAGGTTAGGCAGAGTCCCACATTGACTGAGGAATCTTGATGAATGGATGGGAGATCGTAGGTTTACCCCGGCTATCACTTCTGTGTCACTGTTAGACAGAGGCACAGTATACTAACCTCAAAAAAAGGCGTAGCAAAATTAATTTAAAGTGGGTGGCGAAAGCCAAACACACTCTGGCTAGGCTTATAAATGCCCTAGGGCAGATAGCCTAGTATGAACCTATGAAAAAATACCTGTGCCTACTGTCATACCTTTATTATGTGATCAGATTGTCAGTTTCTGGTTAATACCACTCACTTTTCACATACTTGTGTTGAATGATCACCAAACCTGAAAACAGATTTTTTTTCCCTTGCATATCTCTTTGTACTTAACTGCTTTTTTTTAGGTTCATAGGTTTATATTAGGATAACAACCACAGGGGCCTTTTTAAGCCAAGCCATGCATCCTATATGTATCTGACAAGTTTTAGTACCCCTAGGTTATTTTAAGGGGTATGTTTAGACTAGGGCTTGGGTGGTTAAGCATTTACAGTCTGCCTCTACCCATTCGAGACATAGGTGCTGGACTAGGGTTTAATTTTCAATCCCCCATCCACTTGTCTAAGCTAAGTTTGAATTGAGTTAGGGAAAACTCTAGTTCACATAGAATATAAGCCTATTTCAGAGATTGGGTATTCTCTGAGACACATACTTGCCCTTCCAACATGCCCTGTTTAAGTCACAAGCAATGTTAGTCCCTAGATCTGGTAATTCTGATGCTATTTGTTTTGTGGGTATGGATAAGATCTATCAGAGCGAGATCTATGGATGCCTTCCATGCCAGGCATAGATCACCCCTCACCAGTCTGTGGGTGACAGAGTACCCTTTGGGCTTTGAAACAATCTACACATGTGTTTTACGTCCTGTATTCTTTTTGTTGAGGGACCTCCATGAACATTCCATTTGTTACGTCTGCATGGTCAGATACATACTGAAGGGGGTATTGTACTCAGTGATTGGTCTGATAAGGCCAAATACAGTGAAATCATGACTTCCTCAAACCTAGATGTCATACCATTGTTTATAAGTTGCATAACATAGAATGATTTACTTACTACCATAGATACATGATGGTTGAAGGCCAGGTTACAATCTACATGCATCCCCAGGTCCCTGAATACTGTGTCTGCTGTTAGGAGTGTGTTATCACTGTGGTAGTTTCCACGGGGTAGTCAAACTACTATGCATTTTATGGCATTGATGTTTCAACCATGGCTCTGGCACCAGTTGTCTGTCTGTGTCAACACTTCTTGAAGGATATTAGTGTCTTGGGGAGGGAATCTATAAATGGACCTAGTTTGCAATTGCCTGCAAACTTTGTTAGCCAGATCCACTTGATATTGGCCTTGACAAAACAGAAATAGATGAAAGAAATAAGTAGACCCAGGATAGAGTCCTGAGGGACTCCGCTAGTGGTCAACCTCTTTGTGGAGGTAGGCTCCCCTATTCTAACTTGGGTCCTATCTGTGAATCAGCTGGCTGTCCAGCAAGTACCATATGGGTTTATACCTAATTCAGTGAGTTTGTCTACTATGCCCGAGTGAGGTATTGTATCAAATGCCTTGACCAGCTCTAGGTAGACAGTATGAAGCAACAACAGATACACACAACCAGGAATCCACCAAACAAGTTTTCTAAACAGCAGTATTTTATTCAGATAAAATTTCTTTGAGTGCTTCGGCTAAAAAGCCTTTTCAGAGTATAAAAAAACACAAATAACACACATCTTTATATACAAAACAATTTCCTCTAATTATTCAGTAAAATAACTAAAGTGATTATGTCGTTACAAAATATTTACCCAATTAAAACCTTCCAATTACATTCTGTATTAAGTCCCTTAGGGAGTAAAGTTTCATACTTTAATATAAAAATAGATTCTTTTTTGTAATAATTTAAATTTTGAAAGAGAAGTATTGAACCTACCCACCTTAACCTGTTCTAATATACTGACCTGAAATCCTTCCACATTACTAGGTTCATAGGTTGGTACTAGGCTATCAGCCCTAGGGCCTGTACAAGCCTAGCCATAACAATTCCCTGGCTATTTCTTCCTTCCCACACTATTTACTTCCCCGGATCCCTGTCTAGCAGGGCGACTGACATGATCCCCGGGGTGAATTTCCTTTCTCCCATCCAATCGTCAAGGTTCCTTTTGAAGAGGGCCAAAGAGGCACTCTGCTTGCGATGTATGGGCAGTCTATTCCAGAGTCTGGGGAGTCTCTGGGTCAGGAACCTATCCCTCCAGCATGTTTTGTTTATTGTGATGACAAGGTTTAGATCCGTGGAGCATGTGGCTCTGAGGGATTGATATTTCTTTAAATGTAGCATGTCCAACAGCTCTGGGTTTCACATGGCCTTGTATGTTAAGCAGAGATCGCCTCTGAGTAGACGATATGCAACAGAGTGTAGCTGGAGTTTTTTAAAGCTGTCAGTGTAGGGCATCTGCTTTAGACCTGTGATTCTTTTAGTGAGGTATTTCTGCAGCCTTTCCAGTTGTTGCAGATGTCTTGAGAGGTACATACCAAACAGGGTGTTGTATTCTATAATGGGTCTAATGAGGGATGAGTACAGTGGGACAAGGACCTCCTTTTTTCTGGATGAAAAACCCTTAGTGATGAGGTGTGCCACATAGAAGGATTTCCTGACTGTTGTGGCAATGTGGTTATCGAAGGTGAGACCACTGTCCACTAAGTCTCTTATCACAATTTCGGTGTTTAGTGCACTGCCACCTATATGATAATTCAAGGGTACATGTTTTTTCCCAAAGGAGATAACTATACATTTCTTGGCATTGAGCTTGAGCCCATGGCAGTGGCACCAAGCATCTGTTTCTGTAAGGCCCTTTTGTAGAGTATCCACATAATTTGGGGATTCAATAATGGCTCCCAGTTTGCAATCCTCTGCAAACTTTGTTAGCCAGAGTCCCTTAGTGTTGGCCTGTACTTCAGAGAAGTAGATGCCAAACAAGAGCGGTCCCAGGACTGAACCCTGAGGTACTCCACTTGTCTGGAACTGGATTTGGAGTCGGCTACTTTTACAGTGTGGGTTCTATCATTAAGCCAGTTAGCACCCCATTGGGTGATGTAGGGGTTAAGGCCCAGCTTAGTAAGTTTATATATGATTCCAGAGTGGGGGATATTGTCAAAGGCTTTGGCAAGGTCTAGATAGGCTGTGGGGTCCACCTTACCCTTGTCCATGGCTTTGGAGACTGATTCAAAGAAGTCAATCAGGTTCAGGAGACAAGATTGGCCCTTCACGAACCCAGACTGGGTGGGGTCCAGTGTTTGAAGGTTGCCAATGTCTCTGTTTATAAGTTCCAAGATATTACGTTCCATGGCCTTGCAGATAAGGCTCGTCAGACTGATGGGACAGTAGTTTCTGGGATCCAAGGTGGATCCCCCCTTGTGGAGTGGGATAACTGTAGCTCTGCGCCACTCAGTGGGCATGAAACCTGAGATGAGGCTATGATTAAACATGACACTTAGGTGCCAGTTCATATTGTAGTTCATGTAGTACACAGCCAGGGATGTCATCTGGTCCCATGGATGCTGTATTCTTAGCTTTGGAGAGTGCGTTTTTTTACCTGTGTGGCAGTTATTACTGAAATTTGGCAGTCTTCCATTAGTGAGATGGGCCATTTAGGGGGTGAGAGGGGAGTGAAGTTGGCACTGAATCGATCTGCCAGGATATTGGCAATATCCTTGGGATCAGTATATTTAATGCCATTCTGTTTTAGCTCAGAGCAGATCTGAGCATTGCCATTTAGATTTTTGACATAGTTATAAAATGCCTTGTGGTGGTCTTTGGCAATTTTATTTTCGTAACTAGCTTTGGAGGATTTTATGAGGGATCTCAGTTTCTTACTGAGGCTGGTAAGGGAGTTTTTTGCATCCTGGGATTTTCCTCTTTTCTGCAACAGTTTCTTCCTTTTGTTGTAAAGTTTGTTTATGGCAGGGGACCACCAGATTGGCTTCCTTTTTTTGGATGAGAGCATCTTGGTTCTATTTGGGATGGCACGATTCATGCATGGGGATGTGCTCATACAGTGCCTTAGTGTAGGATTCAGCAGTTGAACTTTCAGTTTCCTGTCTGCATGGGTGTCATGAAGTTTGCCACATCTGACTTGAGTAGCATGAAGTTGGCTTTGGAGAAGTTTTTTATGGAAGTTTCCTTACTGGGGGGTGGGGGTGGGATGTGGATGTTAAGGGTGATTAGCTTATGGTCAGATCTGACTAGCGAGGGGGTGACCATAGGTGTGGAGCATCGATTTCCCATGTTGGTAATGACCAGGTCTAGGATATTGGAGCCCCTGTTGGGACTATGAATTAGTTGATCCAGGGCGTTGGAATTTATGAATTCCAAGAACCGTTGGGCAAAGGTGTTGGTACATGAGTACTACACTTCTCTATGTCCCTAATATGTTCTAAAATTCTAACTTTAAATGCCCTTTTACTATCACCAACATAATATTTATTACATGGGCAACTAAGTGCATAGACAACCCCCTCAGTACCACATCTAAAATGTTTTGTCTCTCATATTCTTTCCATTAATATATGGGAACAGCCTGACCACAAAATTACAACAGCAGCACCTTCCACAAGGGAAGGTCCCTTTAAGGGTGCTTCGCCTGCCAATATTAACATTAGGAGCTACAAATCTACGTCTAACTATCATATCTTCTGTGCTCCTTCCATGCTTATATGATACACAGGGTCTTTCCTCCAAAATACAAAATTAATTTGTTCATCAGGAAGCCCCCCCAAAAATTAAGTGATTGCACTAGATCTACACTAAACAATCCGTGTTTAGTTACAGAAAAGGCCTTCTCTTTCTTCTTAACTATATTATTACCCAATGACATGTATTTTCTATGACATCTGCCCATGGGGTTATTACCCATAGACTTTTGTACCTTTTCAAGACTTTCTACCAAAACATTATCATAACCTCTCCTTTCAAACATGGAAAAATTATTTTCTACCTCTTTTTTGAACTCTTGGTCCCTTCTGCACAGCCTACACAGTCTTTCAAACCCTCCATATGGTGTAGATTTTATTTTATTTATTTTTATTTTACATTTGTTGACCGGGCTAGTCCAGCTGGATATATGTCCATTTTCAGTGGAGGCCCGGGGAGAAAAGCTCCACAAATTACAACAACATAAAAGGTCAAGACAAAGACAATAACAGTATAATTTGGTACATAAGTTTTAACAATTATAGTACAAGCCTAAGATTATATATTTTATATTTCAGTAGGAAAAAGGAAAAATTTATCTAAGAATAGATGAATAAGACTAATACATTTGTATTAGAAATGGTGTAGTACAAATCTTTATAACATATTACAAAATTAGATACACCTAGTAATTTATGATAAGAGATACTAAGGTCTCACAAAAACCTAAGAAAGAAAAACACTAGAGAGCAATAGATAAGAGTATAGAAGAATAGCAAACAAGGATGGATTTCTAGTGTTATTTAACACATAGGTTGTGATACTATATGAAGGTGTTTGATCATTCCACAGTATATAGTGTGATCATAAAGTGCAGGGGGGATGACAACTACTACCATGTAGGAACTGGTTACCACTTTCAAAACTAGTCAGTAAAGGGTTGTCCGCCTTCTCTAACACCACTTCTAAAAAAAAGATAGTCTGTGTCACACTTGTAAACCATCACATTTTAACTGAAACCTGCTATTATTTGAACTTTCAACAAAATCTTTCATCTCATGCCAACCACCTTTACAAATAAAAATTTGAATAATTACAGGAAGTTGTTTTGTGTATAAAGGATGTGTGTTGTCTGTGTTTTTTATACTTTGAAAAGGCTTTTTAGCCAAAGCTCTAAGAGAAATTTTATCTGCATAAAATACTGCTGCTTAGAAAACTTGTGGATTCCTGGTTGTGTGTGATCTGTTGTGCTAGATCTGAAAAAACTTGTGGATTCCTGGTTGTGTGTGATCTGTTGTGCTGGATCTGATGTCTGGTTCTACTGTGGTTTCTAACTGGTAGGTAGACCGTATCCCTTGATTTGGTGACCTTCTTGAAGAAGTCCACCAGGCTGAGTAGGCATGATCTGCTCTTGACAAAACCAAACCAGGTAGTGTCCAGTGTCTGAGAGTTTCCAATGTCATTGTTAACCATTTCCATGATAATTCTTTCCATGGTTTTGAATATGAGACTAGTTAGACTTATGGGTCTTGAGGTACAGGCGTCCATTGACTGATTGATTTGACATTTGTTTACTGGGATAGTCCGACTGGGCAGATGCCCATTTGAAGCAAAGGCCTGGGGAGAAAAGCCCCAACAGATACAAAAGAAAATAAAACGAACATAACATAAAACTCATACAGCAACTGTAAATACAAAGAACTCATATTGTACATAAAAAATAGTTAAAATGTGGGTCTGTATTACATTGTTGAAAAACCTCTTCAGTGAACGTCTGTTCACCGACCACTTAACAGCGAAACCCAACTTTCTTGAATGGCCGTTTCAGTGAATTTTTTTCCTAGGGGACAAAATGCTTGACCATTGCCGGAATTTGCCCTTTTCCCCACTGTAGTGTGATGTCAGAGTTGGTTTAGTTGAGGGGTGGGGTCAGAGCCCCCCTACCTTGATGTGTTTGAAAGTTTGTCTGGCTTGGTGTTGGCCAAGTGATTTTTTTCCCCTAGGAAACGATTTGCTGAAATGACTGTTCAAGGAAGTAGGGTTTCGCTGTTTAGTGGTCGGCAAACAGGCATTCACTGAAGAGGATTTTTGACAATGTAATATAGACCCTTAAAATGCATAATATTATCAAAGCATTTACAAACAGTGGATAATGCAGGATTTGCTTAGAGTGATGTAAATTTGTTTACTTTATCTAGGTAGAATATAACAAGTTATAGTGTAAAATAAATGGTGGCTAGGGTATTGCTGAGAATTTAAGGAGCCATGGAGGAAAAATAGGATAAGAGTAAGTGGGGTAGGTAGAGAGTCTAGGGTGAGAATGTAGCATAGAGTTATGAGGGAAGTTGTAAATGAGATGAATTAGGATGACATCAGGTAGAGAGAATAAAAATCTACAGAGCAGGTAGTAGAGACATAAATGAAAAGTATGTAGTGCGGGAGGGCTGATAATTAGCCAGAAGTTAGACAAGAGCAGAGCCAAGAGTTAGATAGGTAAGTCTTGAAAAGTATTTTATACTGTGAGGTATTAGTAGTGGTTAGGATGCCCTGGGAGGTCAAGTTCTAAGTCCTTGAGATTCGGTTGGAGTAGAAAGAATCTTCAGAACTGTTATTAGCTTTTGTGAATCGTGATAAAAATGTGTTAGAAGATCTCAGGTGTCTTTTATTAGATTGAGGTTGAAGTAGATTGTGGAATGCTGAACATTTGTTGGGTTGGTAAACTATTCCATGGGCCATTGTAAGTTGGGTGAATGTTAGAAGATTAAGTAACTCCAGCCAGTTTAGTTGGTGTAAAGCAGTGCAATGATGGAATCTATACAGGGAGTTAGTAGTAAATCTGAAATCTTATTGTAGCAAGTCTCTAGTTTTGCTAGGTCAGTTTTCTTCAGGTTTGTGAAGATAGGAGAGGCGTAAAGAAGGGTAGAGAGTAAGTAAGTCCTGGCAAAAGATTATCTTGTGAGGTTGGTGAGGTTTGGTTTGATTCTGTATAGAAAACCTAGTTTTATGTGAACCTTTGTATGATTAGGGACAAATGTTAATCAAATTTCATGTTATTATCAATTGTGACACCAAGTAGCTTAGTATGCGATACAGGATCTATCTTGGTATTATTGGATGAATATATCAGAAAGGGGGACAGTGGGTCTGTGGTTTTGTTATTTTAAAAGAACATTAGTTTAGTTTTATTGGGATTAAGATGACTTGTTCTTGTGCAGAAGGATGACTATTACCATTCTATTCATTCATATGGAATGATGCCTGTCTAGAAGCTATTATTATTTAGTGACTGTAGTGGTCCTAGTAGGACATATTTCATGCTATTTAGGAGTCATCTTGGGTTATTATCAGGGCCTGTCAGTGCTGTGCTCCTTGGCCTTGGAGAATGCATTGAGGACCTCCTCCCTGATGTTTCCTCAGAGAGGTATGTTCAGTGGTATTCCATCAGGGGTGACTTATGGGTAGAGATGGTTAAAATTGTAGCTGAATTTGTCACGCAGTAGATTATTCCATCGTCTCACTTTTTTTTCATTGCTCCATATCTTTTGGGTTTCTAATACCATGACTGGAATGTACCCCATTCCTAAGTCAAAGTATGATTAAAGTTCATGAAATTAGTATTGTTTCAATTTTTGATGTCAGCCAGAGGTGCTCTTTGCAGCACACACAATGTGTCCAATAGTGAGTGCCTCCTGCAATTTGGACAGAGTTACATGCATCTGTAACATATGTAAATATGATTGTAGATTCTTTTTATAAGACCTGTTGCTATTACTACTATTGGAACTGTCTGGGTATCTTTCTTTCACATTGCTCTCAGTTATGCCTGCAAATCCTAATCTTTTATGACTTTGTGCCTCTATGTAGGCATGACACTGTAGTCACTGGGTGTAGCTATTTTAGTGATCAATTCTTCTTTTGTCTTCTTTTCATGGCCCACTATATCTGTTTTTCTCGCATCTATGTTTGAACTGTTGGCAATGGGTGATCCCATGTGATGTAGGCTTCATTATTTTCTGTATTAGTTTGTGGCTCATGTTTCCAGTGTTTTTCTGCCACTTCAGTACCATAATGTTTGCACAATCCCCAGTGCAACAGTCTTGCCACATTGTTGTGCCTTTCAGTATACAGTCCTCCTGCCATTAGTGTGTCACAACCAGCAATGAGGTGTGCGACTGTTTCCAATTCGGTTTTAGAAAACCTACATTTGTCTGTATCTCCCACGTTCAGTCAACTTTGTAAACCAACATGTACGTAGTCCACTGTCTTGGGCCTCCAATATTAACCTTTCATCCTTTGGTTTGAATTCACCTCTCCTTAACCATTCCTGTGTTTGATCCTGATCAACATGAGGTTGTTCCAGGAGTTACCTATGCTTGCAACTGTATTTATGCATTTTCCACCTACATTTCTTGCCTTCTCATCTGATCCTTCACCTTTTATTGTTTGTTTTGTTTTTTGGCACATTCAGTTGCTGCCTGAATTTTATCTACTTCTGGTTTGACTTCCATTCCTGCTTGACACCGATGTGCTTCTGCTAGACAAAGAAGGGAAGTCATGTTAGATTTATTCTCCTCATGTTGCAAAAGTTTCACTATGTTTTGGTCTTATGAGGTCAGCAGGTATGTATACAGTCCCCCAATTGCAGATATATATATGTAATCAATTTCAACTCCTTCGGAATGGCAAATATGTAATCTTAGCATGCACTGATTTTTATAAATCATTTGATGAACATGAAGCATCCTTCTTGTTTTCCTGTCTAATCTATTCAACACCTTTTGGGGCCTGTCAGTCACTTTAAAACTGTAAGTTAGGACAGGAAGAGCAAACTGGTTTACAGCTTGAACTTTGTTCCTAGATGTCAACACTGTTTTTAAGATTAATTTAAGTCTTCTAAAATATTTCTTCCTGAGTTTTATTTGCATTTGTTCATGTTTTATTGTTTATCTTTCATCAATTCCCAAATATTTATACACTCTGTTGTTCAAATTCTTTTGTATCACATTCTTGTCCCAAAACTGATGTTTTCTTGATGCTGCAACTTTTCTACTTTAAAGGTTGCTTTTGCACATCTATCAAGACCAAATGACATTCTTATATCATCTGAAAAAGTTTTGACAACCTGCAGGTGTGCTTTCAGTTCCTCATCTGATATGCTATACAGTTTTAAATCATCGACAAAGAGAAGATGAGAAATTTTGCTTTCTGGAAGCCAAATATAGCCATGACCTAATCTGTTAAGCAGACAGCTTAATGTGTTAAGGATAAGGCAAAAGAGCAGCGATGACAGAGTCACCTTTGGCTATCCCCCTTTGGATTTTTATCCCTGGAGTAATAATTTGTCCTTTATCATGGCTTAACTGCAAATTGGTCTGCCACTGTTTCATGATCACTGTAATGTAGTCGATCGGTGTAGGGTATATCTTATACATTTTTGTCCATGAATCTGGGATACTGTGAAATGCTTTTTTGTAGTCCATGCCATACTTAGATTCTTCCCCTTTTTACAGTTCTCCACTATGACTTTATTTAACAAGAAATGATCCTTTGTTCCATATGACTTTCTTTTATTATCTTTTTGTTCTATTGCCATAATTGAGTTTTCTTCTAAATGACTATAAACTCTGTCGGCATCAATTCCAGTATATAATGTATATGTCATCGGAAGGCAGGTTATTGGTCTATAGTTTTTAGGGTAGCTTGCAGGTTCACTCTTAAGTAGAGGCATTGTTTTTCCTGTTGTTAGCCAGGCTGGTGTCAGTTCGGGGTGTGCATATAAATATTTTTATTTTATTTATTTTTATTTAACATTTGTTTACTGGGAAAGTCCAACATGGAATAAAGCCAATTTTCAGTGGAGGCCTGGGGAAAAATGCTCCAGATGCATCTTTACAACATGAGAGAAAACCAACACGAATGTAGGGAGGACATGCAGATTCTGCACAGAAGGCACCTCAGCCGAGGATCGAACCAGAGAACCTCTTTCTGTGAGGTGACAACGCAACCACTGCCCCATCCAAAATAGTACTTACTGATGGCTAAATCTTTGTGCAAAGATGTTAATACTTTTAGCCAGAATTTAGGTACTGTATCTGGGCCTGGGGTTTTCCAGACAGAGGCTTTTCTTAACTTTGTTTCAGTCTGTCTGGCCGTTACTTCATCCATTTAGGATCTTCATAAATATTTCTCCAGAATGTATCTCTTTCTTCTTTTTTGGTGGTCTTTCAATTACTTTTATGATGTTTCCCAGTTTTCTATAAAACTTTTTTGGGTAATCAATAAATTGCTTATTTTGTACTTTTCCTTTATATTTATTTGTGTATCTTCTAAGTTGTTCTACCTGTGCTAATATTTTTAGTTTATTATTTGCGCTAGTGCATGTTAAATCCTGATCCGTTATAATACTGCACATTGCTTTTATCACATCTATCTTTCTGAGTATTTTTGTTGATCTATTCCCTCTTCTATAGTCTTCTAACAGTGACACTTCTTGTCTTAATTGCTTTAAAGTTTTCTCTGTTGGATACTTGGCTCAGTGTAGGCAGCTCCATTTACAAACAGTCTTTGAGGTTGCTGTCATAGCTAAAGAAAGCCTTTACCTCAAATTTGGCTTTGGTAGACTTAATTTGCCATCTGATTTGCTTATTTAGATTAATAAAGGATTTCACCTGGATGGCTTGTTCCTTGAGTTTATTATATTTCTATCTATTAATATAATTTTAATGGGTTCCTATGAACAATTCTATATAGTCAGCAGTGTTCTCTGGGGGTTTTTTGGGAGGGGGCTTGACATTTTGCTAGTTTATCACTTAAATAGTAGGTAGTTTGCCCTAGAATAGTTCATAAGCATTACAGGGTTAGTCGAGTGTTGTGATTTATTTGTATTTCAAAGGAGGCAGCTTTACGACCAGAACTTACCAGAGAGGACATTACACTTGGAAGGGTGCAGAATTCATTCATATTAGAGAGGACCAGAACAAGTGTGTTGTGTCCATTTTCAAAGCCCAGGGTTCTCTGTCCTTGCAAGTTTGGGGTTGTCTATGATTCCCGGTTCATAGAGGGGGTAGTTACAGTCGTCAATGAATATGGTATTGAGTTGAATGGTGATTGTCTCCAGTAAGTTTAAGTTTCCTGGAGGAGTGGTTCCATCCCAGAAATTAGTAGTTTAAAAACCACGCTTGCACGGTTTTGTGCACCGGGCAGCACCAGTTAGCTAGGGTTAAATTATTCTTGGCTCCACTAAGTCTCCTGTTCAGTTTTTCACTTGAAACTAGTCTAACTCTCAACCTAAGCACTCAGAAAGCATCCTACAGTCCAGTACTTGCTCAGACCTAATAGCAAGCACTAATATACCCTGACACTTGACTGCCCAGCAGGGCAAGGCTCTTTATCCAGCCCTCACCAACCAAGCGACTAAGCAGCTCACCCTACCATTCAGGCATGACCAAAGGGCAACTTCAGGTGTACTGTCCAGTCCAGCTGGTGAATCTGCGTATCCTGAGGCAATGTTACACCTGCCTCATGTACACAGACAGCCCTGTCCTCCTACCACAAAACACTAACATATGTGAGAGATGCAATTATACAGCCAAACTGGAGGCTAAGGTCTCTCCACCCAAGACTGGAACAGACAGTCATGAGGAGAAGGTTAACACTTGCACCACAACTCCAGACTCACATAGACCTATTAAACCAGCACTGGCAAAAAATACACAAAATCATACTTGGAGGCTCTAAATAAAAACCTGCAAAAGCATCAGAGCGCTCCAAAGCAGACACCTACAAAACCTGAGCCTCCCGTCACAAACCAGACAACACATAAAACACAAAATCAATGTGCCGCACAATCACAGCCCTTAAGGCAAAATAACATACCTAACACACTTGTAATAGGAGACTCAATAGTCAGGCACACTGATGCCCCACTCACTAGGCTGGACAAGGAGAAGGTTACTGTTAGCTGCTTATTGGGAGCTAGAATCCGCCACATAACACAAGCACTCAGGTCACTCCAGAACAAGTACAGATATGACTCTGTCATTGTTCATGTTGGTGTGAATGACCTGAGTCGTACCTCCCTGGACTACATGAAAAGAGACGTGGAAGAGCTCTCTGATCATGTAGCCCAGGTGGGTATGACCCTGACCCTGAGTAGCATCCTGTCCTCACCAAGAATGATACCTCAGTATAAAGAAAAAATGATCAAGCTTCTGGTGTCATTCAAAGGGGATCCAGTGTCTGTCAGCCTGGGATGACATGCTTGACAAGCTGTGTTGCTTTGCAAGAGATGGCTTGCACCTGTCACTCCTTGGCTTTCGAATACTGGCCAAGGCTCTTGCTGCCCCCATAGTGCCTTTTTTAGGCAAGGCTCAAAATTCAAACCCACCACCATAAACAGCACAAGTAAAAAAATGAGGGTTATGCTACTCAATGCCAGGATGCGCTCGAAGCACTCCTAAGTATGGAGAACATCAACATCTGTGCAGTAACTGAAACCTGGTTCAAGGCTCCAGAGAGCACTCCAGCACTACTGGGCTACAACTCATACAACACATTTTGGCCACAGAGCACAGACTGAAACACAAAAGGGAGGGGTGTATCCATATTCATCAAGGATACCCACATCTCCAGGTTAGTGGCACAGCATGATACCCCTGAGATCATCCATGTGCAACTAACATCGGGAAAATCTGCAATGCAAATTGTGGCCTGCTACAGATCACCCTCCATGACCCAGGACCACCACTCCACCTTTCTGGAGACACTGGAAAACATGAAGGTCCTACCTAACACCCTGATATTGGGTGATTTCAATTACCCTACCATTAACTGGGAAAACTACTTGAGTACAAACTCCCAGGCTCAGTGCTTCCTGGAATTTATCAACTCAAATGCCCTGGATCAGCTGGTAAATTCCCCTACCAGAGGCCACAACATATTGGACCTGGTCATCACCAACATGGGCGACAGGTGTTCCAAACCGGAGGTCAACCCATCACTGGTTAGATCAGACCATAAACTAATCAGGGATGTCCACACCCTACCACCACCCCCAACCAAGGAAGCCACAGTGAAAAACTTTTCTAAAGCAAACTTCACCTTACTTAAGACAGAGGTGGTAAGTTTTACAGCCCCCATGCTAAAGGATAACACTGCCCAAGATGCAGAATCCTTTACAATTGCACTCTATGAGCACCTACAAGGATGCATGGATCATGCCATCCCTAGCAAAACCAAGACTTATTCCCTTAAGAGAAGGAAACCAGCCTGGTGGACCCCTGCCATAAACAGGTTATACAACAGAAGGAGGAAACTAGTTCTGAAAAAAAGCAAATCCCAAGAAGGGAAGACATCCCTGATCAGTATCAGTAAGAAACTAAGGTCCCTCATAAAATCATCCAAGGCTAACTTCGAAAGAAAAATTGCCAAGGATTCAAAAGGTGACCACAAAGCCTTCTTTACCTATGTCAAGAATCTAAGTGGCAGCTCACAGATATGCTCTGAGCTAGTGCAACATAGCACAAAATATACTGAACCTACTGATATTACCAACATCCTGGCAGATAGATTCAGTGTAAACTTCACCTCTCTCTCACCTTCAAAAGGGCCCACAACAACCGGAA
Source organism: Protopterus annectens (assembly GCF_019279795.1). Taxonomy (NCBI): domain Eukaryota; kingdom Metazoa; phylum Chordata; order Ceratodontiformes; family Protopteridae; genus Protopterus; species Protopterus annectens. Next base: position 815,404,410 of record NC_056751.1, on the reverse strand, counting down.
AAGTGTAGTGTCCCAGAAATCACAGAAGCACAGGTGAAAACAGCCCTTTCAAAAGCCAGAAACACAGCATCAATGGGGCCAGATGGTGTCCCAGGCTGCATCTTGCACGAACTACAGAACAAAATAACCCCCTACGTAAACACGTTGTTCAACCTCAGCCTCTCCACAGGCTACATGCCCATAGAATGGCACACAGCAGCAGTTATTCCTCTCCACAAAGGAGGGGCCACAACTGACCCTGGTAACTATCGCCCCATAAGCCTGACTAGCCTGGTCTGCAAGGCTGTGGAGCGCATCATCATGGAACTCATTAACAAAGACATTGGGAACCTCCAAACACTTGACCTGACCCAGTTTGGCTTTGTTAAGGGCAGATCATGCCTACTAAACCTGGTTGACTTCTTTGAGACAGTCACCAAGGCCATAGACGAGGGAAAGGTGGTTCACACAGCCTACCTTGATCTAGCCAAGGCGTTCAACACCATTCCTCACTCAGGTATTATAGAAAAACTCACCAGCCTGAACATAAACCCCTACGTCATGAGATGGGTTGCCAACTGGCTTACAGACAGAACTCACACGGTAAGAATAGCGGGCTCCAGGTCCGACTCTAAACCAGATACAAGTGGTGTCCCACAAGGCTCGGGCTAGGGACCCCTACTGTTTGGCATATACTACTCAAAATTACAGGCAAACAGGAGGACTATGGCTAACTACTAAAGGGTTTGCATCTAGAAATAAAGAGGTTATAGTGCCCCTCTACTCATCACTCATCAGACCCATCATAGAGTACAATGCCCCATTTGGGATGTACCTCACAAGACACCTGCAACAGCTGGAAAGACCATAAAAGTACCTCACCAAGAGGATTACTGGCCTCAAACATATGTCCTATGCAGCCCGACTGGAAAAACTCCGGCTGTACTCAGTGGCATATCGCTTACTCAGAGGTGATCTCTGCCTGACTTACAAAGCCATGTCCAACTCAGAATTGATGGACATGCTCCACCTAAAGAAATCCAAGTCACTGCGAGCCACTCGCTCTAGTGAGCTAAACCTTGCCACAACAATAAATAGATTCCTGTCACAGAGACTCCCCATGCTTTGGAACAAAATTCCTAACTACATTAGGCAGAGCCCCTGACTAACACTCTTCAAGAGAAACCTTGACGAGTGGATGGGTAACAGAAAATACACCCCTGGGATCACTTCATTGGCTCTTCTTGACAGAGGTTTAGTTAATTAATTAATGGCGTGGCGAAAGCTGACACACTCTGGCTAGGCTTATAAATGCCCTTGGTCAGATAGCCTAGTACCTACCTATAACAGCAAGCTGTAATGATGTCAGTGTGGGAAACATTTAGCCATGACCTACCCCCCCCAACCACAAATGTTCTCCAGGATGGGCTGACACAGATAAACAACTTGTCAGAGTGCTGAACTAAAACTAAATGTCAAGAAATGCTTAACAGTATTCTTCAGTAAGTCATCCACCTCTGGTAGCGATCATATTTACAACACACCCCTAAGAACTGTCCCAGTAGTAAGGGAATTGTGGACACGTACAGACAGTAATCTAGCCTTTGACCATCATGTGTCTACTGTAGTGAGGAAATCATTCTATGTTGTGCAATTATAAACAATGTCATGGCATCTAGGTCCAGGGAAGTAATTGTTCTTCTGTATTCGGCATTCATCAGACTCCTCATTAAGTGCAATACTCCCATTTTAGATGTACCTAACCAGGCACTTCCAACAACTGGAATGTCCACAGAGAGTCCTCACTAAAGGAACACAGGAAGTAAGTATGTCTTGTGCAGACCATCTCAAGGCCCTATCTCTATATTCTGTCTTCAGGCTATTGAGAGGAGGTCTATGCTTGGCATACAAGGCATTGCCAGACCCCACCCTGATGGATTTCCTGCACATCCACAAAGCAAACAACAGCAGAATTACCCATTATAAAATTTTAAACATTGTCTGTGATATAAATATGACTTACTTCTCTGGAGCAGGCTCCCCATCCATGTGAAGCAGAGTTCCTCCCTAACCAAATTCAAGTGTACTTTGGACAACTGGATGGGGAACAGGAAATTCATCTTTGGTTTGGCACCTATGTCTCTAATGAACACAGGCAGCCTGTAACTGGATCATCTCTAGGCTCCTGCTTGTAAATGCTTCATCTCCCAATCCCCTGCTTACACTTATGAAGTATACCAGAACTTGTCAGAAATTTGGGATGGATAGCTAGCCTTAAAAAGGCCCTTGTGATAGTTAGACTAGTACACACCTATCCCCCATATTTATATACCATACGTACACACGCGCAGACACACACACACACACACACACACACATACATATATATCTATATCTACATCTTTCTATCTATTTATCTATACACACACATCTGTATCTCTTTCTTTCTCTCTCTCTCTCTCTATATATATATATATATATATATATATATATATATATATATATATATAGATAGATATGTGTGTATGTATACATATGTATATACACTTACATACACATACACATATACATGAATGTGTATGTTTCTATAACTGCTCCTAATTTGTAATCATCTGCAAATTTAGTCAGTGAAATACCCTTGACATTGGCCTAGACTTCAGAGAAGTAAATTTCAGAAAGGAGTGGTCCCAGGATCGATCCCTGAGGAACTCCTCTTGTGACAGGCCTCTTTGTAGAGGTGGACTGTCTGTGAAGCCAGATGGCTATCCACTAGGTGATATAAAGGTTTATACCTGACCTCTTGAGTTTGTCAACAATGCCCAAGTGAAGTATTGTGTCAAATGCTTTGGTCAGGTCAAGGTAGACAATGTGAAACATTTTGCCCTCATCCACTGAGTAGGCACGATCTGCCTTTGATGAAACCAAATTGGGTTAGGTCATTATTGATCACTTCCATGATAATTCTTTCCATGCTTTGCAAGAGATGGTCCTGGCCTCCCTTTACCAGAATTGGTCAAGTTTAATTTCATGTCATTGGGTACTTCAGATTGTCTCCAGAGGGTACACAATTTTATATCCAGGCCAAAAAAAATGAGGACTGCTGTCTGTACTAAAAGACCAGGAATATTTAGCCCCATTCCTCATAGAAGAGTTGCTGCTATGAGAATGATTCAAACTGTTCCCTTTGTTGAGGAGAACAAGTGGTGTTACTCTAGATCCTGTTCCAAGAAAGGATGGGTCATAGAGATCCATTTTTGGAATTGGTAAGGCTAAGTAGATAGTTGAGTGTTACAGAATTCAAGATGTTGGCTCTATAGGCCCTCTTGCTCCTCCTGAGCTTTCAAGCCATACTGACAAAATTAGATATCAAAGATCCCACATCCTTATTTTCAAAGGACCCAAACAGTACCTGAAATTTGTAGTGGGAGTCACCATTGCCACTTTGTCTCATTTCCCTTTGGCCCTCTGGTCTTGCTACTGCACTTTTTTTTTTAGAAAATGTCTGCCTCAAATCATAGCTAACAGCAAGATTATGGGTAGCTACATCTATCCATCCCTGACTGGATGAATGCCCCATTCAGATAAAATCCCAAGAAGAGATGCAAAGGGCACTGTTGTACAACCTCAGTTACCATTACAAACTGGTTTCTTCTTGAATGACCTAAACTGAATTCTGCCTGGCCAGGAAAGTTACCTTTCTTGGAACACTGTTAAATACCACCTTAGCATTGGTTTGCTTACCATAGCAAAAGCTAGCATCTTTTATGGCCATTTTCCAGGACATGCTAAGAAATTATGAGGTGACAGCTAGGAGTTTCTGAGCGTTCTAGCCCACAGGGTATTGACCATACTCTTGATGCCATTAGCCAGGCTGGACATGAGGAAACTTCACTGATACCTAAAGAATACTAAAGGCCTGCAGTTTCAGTCCCTAGAACACACTATCCAAGTCCTACTGTATACAGAGTGAACTGGAGCAGTGGGAACACCCATGTCAAAAGGAACCAGGGCATGATCTTCATCCTACCCCCTCCAAACCAGGCCTGAACCATTGACACCTAATACATGGCATGAGGAATACATGCCATGGACCTGTAAGTGCGGGACATCTGGAATACCAGACTGGACATTAACGTAAAATAAATGATGGTGATTATTTAGGCTATCATCTGGAGCAGTCTGCAGATGTGGGATCCTGGATGTCATAGCAGGCAACATCACAGTCGTGGTACATGAACAGGCAATGGGGGACATGCTGTTACTTTTTTAATTTCTCCAAATCTTTTGGGTTTCTAATACCATGACAAGAATGGACCCCATTTCTAAGTCAAAGAATGATTAAAGTTCATGAAATTAATTTTATTTCAATCTTTGATGTCAGGCAGAAGTGCTCTTCTCTGCACCCAGAATGTGCCCCATAATGACTCCTTCTGCAATTTTTACTGAGTTACATGTACTGGTAATATGTCTAAATACGATTGTAGATTCTTTTTTATAAAACCCATTGCTCCTTCTACTAATGGAACTGTCTGGGTATCTTGCTTTCACATTGTTCCTGCCTGCAAAGCCTGATATTTTATGACTTTCATCATACAGTAGGCTAATGGACATCTGAAAGAACCAAGCCGTGTGTTTCTACATTGGTTAGTGAGGTATACAGTATGTGCTGAAGAGCTGGGAACATAGAAATGATGGGAAGAGCAAAACAGTTTATCTATGTCTAAGTAAGTCAGTGTTATTGGTGCAACAAGTAGCATGATTGCCTTTGGTGCTAGAAGATCACAAGTCTGTGGGTTCAAACACTGGTACTGATGTATAGCATAAGTGGTACTGCACTTCTGAGAATGCCATGCTATGGATGAAATTAAACTGAGGTTCCATCTGCCTAAGTTAGTCATTGCTTGAGTGGATGAAAAGTTTCCATGGTATTTATTGAGAAAAGAATAGGGCAAATTTCCCAATGCCTTACCAAATGTCCCCTAGTCAGTATGCATACCTCCTCATGTCTTCCATGAAAAGAAGTCCTGGCCTGATGAGACTAACCCCATCAATAAAGAGTAAATAAATAAATGTACAAGGACAAATTAAGTCATTTTGTGAAAGCAAAAACAAATTGACTGTTGTACAATGCTTGGTCAATCTTCTGTTAATATATTTGTAAGTAATGAATGTGTGTGTCATCTTTCTTTGGCCAGTGAAGTGCATTCTCTTCTGAACAAGTTTGGTGTAGCACAGATGACATATTCTTGTATGAATACACTTGCATTGTGGCATAAATTGTCCACCGGAGATTTTCTTGGGATTTTCTGAAGTGTCCACTTACCTTCGAGAATAACCCACATTTTAGTCATTGTTGTTCAGGCATAATGCTTGAGGTGGCAGCTGTTCATGTTTTATTGCTGGTTTCTAATGGATGCATTGTGGGTGCAGCAAATAGCACTTCTGGCTAACATCAAGATTCAAACAATACTAACATCATGAACTTTAATCATACTTTAACTTAGGAATGGGATCCATTCCCGTTATGCTATTAGAAACCCAAAAGACTTGGAGAAATTTAAAAAAAAATGAATGAGTAATATTTGCATCGAGTTGTGGATGGTCTGGTATCACTGCCCCTTGGAGATGTTACACTGTCTGTCAGTAATCACTTTTTGTCATTGTGCAGTGACTGCAGAGTGAGAATAATAAGGTTGGGGGGGCTGGCAGCACACCTGCTCTCATAGCGTGACAAGCTCAGGTATGTGAAATACGAGAAAGCATATACTGAAGCTGTCATTTACAAGTTCATGTGACTGAGGTCTTGTCATGTGAACTTAGATGACTCAGGGGGACTTATTAGGTCCTATATTGAGAGCTTGTTTCCCAAAATGGCCAAGGAAGGGATGTCAGAGATTTCATGACAAATAGATTTACTATTTGTAATGCCTCTCCATGCAAAGCTAAGAGTGTGTTGTCAAGTGTCAGATTAGGAACTAAAAAAACTGACTCAGTGTTGAAGAACAGGCAAATTTACTAATTAATGCTAAGAATTAACTCCTTCATATTAACCAGCTAGAGCATCTTCTGCGTGGAGACATACGTGAATGGGCGTACCTTCATTGAAGGTTGTGCATCAGGGCTGGTAACTCGGCACGTAAAAATCAACTACCAATCATTAGTGGACTGGAGTTCTGCTGTGGCGATCCCTAACCGGGAAAAGCCGAAAGACACAACAAAATTAACTCCTTCATATGTAACAGAATAACATAGATGTCTTTCAGTTCTGATGAGGTGTAAGTTATTCTGGTATTCAAGTAAGTGTGAAATGTGAGCACTGACTAATAAATTCAGCAACCATTCAATATTGTATCTGCTTTTTTGTTTTATTTTCTTTTAGTGGATTCAGACGCAGTTTTCCAGGTTTATATGATATTACCATTTGTGTCTAGTAATAACTAACTAAACTTAATGTAGTTTGTAACAAAGTTTACATTGCAGAAATATGCTTAATTATGTCATTTAAATTTAGTGGACTTAACTCCATTCTAATGCCTGTGCTCTGTTTTGTGCTATAAAACAGAAATGTGAGGGTGGTGGGTTAAGGGGGTATCAGCTGACTTCCTTATAAAGAAAATTGCAGACAGTTTTGACATCCATATTTTCTGGTGTGCATTGAGAAGAACATGCATCTTTGGTTCCATATTAGTCTAGATTAATTTGAAATTGATATCTCTGAATGAAATAGCCTTTTGTAAATAATTCAATACTCTGTATTGTGATATCTATCATGCTGCATAGTGATTTATTTAACTATATCTGTGCAGGGTATAATTAGCATAAGAAACCCAACTAGTATGTAGAGTTAATAGCTTATCCATTTCGACATTGTAACATTTATTTTAATTGTATTTTGTATGACATTGCTGACATTATATAACTTAAAATATTTGATTGTACTGCATGTGCTGGACCTTTTCTGCCCTGGCCTCCGCTGGAAGAAGGTTTCTGTGCCCAGCCAGGCTTCCCTAGTTAACAAATGTAAAATAAAATAAGTAAATAACTGTAGCAGTTGATGTGATCACAGGTCACCTCCTAATGTTCAGCATGTCATAAGTTTAGATTACAGAGCCAGAACATGTAAATACTAGTACAGTATAAGCTTTTGGCCAAGGCGTGCCTAAAAGGAACTATATGAGTTATTTTTATGTATGTGAACACAATATCAGAGACTTATGTCAGATGGTGGCAGTATATTGAAACTGCCTGCCCAATTCTTAGTAATAAAATGCTTTGGAAAATAATTAATAACTAAATAATTAACTGTTGCTGTGAAGTGTATTGTACGTATTTGGAGAATTTAGTGTGTTTGATCCCAGTACTGAAAAACTCTTGAATAAGTGTAATCTAGCATTAGTCATGGATCATTTACCAGGCTGTAGTTTAGTGTAAGTTTTTGTCTTAAAGTTTAGATATTAAGGGCGGTATTGCTTTAATTGTCCTTCTTTCTCCCAAATTATTTTTGTCCCTTCAGAAATACTGCTGTTGCTTAGTGTGGATTACACCAAGATTTACAAGTGCCGCATAAAAGTTTTTGGCCCAGCATTTTGTTTTGGCAGGCCTATTAAGTTATGATAAGCTATTTATGTATATGTCCTTATGGACATCGATGTGGATTGTACAACATCATTTTTTTTTGTGTTACACCTGTATTCAAGGTGGTGATAAGTAAAAATGATCATAATGAAAGAAAATATAACTATTCTGGAAAATAACCAATGTTTAAACATGAAGCTCTGCTGTTGCTAATATTCAAATCCTGACAGTATGGAAAATGTATGCTGTCATGTATGGAGAAGAGCTTGGGGAAAGGTATTGGGGTAAGTGTAAGGTGACTAATGGTCTGATAGAGGAAGAACTGCTCATATTTAGTAAAGAAGGATGACTGAGAAAAGGCATTTGTTACAAATGATTCTAAAGGAGAAAGAGGGCTGGGGAAAAAGCATGCATTAAATTTTTGACTGTATAAGACGAAAGGAACTAAGAACAGAGGTTGTGAGCAGGAGTAAAGGAGAACAGACATAGTATTGTTATGTTGTTACTACACTGGATCATGGAGAACAGAGATAGTATTGTTATGTTGTTACTACACTGAATCAAGGAGAGCAGAGGTAGTATTGTTATGTTGTTACTACACTGAATCAAGGAGAGCAGAGGTAGTATTGTTATGTTACTACACTGGATCAAGGAGAACAGAGGTAATATTGTTATGTTATTACTACACTGGATCAAGGAGAACAGAGGTAGTATTGTTATGTTACTACACTGGATCAAGGAGAACAGAGGTAGTATTGTTATGTTACTACGCTGGATCAAGGAGAACAGAGGTAGTATTGTTATGTTACTACACTGGATCAAGGAGAGCAGAGGTAGTATTGTTATGTTGTTACTACACTGGATCAAGGAGAACAGAGGTAGTATTGTTATGTTACTACACTGGATCAAGGAGAGCAGAGGTAGTATTGTTATGTTGTTACTACACTGGATCAAGGAGAACAGAGGTAGTATTGTTATGTTGTTACTACACTGGATCAAGGAGAACAGAGGTAGTATTGTTATGTTGTTTCTACACTGGATCAAGGAGAACAGAGGTAGTATTGTTATGTTACAACACTGGATCAAGGAGAGCAGTAGTAGTATTGTTATGTTGTTACTACACTGGATCAAGGAGAACAAAGGTAATATTGTTATGTTATTACTACACTGGATCAAGGAGAACAGAGGTAGTATTGTTATGTTGTTACTACACTGAATCCAGCTATGATTACAATACTGCTTACATACCTTTTAAGCAATTATCCTGCAGACTTATTAGACCTTAACAAGGCAATGGCTCAGTAGAGATCAATACTTAGTTTTCAATGCAGATTACCACCGTATGTCTCAGTCATATTGTACCAGTTGGCCAGTTATGGCTCAGAAAGCACAATTAACCCAATAGTTTACCCTGCATAACCCCTGAGTGAGCTGCACAGTGGAAATACGTAATTCCCAGTGGATTTCTTTGTAGAGCCAACATACAAAGACAACTTGCACAGGACATTTAGCATGCAAGTCATTGATCCTTATCAGCATTACAGGCCTTGTTGTACAAAGTGTATAATTCCAAAAACGTTCATAAGGAAGGTGTAAACAAAAGTAAATCAAATAGTATTCACAACAATGATCAGTTATCAATTTTAAAGGAAATTTAGTCAAAATATCTGTAAAATGGAGAGAAAGGCATATACCTATGGAAAGCAGTTGGCAAAGTGCTGTCTACATAAAATAGCAGTTAATCCAGTGCAACTCTGTCCACAGTGAAATATTCTTTTTTGCACTAAATATCATGACATCTAAGAGTTGTGATATATGGCTACTTTTACACAGTACTTTTTGAATGCTGCAAAATTAGTACCTGACAAAATTAAAAATTAGGTATTTTGGAATGGCGTAATATTATTTAGATTGAGAGTCATACTCTCAGGTTAGCTCAGACAGTGGATAACCTCTCAGCCACTAAGAATCATAGCACTGGCCTTAAGAATCATCGCAGATGGCCAAAAAGAGGAGCACCCCTCAGCATGAAGTTTGGAACCAAAAAAAAAAAGATCTGAAGTCAAAAGACTGTAGCAAATAGCTTATACAAGACACTTGTACAATCCTAGAAGATGGGAACAGTTGGTACTGGCTTTTGTGGCTTCTAGTTAGACTGTGCTGAACAGGCCAAACAGTTGGTACATCTTCAAAGGCAGACCGATAGCAGAGTCGTCTTTGTTTTTGGTCCTTTTTTTCTTATTTGACCATCCTATTAGTTTGTTGAATAGATCAGTAGTATAGTGTACCTAGAAAACTGGCCAATAGCACAGCTGCCCATGCTATTTTTGTTTTATTTTTTAGCTTCACTCAGCAAACCAATAGAAACGTCAGATGATAAAAATGTACCAATAGTACAGAGAACTATGTTATTGGTCCATTTTTAGAGATGCAACATGGTCCAGTCAATTCATTGCAGCTAGAAGTCCTAAAAGCCAGCATCAACTATTTGTGATAACAAGATTGTGTAAGCGGTTTCCTTCAGTCTTACAGTCTTTTTTTTTTTTTTGGTCTTCCGACTTCTTTCTGACTCTATCTTAACTTTGATCACTCCAAACACAAATTAAAAATATTGAAGTGCAAATTGTAGCTGTGAAACAATGGATAAAACATACAACAAAACCAGAAGGACTGCTCTTATTTACTAAATAAGAATGACAGCTCAGGCAGCTTCTATATTTGACAAAGTGGGGGACACTTTTGCTCTTTGTATCAGAATGCTGTCTTGTAGAACCTGTACTTGAAAAGCACAACTTTTTTTAAGCCAGTCTGCATTTTCCTTACTACAGAGTGGCATAGACAAGGAACGGTTTCGCTGTGTCTCACTTTATGCGGTGTTTTTGTACTTTTTAGTCCTCTTTTTACTCATAAAGTTTAGTTTGGTGAAATGCTTCATACTTTCTTTCAGAATTTAGCTATGTAGAACATAAACCACTCATTACATGATAGTATTTTAACATAAAAAAAGAAAACTCAGTAATGTGTTAGCAGCTTTCTCCTCTATTCTTCTTATAGCACAGCTATTCCTCTCAGCAGACTATACAGGCAAAAAGAGGGTATATGTGTGTGTGTGTGTGTGTGTGTGTGTGTGTGTGTAAAATGCTTCAGCAAGTCTGTGTTAGACTAATTATACCACTTCAAATTCCATGCTAAAGCAGACACCACTGTCGATAGAGAGGTCCAGTGTTTTTAAGTGCTTTGGGAACAGGGTAGAACATTTCCAAAAAAAAAATCAGTTTCAACTGCTTCAAGCCAGTTCTGAATCTTGATGACTGCAGGACCATTGACACTAAGATATATGAACACAGTTCTTAACATGAAATATAATCTAAACTGTCTAAATGACATGTGCACACATTGCATTAATGTAAAGCATTACTAAAAATGTATGTCAATGTACTTTAAACGTTCATGGTGGCTGAACCTAATTCCGAACTATGTCAGAGGTCAGCAAATGAAAATATGGGATGCCTTTATCTTGAAAATTTCCAACTAGCACTGAAAGGCATTTTGAGTATGAGTTCAGATTTGCTGCCAAGGCAGATATAGTTGGTGACAGACAGGCTCATCTTAGATGAATGTTTGGGGAGAAAACTGTGCCTCATGTCTAAAGCTCAGTTTCAACCAGTTCAGTCCTGTATCGTAAGCACATACAGCTGTATCATTCAGAGGCTGTTTGACTTGTATTTCATGTTACAAATTATGTTCATAAGTCCTGCTGTGGTGACATTTGTACTCAGGATTATATTAATTCTAACATTCCTTGAAATTTGTTGGAACATTGATTTGCTGATGAAACACCTTGAAAAATCACAGATCAGTGAATTAAATGTGAGGTGAACCATTGTCAGTGTGTATTTTGTTATACCTGAGATCTTTATTATGTGTTTGTTTTCTATTAAACTCAGTAAAATATTTTCAGAGATAAGCACCCATTTTTATGGAGAGTGCTCAAGACATCACTTAATGGGTCCGAATTAAGTTTGCCCCCCCCCCCCAAACTTTGATACTTTGCATGTTTAAGTTGCACGTATTACTACAGAACATCACTCCCAAATATATTCATCTTTTTAACAGTATAGAGAGTAAAGTCTGTGAGTTTGGTACTGGTCTTGAGCTGTTAGCCACGTGTTTAAATCCCTTTAGTTATCTCTTGTATACCTTGTGATTGAAAGCAATTCACTTTAATTCGATGGTGGTCTTTAGTTACCACTGCAGAAAAAGCCATTTACTCTAGTTGACTTGTCTGGATAACAGATTAAAAAATAGTTTTGTTTGAGTTAAGCCTATGTGGAATATATTCTTCTCCAGTAGCTCTACTGTTAATCAGTCTTTATCAGAGATATGGTTTACATATAGCATATATATTAATCTATTTAGGGTGACCACAGTGGTGCAGTGGTTAGTGTTGCCACCTCACAGCAAGAGGCTCTCCTGTTCGATCCTTGGCTGGGGTGCCTTCTGTGCAGAGTCTGCTTGTTCTCCCTTTGGTCGTGTGGGTTTCCTCTGGGTGCTCTGGTTTCCTCCCACATCCCAAAGACATGCTGTAGGTGGATTGGACACTCTGAATTGGTCCTAAGCATGAGTGTGTGATTGCGTGTGCCTTCTGTGGAAGGTTGGGTGCTGGGCTGGCAACTCAACACTGTAAAACTCCACTGCCAATCATGAGTGGACAGGTGATCCACTGTGGCGACCCCTAACTGGGAAAAGCTGAAAGAAGAAGGTATATATTAATCATTTTATAGATCAGCCAATACTGGTTCCAATTTGTGCCTCCTGTCCTATGAGTCTTTCCTGGAAGGGATTTGTGTGGATAACATCATATACACAGTTAACAGATAAATAATTAAAATTTAGCCTGCCAAGTTCTTAAGCAGAATGTATATGTTTTTCATTGATGTTTTGCATTATTAGTCCATGGACCTTTGCTTATATCTCTATTTTTCCCTTTACTTATTCTTTAGATCGACAATTATTGTTTCTGTAATCACATCAGAAGTGTCAGTGGGCTGCATTTGATGATGGTTGTTTTGTCACACCACGTACACCCATAGCACAATGCAGCCTGGGATATATATTCCACAGATATTTTCAGTCCTCATATGCTGGTGGAGTTAAATGTCCTTTGCTAGGATTTTAAGATTTTCTTTTCCTATAAACTTTCACCACAGTAAGAAAAGTACTGCATAAGAGAGCTAAGGTCAGCGTCTGATTTTAAAATGAAGTTGGTTTAACTATACTGTATGTACACCACTGACAAATTAGCGAATACTGTCTATGAAATTCTTCCTCAGGATGTCTGTCAGATGTACCATGTATTTTTAAGTACTTTATTTTTCTGTGCTTCCTGTTTATGAGCATCATTTTTAGAGATTGCTGTGAGACTTAAGTATGTAGCCATGTGGATCATAGACAAAAATGCATTCAGTGAGGCCATGCAGAGTTGACTGTGCTGAAGATAAAAGTTCTGAATGCTCAAGAGAAGCAATGAATTCCTAACCCCAAAAATACATCAGTAGAAGTTCCATATGGAGTTGGCTGAAAGATTTTTTAATGTGAAATATTTGTTCCTTTTAAAAATTCTATTAATTCCTAACTTGCAGTTGTGGATAGCTGATTCTGAGTAAAACTAATGTCCATGAACCCTGGAATGAACAATAAAAAATTAACAGCATACAGATGACTGTAGACATGTTCACGTGCATACTCTTGAGTATTTTTTTTTTCATTTTTTTCTCTATTGCTCTGCAGCTCCTTGATAACCTTTAACATACCGGCATGGTTTGAGAATTGTGAATATATCTTTATTCTGTACATTTTTAGTGATCGACATTTTGTTGGCATTGTGTATTGCATTGATCCTGCAGACTGAATATTATGTGGTGGTTGGAATACGTAACATGCTTTTATTTCACAATGAAGCATTTTTCTCTTGCTCTGTTTTCTCATAGATTGCTTCTTCTTAATTTTTTTGACATATTACTCATTCATTTGCATTAAATGAAAATTTCCTGTCAGTATTAGTACAGAGGGTTTGTATAACTAAACAAAAGACAAAATATGCTTGACCTGTTGGGCTTTAACTTGCATAGTGTACAACACTAGTTTGGAGAAACTCAATAGGCACATTGCTAAATGGCTGAAAGTTTTTTTTTTTTTTTTACCAGAACGTAGTCCCTGTTTCCGAAGACAGGCTTTGCATCTATTACCTGACTCCTACCTACTCTGATTACCTTCACCACTACACTCTGCATTCTGATTGTTTAATACACTAAAATATTTTCAAATGCTGTGATTATGCCCATTTTTGCAACTATTAACAAAATTCTTCTTGCAACTTACTGTGCATCATCTTTGTTACTTTTCAGAAGTCACTGGAAAGCATAGTTCACCTGTAATGTACTGACTTTTTTGAAGGTCATGGCTTCATCTGTCCTCTGACAGGGGTACACACTTGCATGCATTGCCAGCGTCCTTTGTTTTATATCCTCTAGTCTTGATATGGTCCTGGTAGTAATGACCTTTTGTACAGAGCTGTCTAAGACTTTGTGTCCAGCATCCTTTACCCCTCCAACACCTCGTACAGTTCTGGTTCTCTGAATATCACCGGTTAGCCATGTCACTGTTTTAACTAGATGTCCCATTTCTCAGTACAAATCATTCAGCTACTCATGCATGCACACTACCACTTCTGGAAAGCCCCAGAATGTAAAATTTGCCCGTATGCCAGTATTGCTGTTGAGAGATGAATACCCTACAGTTTCTAACTGTAAAAGTATTCTTCTCCAGTGTACAACCATCTGACATGTTATGGGTGTGGGTGAAGGTACATTTCCATGTCCCAAACATCTGGCTTACTTCTAAAGGCTTACTAATCAGCCAAAAAAAAAGCAACAATGACCCATTATTAACTAGATCAAGAACCAACCCTTTATTCAGAATTCAGTGGTATGGGATAAATTCCCAGATCAGACGCTTATCTAGAAGCTTTCAGACATTTCCCTGTCATTCAAATGGAACTTTGAACCAAATAGCACTTTGCTAGATAAATTTAGCATGCATGAAAGATGGCTGCCTTCCATGATAGCCTGGTTCACAGAACTTTTGATTGTAGAAAATGAAAATGTTTGCGTCCATCTTAGTTTCTTGTTTAATGACATTGCTACCAGCAGAATAACATCTAAAGTTGACTTCATGGTCTGTACTAAACACCTTTCATGTTTCTTGGTTAGAGAAATGCCATGTGTCCATACTTTCTCTGTGTACAGAGAAGATAACGTTAATCATTAAATCAAGGTAATGTTTTTTCTTTGTGCTATTTGGCAACCAAATCATCTTGGAAATGACCTCTCTCTCTATAACTGGAGATTTGTATGCATATGTACTTTAGTTCTCATTGATGGGGCTTCTGTCTTTCTTGGCCATCTCCCAGAAGAGGTTGGTTTAACCTAACTGCTGTCACTTACCAAGACCTTCCTTAATCAGTATTACTAGTAATCAATTGCCTTTGCTGACTCTCTCAGAAGAACTGCTTGCTACTGTAATCTAATATTTGACATCATTATGTATTTCTCTTGTCATCTTTTAGGATGAATTCTTAATCACTTTGTAATATATTCTTCTCTTTCAGCTGTTCCCATTAGGGGTCGCCACAGTGGATCATCTGTTTCCATTTCTTCCTGTCCTCTGCATATTGCTCTGTCACACCGACCACCTGCATGTCCTCTCTCACCACATCCATAAACCTTAACTTAGGCCTTCCTCTTTTCCTCTTAACTGGCAGCTCCATCCTTAGCATCCTTTTCCCAATATACCCAGTTTCCCTCCTCAGCACATGTCCAAACCAAAGCAATCTTGCTTCTCTGACTTTGTTTCCAAACCGTCCAACCTGAGCTGACCCTCTAATATACTGATTCCTAATCCTGTCAATCCTTGTCACACCCAGTGCAAATCTTAACATCTTTTAACTCTGTCACTTCCAGCTCTGACTCCTGCCTTTTTGTCAATGCCACTGTCTCCAACCCATACAACATAGCTGGTCTCCCTACCCTCTTGTAGACCTTTCCTTTCACTCTTACTGGTACCCGTCTGGCACAAATCACTCCTGACACTCTTCTCCACCCATTCCACCCTGCCTGTACTCTCTTCTTCACCTCTCTTCCACACTCACCATTACTCTGCACTGTTGTTCCCAAGTACTTAAACTCATCCACCTTCTTCAACTCAACTCCCTGCATCCTCACCATTCCTCTATCCTCCCTCTCATTCACACACACATATTCTGTCTTAGTCCTGCTGACCTTCATTCCTCTCCTCTAGAGCATATATCCACCTATGCAGGGTCTCCTCAACCTGGTCCCTACTCTCACTATAGATCACAATGTCATCTGCAAACATCATAGTCCATGGGGCCTCCCGTCTGATCTCGTCTTGTCAATCTGTCCATCACCATTGCAAATAAGAAAGGGCTCAGAGCTGATCCTTGATGTAATCCCACCTCCACCTTAAACAGATCTGTCACTCCCACTGCAGACTTCACCACTGTCACACTACCCTCGTACATATCCTGTACCACTCTCACATACTTCTCTGCCACTCCTGACTTCCTCATACAATACCACAGCTCCTCTCTAGGCACCCTATCATATGCTTTCTCCAAGTCCACAAAAACCCAATGCAACTCCTTCTGACCTTCCCTGTATTTCTCCATCAACAGTCTCAGAGCAAACATTGCATCTGTAGTGCTCTTTCCCGTCATGAAACCATACTGCTGATCGCTAATCACCTCCCTTCTTAACCTAGCTTCCACCACTCTTTCCCATAACTTCATGCTGTGACTGATCAGTTTTATCCCTCTGTAGTTACTTCAGCTCTGCACATCACCCTTATTCTTAAAAACAGGTACCAAAACACTTTTTCTCCACTCCTCAAGCATCCTCTGACTTTCCAAGATTTCAGTAAACAATCTAGTTAAAAAACTCCACTGCCATTTCTCCTTAGCACCTCCATGCTTCCACTGGTATGTCATCTGGACCAACAGCCTTTCCATTCTTCATTCTCTTCATAGCTGTCCTTACTTCCTCCTTGCTAATCTGTTTCACTTCCTGATTCACTATCCCCACATCATCCAACCTTCTCTCTCTCTCATTCTCTTCATTCATCACTTTGTAATATGATTGCATAAATTCTGGCTTACTTCTAAGGCCTTACTGATAAGATGGCAATGTTTACCTACTTCTCAGTTTCTTTGTACCAATAGTGCTGCTTAGAAAGTTAAAACTTTTTTTGCATTAGTACATATATGCTGTTTTTCTTTTTTCTGTGACATGCACATATCTCAGCTGTACCTCATTATGACAAATGTTCCTCAGCTTGATATTAAAAATTCCACATTCCACACTGTTCCACATGGAAGTGAGCTTTTGTGTATTTTTGTTAAGATTAACTAATGATGGTAAATGATATTGAATCACATTAATATCATCAAATAACTTTTTGTTAGTATGGAAACAAAACCAACTATCTGGCGAATTTCCTTGCTGACGGTTTCACATTTTCCCCTTTTGTTCCATGTTCTGAGGAATAGAATTCCATGTTTTGAAGATGAAAAATTGAAAGATGTGATGGTGTGGTTTTGAATCATTGTAATTATAGCTTATTTGTGTTCAAAAATATTTATCTGAAGCAAATATACTCATATTTGTTTGTACTTTTTATCATACTATATCTTAGCATGCCACTGCTTGGACATTATTGCAGAAATCCAGTCTGATTATTTTTAAGTGACATGTTTATTTCCTGTAGTCATGATGATGTGATTTAATTTGCATTAACCATCATCACTGAAGCATTATGAAGATAAAGTTATTGTCTGAAGTCCCTGTTTGCCATATTAAATGAGCTGTGAGATAGAGATGATCAGAGCTACTCAATGTTACTTTTATTCAAAGTCCTTGCCATTATTTTGGCTAATTGACATTTACTCTGTGGTGAAATTGAAGTTTCATGATCTAATAGGCCACCCATATTCATTATGATGTGTTAGTCATTTTTTTGGGAGACCTCCCTTATATATATTTTTTCTTTGTAGCGATTTGCTACATGTTGAAATTTGAATTTCTTTTATTAAGAATGTATTTGTTTTCTCTCAGTGTCACAAATAGTCTGTTTTTCATTTGTGTATTGTTTTGCATAGTGTTATACTTTTTCAAAGTGTGTACACTAGTTTTTGTGTAGGTTCTGCATGTAATCATCTGCCCTAACATATATATGTATTGTAAATAATTGGATAAGCGGTAACGCTGTGTGTCATACTAGAAGTACAGTGATGTATTGAGTGATTAACTATAATCATACCTGTTTGTTATACTTAAATGTACATATATATGATATGACCCATCTTTTTTTGTCTGTGTATTGTCCCTGTTTTTTGTCATTTATTTGTAATTGTTACCTATCCAGGATTTGGCTTAAATAGGTACTGTTAGAGCATTCCACAATACTAATTAACACAATAAATAAATAAATAAATAAATAAAATAGATAAGAAAACATAGCATTCTTTTTTATAAAAAAGGAATTCCAGAGAAGTGTCATCACTTACACTGTGGTATCGCTGATTCAACATTTTACATGTGTTCATTTGCAAGTCGTGATACTGCACCTATACATCATCTAGTAGACAATACTAATTCATGACGTTAAGGTCTCCTGCCACTGCATTTCGAATAAATGTGTAGCGATCTGTCTACTTATGCCAGACGGACAGGTGATGTGGGTACAGCAAGTGCAGATATTTACCTTTTCCATAATTTCTCTAGTAAAGTTTTCAGCTGCAGGTAAATATAAAGAATCTGTCCTTGCCAACAAACTAAAACAGAAAAAAATAGCCTGATTTTTAAATTGCAAACAGTGCAGTTTGGTGGTCAATGTTGTAAGAGGGTTACTACCAATTCCTTGATGTTCCTGCATGTGTTTACTGAAAAAAATGTGGCTATCTTACTTTTGGGGAAAAGCACCCGCTATAAAAAATGAAGATATACTGGTCCTTTCACCTAAGTTAATGTGTAAATATTGCCAGTCAATAAATGCGATATAACTGGTGAAAAATGAGTGTCCGGTTCCAGGGAAAGAGACAGAAAATACCAAAACTGTTTTATTAGTGCATCAGGTTTAGTTTTGGTATTTTGTGTCTCTTTCCTTGGAACTGGACACTCATTTTTCACCAGTTATATCGCATTTATTGACTGGCAATTGTTGGGTTTGACTGGTGTAGTTCTTTTTTAATGTGTAAATATTGGCGAGAAGCATGTTAATGAGGAGAATATTTATTTATTTATTTGAGTGCATTAATAAAGCTGTGTTTTTTACTTAAACTTGAGTAAGCAAAGTTGCTGTTACGTTAAAGTTGCAAATTATTTTGAACTCTGCATGGTAGCTGTTGCCAGATTTTTCGCTTTGGTTATTTTTGTTCATTTTGGGAGCACAGCTTTTACCTCTTGGAATTTAGCCATTTTCCTTTTTATTGTTGTCTCATATATATATATATATATATATATATATATATATATATATATATATATATAGTCAAGATTGAATAATTTTTATGTCAACTAGAGACTCATCAATTTCAGTTTGTTAAGTGCTAGCTCATTGACTAAGCAGAAATAGTGTGTGCATGTACAGTCTGAATAGTCAAGCGATTTTGCTTCGACTCTGGACTTATTGATTACAGTTCATGAATTCCGAATCACCAAGAAAAGCCATGAGAGTAGGACTTGCTCCTCTGCAGTGCATCTGACATTCCAGTGATTCTCTAAGGTTGGATGGTTCGGCATTAAGATATATTGATTTATGGAACCGTAGTGTGACAAAAGATGATGCAGTCATCTCTATGTATACATGTAGATATGTTTGTGTGTGTGTAGATTTACTTTCACAATCTTGAAGCCTACTGCCTTGAAAATCATAGTCACAAGACCATAATATCAAAATAAGAAAATGCTGAATACCACAGTATCTACCAGGAACAAGTGCTAACATAGGTCCTGCAGGGGGGCAAAGTTCAAGAGTTTGATGATATGGTATACATATATGTTTGTTTGGGTGTGTGTGTATGTAGATTATATATGTGTATATATATATATATATATATATGTATATATATGTGCATACCTACTTACACACATACGTAACATACTAACACATACACACACACACACACACACACACACACACACACACACACACACATATATACGCACATATATTGGAGCCATGAATTTATTCAAATTGTGTTTTGGTCGACATCTGTCTAGTCAACATTTGGTTGACTAAGTAGACATCTGCCAGGTGTGTGAGAGCACAGTTCTTGGGGTTGAAAAATATGCCCTTTCCAGGGCATTGTGCAATCTCAGAATCAGTATATATAAGGGGGTGTGATAGTGAAGTGGGCTTACCCCCTGCAAAAAAAGATGTTATTTTAACTTTAATTCGGCATGCACCATGGTTCTTGCTTGGTACTACGTGGTATTGTGTCAACACCTATGTTGTAGATGTTTTGAATGTCGACATTTGAGTCTTTCAGTTATATTCAGAACCATATATGGAATGTGGAATATGTATGTATGTATGTATAAGGTGTTGTGGTCGATGTACACGCCTCCTGAGTGCAAGATCAAGTAATATGCACATCAAAGGGGGGAGGGGGTTGTTAGAGTGTTGACAGCTATGAGATCCCAAAATAAATCACTCACTACCACCACAGCATACAGTAATACTGAAGACTCCCTGCATTCTACTAATATTGCTAGACCCTGGAACTACATTCCATTAACACTGTAATT
Organism: Protopterus annectens; assembly: GCF_019279795.1. Lineage (NCBI taxonomy): Eukaryota > Metazoa > Chordata > Ceratodontiformes > Protopteridae > Protopterus > Protopterus annectens. The sequence goes on along the minus strand of NC_056751.1, from coordinate 815,383,972 downwards.
AATCCAAGATTTAAGATCTTTCAAAAAATAATTGAAATCTCATCTGATGAACAAATAGATGTGGCATATAGTTGCATATCTTGTTGCTGGGTGTGATGCAGTAGTGGTAGAGTGCCTGCATACTGAAAGGCATAATAATGTGGTAAAACTGTTGCATTCGGGATTGTGCAAATATTATAATATTGAAGTGGCCAAGAAGAATTGGAAACGTGAGCCACAAAGCATTATAGAAAATGATGAAGCTTATATCCCATGGGATCTCTCATTACCAACAATTCAAAAAATAGTTGTAAGAAAAAAGGTATAGTAGTCCATAAAAATAACACAAAAGTAGCATTGATGATTGAAATTGCTACAACCAGTGATTACCGTGTCTCATGTACAGACGGACACAAAGTAATTAATGAGGTCAGTGCAGAAAAAGGAAACCCAGGCAGTTCCAGTAGGAGCAGTGGGTCTCCAAAATAATTTACAGTCCTATTTAAATATGTTACTGATACATGTAACGCCATATGAATAGCAGAAAAAGTCAATTTGGGGTACATTGCCGGTGCTGCAAAGAGCACATCAAGCTAACATTAAAAATTGAAACAATACTTATTTCATGAACTTTAATCGTACTTAGACTTGGAGTCCATTCCCATCATGGTATCAGAAACCCAAAAGTCTTGAAGAAATTAAAGCGAGAAATGGCATTAGGAACCTAGTGACTGTGAGTTTTCCAGATGTGTCCGATAGTGTTTGCTGTTTTGAAAAGGCAATTGATGTCCAGAGCAACAGCTCTGCGAGAAAGAAATCAACTGCAATGAAGGTAGATCTGGAAGTTGAAACTTGAAAGTTGTTCCTTGCAGAAAAATGCAGCAAGACATGCCAAAAGGGACTTTTTCCTCAAAATAAGCCTGATTTAAAACAACTTTTTGTGTTTTTGGCCAAAGCATAAGACTTATTAGGCTTTTGTTTGCAAAAACCTGAATTTAATTTTGTTTGTATATAACCAACAAAATTATTTTTTTTATAAAACTGTTTGCTCAGTGTATGTTAATATTATTTGGGACAGAAGTTGTCTGTCCCTTTGTTAATAAAATAGTTTCCTTTTTTATCTTGAAAGTTATTCATTTAATAGAGACTTTATAGTTAGAGGGAAAGATCGCGCCATTGTTAAGATAGCAGAGCAGCAAAGGAGAATGCCCAGTAATAGTTAATTACTTTTGAGATATTAGCTAGATGCATAGACTAAGATCTTGTGGTAAGAGGTGGGATGTGCAAAGACAACCTGTTTGTTATGCATAGGTATTTCTTTGCAGAATATCAAATAAAATATGCCACACTTAACTGGAACCTTCTTTCCAGCCTCCATTAAGATTGTGGCTAAGTATGTAAGGATAACAAGATAAAATGGTGAAGCTTTATAGCCGCGGGGAGCACGCTATCCCAAATGCCTAGCCATTCCCACTTCCTGAGCTGTTTCTTGTCTACCCTCTCTATTCCCGGACTCTAATTTTAATCCGTTAACTAACTACAATTCATAACTGACTTTGCTCCTACTGTTACAACCCCTTTCCCAGATTTCAGAAGGCAAAGCTAAATTGGGAAATAACTGCTACTATGCATCTTGCATTTTGAATTAATATGGTTTCCCTTACCTTAATTTTTACTGACTGTTTTTTCCAAATCTGGAGATTCTTGTGCAGCCCACCAATCCCCTCTGATCACCTCACATTAAGCTTAGCCTGTAATTGTCCCTCATATCCCCGGGCGCCATTTTTAAATTCACACTCTTAACATGCTCTGCCCCTGCAACGTGGCTGTAGCAATAGCGTGTTCTCCAGGTAAACTGAAACGAATAACTGTTTTCTGGGTGACAACTACAGCTGGATAAGTAGTCTTTTAGACCTGTTCTAAGCTTGTTAATGGAATATACTGATTGTAGATATTTTAATGCTACTGCAGAAGTTTTGTTAACTGCAAACTAAGCAGACAGTTGCTGCCCTCGTTGCACTGTGTGTTCACTGCAGCAAGTCTAAGTATGTACCTGCTTATTGCATGTATCTCCTGCTGCTACTAGGAATGGATTGCTAGTGATGCCATTAATGTTTTTGTTCCAAATAACTGCTGGAGTTGTAGCTTTTGTATGATACAGTGTTACACTGCAATGTGATCACTGTTACATTGATGTATATTTTAGCTCATTTGTTGCCCATTTAAACTTCATGTAACTTAAGAGCTACCAGTTTTTGACTGTAGATGTTGACTCAGTGAAATGAGTGCCAGTAGTTCTCTTGACTGGGTTTTCTTTCAACTCTGTCCACACTGATGTCCACTAGATCAGTGACTCTATTTTATAATAATGTTTGTTGGCTGCATGTAAGTTTCTAGTTCTGTTTTTGTATTTTGAGTAAGCACCATTTGAGGATTATAAAACTGTTTAATCTCCCTCTGTGCATCCTAATAGTCTTATTTCTGTCTTATTTCTCCCTTCCTTTCACCTAGCTGTCCCACAATATCCATTTTGAAAAAAACAGATACCTTACTGCTAGTTCCTGAATTAAGGAGCTGACACTACGTACGGTCAAAGCTCCTAAACTGCAGCCTTCTTTCCAGCCTCTGTTAAGATAGTGACCAAGTATGTAAGGCTAACAAGTTAAAATTTAAGAGGTTCTTGTGAAGCTTGACAGCCGCGGGGAACACGCTATCCCAAATGCCTAGCCGTTCCCACTTCCTGACCTGTTTCTTATCTTCCCTTTCTATTCCCTGACACTAATTTTAATCCGTTACCTACCTACAATTAGAACTGACTTAGCTCCTACTGATACAACCCCTTCCCAAATTTCAGAAGTCCTATGTGCCAAAAGGTAAAACTAAATTGGGAAATAACTGCTGCTATGCATCTTGCATTTTGAATTAATGTAGTTTCCCTTAGCTTAAGTTTTACTGATTGTTTTGGCAAATCCAGAGATTTTTGTGCAGCCCACCCATCTCCTTTGATCACCTCACATCCAAATTAGTCTATAATTGTCCCTCATATCCCTGGGTGCCATTTTCAATCCAGTCTCCTAACACGCTCTCCCCCTGCAACGTGGCTGTAGCGATAGCGTGCTCTCCGGGTAAACTTAAATGAATAACTATTTTCTGTGTGAAAACTATGGCTGGATTTGTAGGCTTTTAGACCTGTTTCTAAGCTTGTTACTGGAATATACTGATTGTAGTATTTTAATACTGCAGAAGTTTTGTTAACTGCAAACTAAGCAGACAGTTGTTGCCCGTGTTATACTGCGTGTTCACTGCAGCAAGTCTAAGTATGTACCTGCTTATTGCCTGTATTTCCTGCTGCTACTAGGAATGGATTGCTAGTGATGCCATTAATGTTTTTGTTCCGAATGACTGCTGGAGTTGTATCTTTTGTATGATACATTGTTACACTGCAACGTGATTGCTGTTGCATTGATGTATATTTTAGCTCGTTGGTTGACATTTGAAACTTCTAGTGTAACTTAGGAGCTACCAGTTTTTGACTGTAGATGTTGACTCAGTGAAAAGAGTCCGTATAGTCCTATTGACTGGGTTTTCTTTCAACTCTGTCCACATTAATGTCCACTAGATCAGTAACTCTATTTTATAATAATGTTTGTTGGCTGCATGTAAGTTTCTAGTTCTGTTTTTTTATTTTGAGTAAGCACCGTTTGAGGATTTACAAAACTGTTGAATCTCACTCTGTGTATTCTAGTAGTTTTTTTTTCTGTCTTGTTATTTCTCCCTTCCTTTCACCTAGCTGTCCCATAATATTCACTTTAAAAAATACAGATACTTCACTGCTAGTTCCTGAACTAAGGAGCCGACACTACGTATGGTCAAAACACCTAAATGCACCCTTCTTTCCAGCCTCCATTAACATAGTGACTAAGTATGTAAGGCTAACAAGTTAAAATTATAGAGGTTCTTGTGAAGCTTGATAGCCACGGTGAGCACGCTATCCCAAATCCCTAACTGTTCCCACTTCCTGACCTGTCTCTTATCTACCCTCTATATTCCCTGACATTAATTTTAATCCGTTAACTAACTACAATTAGTAACTGAATTAGCTCCAACTGTTACAACCCCTTCCCAGATTTCAGAAGCCCTATGTGCCAAAAGGTAAAACTAAATTGGGAAACAACTGCTGCTATGCATCTTGCATTTTAAATTAATATGGCTCCCCTTAGCTTAATTTTTACTGATTGTTTTTGCCAAATCCGGAGTTTCGTTTGCAGCCCACCCATCCCCTCTGATCACCTCACATCCAGAGTAGTCTATAATTGTCCCACATATCCCTGTGTGCCATTTTTAAATCCACTCTCCTAACACACTGCCCCCTTGCAACTTGGCAGTAGCGATAGTGTGCTCTCCAGGTAAACTTAAACGAATAACTATTTTCTGTGTGAAAGCTATTGCTGGATTAGACCTGTTCTAAGCTTGTTCATAGGTAGGTACTAGGCTATCAGCCCAAGGGCCTAAAAATGCCTAGCCAACAAGGTTCCTTGGCTTACGCCACCCATGAAAGTTATTTTCCTGTGCCCCTGTCGAGCAGAGCCACAGAAGTGATCCCCAGGGTGTATTTCCTATTTCCCATCCACTCATCAAGATTTTTCTTGGAGAGTGCTAATGAGAAACTTTGCTTGACATAGATGGGTACCTTGTTCCAGAGTATGGGAAGTCTCTGGGACAGGAATATATCTCTGCAGCAAGTCCTGTTTACTGTGGTGACAAGGTTTAGATCCCTAGAGCGTGCAGCTTGGAGGGATTGGGATTTCTTTAGGTGTAGCATGTCCAACAGCTCTGGGTTTGACACAGCTTTATATGTTAGGCAGAGATCACCTTGGAGTAGGTGATATGCTATGAAGTAAAGCTGGAGATTTTTGAGGCGGTCAGTGTAGGGCATCTGTTTGAGGCCAGTAATCCTCTTTGTGAGGTACTTCTGTGGCCTTTCTAGCTGCTGCAGATGTCTTATGAGGTACATTCCAAAAGGGGCATTGTACTCTATAATGGGTCTAATGAGTGGCGAGTAGTGGGGAACAATGACCTCTTTTTTTCCTGGATGAGAGTCCTTTTGTGATGAGGTGTGCCATGTAGTAGGATTTCCTGGCTACTGTGGTGATGTGATTATCAAAGGAGAGACTGCTGTCCACCTGAGTCCCAAGGTCTCTTATCATACATTTGGTGTTAAGTAGACTGCTGCCTATGTGGTAGTTCATGGATACAGAGTTTTTACCAAAGGGGATGATGACAGTGCACATTTTGGCATTGAGCTTGAGGCCATGGCTCTGACACCAGGCATCTGTCTCAGTGAGGCCCTTCTGTAGGATGTCCACATCATTTGGCGACTCGACTATGGCTCCTAGTTTGCAGTCATCTGCAGACTTCATTATCCAAGGGCCTTCTGTGTTAGCCTGTACTTCAGAGAAGTAGATACCAAACAGGAGAGGTCCCAGGACTGAACCCTGTGCTACTCCACTTGTCACTGGTTTGTTAATGGAATATACTGACTGAAGATATTTTAATGCTACTGCAGAAGTTTTGTTAACTGCAAACTAAGCAGACAGTTGCTGCCCTCGTTGCACTGTGTGTTCACTGCAGCAAGTCTAAGTATGTACCTGCTTATTGCATGTATCTCCTGCTGCTACTAGGAATGGATTGCTAGTGATGCCATTAATGTTTTTGTTCCAAATAACTGCTGGAGTTGTAGCTTTTGTATGATACAGTGTTACACTGCAATGTGATCACTGTTACATTGATGTATATTTTAGCTCATTTGTTGCCCATTTAAACTTCATGTAACTTAAGAGCTACCAGTTTTTGACTGTAGATGTTGACTCAGTGAAATGAGTGCCAGTAGTTCTCTTGACTGGGTTTTCTTTCAACTCTGTCCACACTGATGTCCACTAGATCAGTGACTCTATTTTATAATAATGTTTGTTGGCTGCATGTAAGTTTCTAGTTCTGTTTTTGTATTTTGAGTAAACACCGTTTGAGGATTATAAAACTGTTGAATCTCCCTCTGCGTATCCTAATAGTCTTGTATCTGTCTTGTTTTGTCTGTCTTCGGTTCCCCAAGGATCCATCCTTGGACCCCCTACTCTTCTCTGTTTACACCAATAATCTAGCCTCTGCCACCAAACATGGCACACTCATACAATACGCAGATGACTCGACCATCATCTGCTCAGCCTAGTCCCTACCCAGACTGCAAAAAGTCACACAGGAAGCCTTTTCCTCTGTTGAAACCTGGTTATCCGATGCCCAATTAATACTCAACCCAAACAAAACTAAACTACTCATCTTCCAACCCACCAAACATACTCAAAACAACTCTCACTTTAACATCACAGCAAAAGACAACACCACTGTATACCCAACTGAACACACCAAATTGCTAGGAGTGGAAATAGACAATAAACTAAAATTTGACATTCACATATCCATGACCATAAAAAAAGTCCACAAAAAACTAGGAGCATTATACAGAACTAAGCAATTTCTCACCAAAGCAGCAAAGATTTCAATAGCAAATTCCCACCTCATCTCCACCCTACTTTATGCCTCTCCAATATATACCAATCTAAGGCAATGTGATCTAAACAAGCTAGAGACCTGCTACAACAAAATTGCCAAATTCGCCACAGGGGCATCCTACCATAGTCATCACTGTCTCTCACTTGCTGAACTGGGCTGGCTTGAACTCCCTCACCTCCTTCAGTGGTATCAACTCTCACTTGCCCACAAACTAGTAAACCATCCACTAAGTGTCCCATCCCTCCAGAATCTACTCCAACCCTATCGCACCACCAGACCACTAAGATCCAGCAGCAAAAACCACTTGCAGATCACTAAAGCCAATAACTCTGCTGGTGAAGCACTATTTTCTTGTGCCATAGCCAAATTATGGAACTCACTCCCACCCACAATTACCTCCATACCATCATGCACCCACTTCAAAACTTTACTAAAAGCACACCTAAAAACATGCTGGCTATGCCCTTGCAACTCCCACTATAATATCATCCACCCCATCCAACCACTACCTTTCTTTCCACTCCACTAACTACCATAATTATAGCAAGCTCAGATGCTCATAAGCCTAGTACTTATTATACAGCAGGAACTTCTCATTGTAACATTTGTTAATGTCTGTTATGTACTTCACAGATAAAGATTCTAGTTGTCTACTGATGTACTATGTTCTTCATCTGTAAATATGTTGTAAGTAATTGCTATGTTAAATTGTCAATCGCTATGTAATCCAGTGTAACTGCTGTCTGTTTATTTTACTGTGGAGCTTTTCTCCCCAGGCCTCCGCTGAAAATGGACCTACGTCCAATCGGACACTCCCGGTCAACAAATTTAAATAAATAAATGAATTGTTATTTCTCCCTTCCTTTCACCTAGCTGTCCCACAATATCCACTTTGAGAAAAGTAGATACCTTACTGCTAGTTCCGGAACTAAGGAGCTGACACTACGTTTGGTCAAAGCATCTAAACTGCAACCTTTTTTCCAGCCTCCATTAACATAGTGACTAAGTTTGTATGGCTAACAAGTTAAAATTAAAGAGGTTCTTGTGAAAATTGATAGCCACGGTGAGCATGCTATCTCAAATGCTTAGCCGTTCCCACTTCCTGACCTGTTTCTCATCTATCCTTTATATTCCCTGATCTAATTTTAATCTGTTAACTAACTAAAGCTAGTAACTGACTTAGCTCCTACTGTTACAACCCCTTCCCAGATTTCAGAAGCCCTATGTGCCAAAAGGTAAAAATAAATTGGGATATAACTGCTTCTATGTATATTGCATTTTGAATTAAAATAGTTTCCCTTAGCTTAATATTTCCTGTTTGTTTTTGTCAAATCCGGAGATTCTTGTGCAGCCCCACTACATTCACCCTCGCTACGCCTAGGCTCACTTCATTCTCTTCCCACCCAATCCCGTTATCAATTCTTATCTACCTATCCACCTGTTTCTTCCCACCCTCAGGCCCCTCCCCTTCCTGTACCCCAGAAAACCAGCTTAATCAAACTCCTTATATACTTCTCCACATCGCTGCTAATTCCTACTACACTTCTTTCCTTACCTCTCATACGACTACTGACTACCAGCCCTTCTCAGCCATCAATTCCAGAAGCTCAGCCTTCGTAATAAGTATCTTATACATCCTTTTAACAACTGTAATACATCTACCCTATTCCAACCATGCCTGTCTCACTCATCTCTGCTCTAATCCTCCTACCACTATCCAGCCTACTTGCCATCGCATCATCTCTCACACACCTGCCCCCTTTAAACAGAGATCACACCAGCCCTCTGTCATCCTCAACATCATGTAGTCACTTCTGCATCATTCCTTCCCATTAATACCCCTCTCCCCAGGATAAGAATTCCTCCCTTCTACTCACTTACAACCAAAACCAAGACAAAATACCTTAACATCTACCAATTAAAAATAAAACCTTACCAATTCCCTTTAACCCTACTCTTATCAGGAGACATACATCCAAATCCTGGACCGGTTTCTAACACTACCACCTCTCTGAATACCTCTCCCAACTCTAGCCAATCAACCTCAACTAATGAACAAATCTCTTCTCTATAAATACTCGAAGCATACTTAACAAAGTAAGTCAATTCCATGCTTGGGTATCTCATCACACCCCAGATGCTATTTCTGTAGCAGAAACTTGGCTTAAACCCCAAAATACAAAGACATTCTTTCCCCAGGATACAATATACTTCGTCTTGACCGCTTAAACAAAAAAGGTGGAGGAGTTGTCAAACTTTACTCAAATAACTTTGCGCTCTCTCATAACCAACACCTTCGTTTGCACCCGTTGAAGTATTGGTAGCTAACCTCAAGCTTAACAACTATACTACCATTACTGTAGTAGCCATTTGTATTCCACCAGGGGATACCATTCCCCTGCTGGAAAACATTCTCTCGTATCTCTCCCAAAACATCCCTAGTGAAACTATCCTCCTAGGGAACGTAAACATAAACTGGCAAACCATCAGTAATCCATACTCTCCTCATCACATAGATCCATATGGATTTACACAACTAATCACCCTTGGTCCCCTAGCCCCCTGGTTAGACTGGATACTTGTTTCAAACCACTGCAAATACCTCAATCCTGAAACACTCCCCGACTCCCTAAGTGATTACTCACCAATAAAAGTTCTCAGATATACTCACCATTCCTCTAAACCACATAGGCATAATACCTGTCATAAGTTTTCCAACTTTGACCCTGAAACATTTAAAACCCTGCTCTTAAGAGTTAATTGGAACTTTCTCACCCTGTTCCCACTAGATGAAACCGTCAAATCATTTAACTCAACTCTTCTTAACATCTTGAACTCATTAGCCAAACCTAGAAAATTTTGGATAAAATCTAAGGTATCCCCCTGGCTATCAAAAACTATTCGCACGCTTATGAAAACCAGAGATAGCGCTTGGAAAAATTGGGTGCAATCTAAAGTCTCCACTGGTTTACAGAGGTACAAAGAACTTAGAAATCAAGCAAGAAAAAAGTGTCCCCAATGGGGTACTTAGCTTTTGATGAAGACTTCGGATCTGAAATTCAAACACGAAAATCTCAGGAGTCAGCCGACCGGCACTTGCGAACTGCTTATGCTTCGGGCACCGTGCGGCAAGAAAGATTGAAGAAAATGGCATCGGCTGCATCTTTTATACTCCTGGTGCTCTGACGTCAGGGAAGAGGCGACAGCAACCGATGCCAGACCTAGACTTTGGAATTGAGGCTGACTGAGGGTAGCCTGCCAACAGGATAACCCAGGTGTAATGACTGCAACAGTGAATACACTCGAACATCTACATTTATGGTAAGTGTACACAACTGTATTTTTCTTCTCTCCTTACTGCCTCCTAATCTTGCATCCTATCTCGAAAACTACAAACACCACTTGATTTATTGCAACTGCATAATGAAATGTGTAATACTTCATATAAATGCCTAACTCACCTTGCTTCTCGTGTAACTTCCTGTGCATTTGTACTCTAATAACACCAGAACATCTATCCTGTTAACTACATTTTTTATAGACTAATTAAGTTTTTTATGACTACTGTATAAATGTAATTTCCATTGTATACTACCTATTTGTTGTATTGTTAATATGTCTTGTACCTATGGAGATTTTCTCCCCGGGCCTCCACTGAAAAGGGGCCTTTGGCTCAGTTGGAGACTCCCAGTTAACAAATGTAAAATAAAGTAAATAAACTGCATTCATTCAGTGTTCAAATTCTAATTATTCAGTAACTCACAGCATGACACAGCAACATGTGTTAGTAAAGTCCTTTGTTACAGATTTAGACAGTTGGTTGCATACTTAACTGTGCTTTCTGCATTACTGTGATTGCAGATTAGTGAATATACATGCAACATACATTCTGTGGTACCCAGCAGACTAAGCAAACGATTAGCATGCAGAACAAGTGTCTTTCAGCTGTGGAAAAGTACTTCAGTGTTTTATAGAGGGAATCCAGTTTTTGATTGGATGTGATGACTGCTTTATTAATATTGACATTCAGTTAATGGTGGTGGTCTGTAGCTATACCAAGAAGTTTGATAAATGTAGCCAGTACATAATGATAGTTTTTGAAGGTTGTTACAGCAAAGATGTTTGTACATTTTATTGTGAGCTTCCAAGAATGAATAACACAACTCTGAATTTTTATGCATGGATTGTCGGGCTAGCACCCTGTTGTATGTCTGGAATGATGACGTTGTTAGGCATGGAGGATGCAACATAGTACACAGCATGGAGAACAGACCAAGGGATGGAGAGTGCAACATAGTACACAGCATGGAGAACAGACCAAGGGATGGAGAGTGCAAAATAGTACACAGCATGGAGAACAGACCAAGGGATGGAGAGTGCAACATAGTACATAGCGTAGAGAACAGACCAAGGGATGGAGAGTGCAACATAGTACACAGCGTAGAGAACAGACCAAGGGATGGAGAGTGCAACATAGTACACAGCGTAGAGAACAGACCAAGGGATGGAGAGTGCAACATAGTACACAGCGTGGAGAACAGACCAAGGGATGGAGAGTGCAACATAGTACACAGCGTAGAGAACAGACCAAGGGATGGAGAGTGCAACATAGTACACAGCGTGGAGAACAGTCCAAGGGATGGAGAGTGCAACATAGTACACAGCGTGGAGAACAGACCAAGGGATGGAGAGTGCAACATAGTACACAGCACAGAAAACAGACCAAGGGATGGAGAGTGCAACATAGTACACAGCACGGAGAACAGACCGAGGGGTGGAGAGTGCAACATAGTACACAGCACGGAGAACAGACCAAGGGATGGAGAGTGCAACATAGTACACAGCATGGAGAACAGACCAAGGGATGAAGAGTGCAACATAGTACACAGCATGGAGAACAGACCAAGGGATGGAGAGTGCAACATAGTACACAGCATGGAGAACAGACCAAGGGATGGAGAGTGCAACATAGTACACAGCATGGAGAACAGACCAAGGGATAGAGTGCAACATAGTACACAGCATGGAGAAGAGACCAAGGGATGGAGAGTGCAACATATAGTACGCAGCGTGGAGAACAGACCAAAGGATGGAGAGTGCAACATAGTACACAGCGTGGAGAACAGACCAAGGGATGGAGAGTGCAACATAGTACACAGCATGGAGAACAGACCAAGGGATGGAGAGTGCAACATAGTACACCGCGTGGAGAACAGACCAAGGGATGGAGAGTGCAACATAGTACACAGCGTGGAGAACAGTCCAAGGAATGGAGAGTGCAACATAGTACACAGCATGGAGAACAGACCAAGGGATGGAGAGTGCAACATAGTACACTGCATGGAGAACAGACCAAGCGATAGAGAGTGCAACATAGTACACAGCATGGAGAACAGACCAAGGGATGGAGAGTGCAACATATAGTACGCAGCATGGAGAACAGACCAAGGGATGGAGAGTGCAACATAGTACACTGCGTGGAGAACAGACCAAGGGATGGAGAGTGCAACATGTAGTATGCAGCGTGGAGAACAGACCAAGGGATGGAGAGTGCAACATAGTACACTGCGTGGAGAACAGGCCAAGGGATGGAGAGTGCAACATATAGTATGCAGCATGGAGAACAGACCAAGGGATGGAGAGTGCAACATAGTACACAGCATGGAGAACAGACCAAGGGATGGAAAGTGCAACATAGTACGCAGCGTGGAGAACAGACCAAGGGATGGAGAGTGCAAGATAGTACACAGCGTGGAGAACAGACCAAGGGATGGAGAGTGCAACATAGTACAGAGCATGGAGAACAGACCAAGGGATGGAGAGTGCAACATAGTACACAGTGTGGAGAACAGACCAAGGGATGGAAAGTGCAACATAGTACACAGCGTAGAGAACAGACCAAGGGATGGCGAGTGCAACATTGTACACAGCGTAGAGAACAGACAAAGGGATGGAGAGTGCAACGTAGTACACAGCGTGGAGAACAGACCAAGGGATGGAGAGTGCAACATAGTACAGAGCGTGGAGAACAGACCATACTATCTGTCCTTAAGCAGCCCTGGTATGAGGTGATGAAGTCAGTCCCTCAGGTCATTAGGGTGAAAGCACTTCTCCCTTCTGTGGCACATGAAAGAAAAAATCCGTGCACAAACACAAATACCTCCAAGGCAATTTAGATGGTGTTCCTCTTCATCTGGCTCTTGCCCATTGCAGGTATTACCCTTTACATTCAGGAATGAATAGGTTGAAGACCAGTTGAAAGGTGCATGGAGCAGAAAAACATGCAATAAAAAATGTCATGAGCAAGCGGAATGTTGTAGGAGGTTTACAATGTGGCAATACCTTATAAAAGAAAAATGATTACAAAGAAAGACTAGTGAGTCACACCCTCACTCAGAAAAGAAATGACACAGTGGCTGATGACAGTTTTCTTAAACAGATATCTCAAATCTGATAACTGACAATGTTTGTAATCTATGAGATTATTTAAGGTGAGAGCAGTTAAGAAGGGAGGATGGCTGAAGTTTGTTTGTAGAACTGAGAAATGCTTAGCGCCCTTGTGTGCTTTCTGCTTCGCTAGAATTTGCTGCAGATTACTACAGTATCATATAAACAGAGTAACCGTAGGATGTTATACAATACTGTGGTGGTCGTGCTGCGGTAGTGTTGTCGCCTCACAGTAAGACGTTGCCCTGTTCGATTCTCAATTAGAGTGTCTTCTGTGTGGAGTCATGCGTGAATGGGCGTACCTTAATTGAAGGTTGTGCGTCAGAGCTGGCAACTCAGTGCGTAAAAATCTACTGCCAATCATTAGCAGAATGGAGTTCCGCTGTGGCGATCCCTAACCGGGAAAAAGACGAAAGAAGACACAAAATGAGAAAAAAGACTCTAGAAAGCAGTGTATTTAATGGGATGAGTAACTGTCAGATATTCCAATAAAAATGTAACAGAATGTTCAAACTAATTTTTGTAGCACACTATTTCATATGTTGCATGTAATTACATTAAATACAAAGCTACACTTTCTTATTGGTTGTGAATTTCATGACTAATTAGTTTTATTCTTAGTATTATAAACATCTGACTTCACCGTGAGTTTCTATACGTCCTTGTGTCCAGCCAGCTTACTGTTGTACATTGCCTACTCTGCTTGATGTGAGCATTCTATTTATTTCTGTGTCAACTGTCGACTAAATACTACATATACATTTCAGTGGTACTAACGTTTACATTTTGCTCTAAAGTTCATGGTTGTGTAAACTTGTGCACAACGGTTAATTGCCTCCATTTCTTGAAGATTGCTTGACCGTCACATTTCATCCTTATTGTATGAGGCATTTACAGAAGGCATATTCCATCTCACCCCCTTGCTTCTTTCCTGGATTTCTTACCTCATATCCTTGTTAATAACCATAACTCCCATAATTTTTCAGTATAACTGTTTTCAACTTTGTAAATGTAGTGCTACTTTGTTACAGAATTGTATAAGTGTTGTCACTGATTAAATATACTGTATAATATGTTGTCACTAAACCTATTTTTAAGTTGTGCTCTAAAAATTCTATTAAGTAAGTATACATGTAAGTTTATGGAGCTTTTGTCCATGGCCCTCCCACTGAAAATGGGTACTACCCAGTTGGACTTTCTCAGCCAATAAAAATAAATACATATTTACATAAATTTGATGACTGACATATGAGATGCCCGGACTTTCTGCCACATCTGGAGAATGTGCTGTTTGCTGAGCAGTGTTGGATGTGAATACTTAGAATAAAAAAATAGTATTAGCTAATGAGTGGGGAAAAAATGAGGATGCAGTGGGATCCCCATGTTTAAGCAGACACAGGAAGCAGCTGAACTGAATTGGAGGTAGTTAATTTTTTTTTTTAAATCAGGTTTATTGTTTTAACATACAAGAGAAATATCATAACAATTTTATACAAGTAATTAAAAATAGATATGATTATAACATTCAACAAAACAACTAAAGTATTTACAAATTGGAGGTAGTTATTGATGACTGCTGTCATAACCTCCAGCACAGTAAAGCTTATGTGAAGAATTTTGTGGAGTGGTGTGCAAATTTCCTGAATGTATATTGTCTTGGAGATGAACCTTTACATGAACTCATGCAACAGTGTAGTTGGCGGTCAAACGTTTGATCCATTTATGTGGCCAAGGTTGAGAGAAGAAGATCATTTGGTATTAAATATTCTGCATTAAAGTCCTTGATGGCATATGCTCTATAAAGTTGATTATGAATCAATAGAAGATATTGGTGAAGCCTTGCTTGATGAGGTGGTTCTGTGAATGCTGCAAGTTTCTTCAGTTAACATATGTGTAATCTCTCTTATCAGGCAGGAGCAGGTCGCTTTGTTGTTTTAGCTGCTGACTGCCATGTTACATAGAGGTTGATAGCTCTAAAATTATTTATTTATATTGGTTTACCAATCTAGTCTGACTAGGCAACAAAAGCAAATCCCTTTTCAACAGAGACCTAGGAAAAAAAAAAAACGTACATCAAATTCAAAAAGATAAAGTCCACAAAAAAGATAAAAAGTTACAATAAATTTCATAATAGGATAACATAATGCAGAATAAGCTATGAAACAGAAACAAATGAAGGAGATAATCCTACTATGATAATTTTTCACAATTACATATACAAAGCAGATTCACAGTAGATCAGTTTTAATTAAATTTTGGAAAGTTTGTTATAGTCATTTGGTGTGAGTATCGGTGCCAAGGAGTTCCATAGTCTAATTACATAAGAGGAATCCACAGAGTGACCAGCTGAATTATTAGACAGGGTTGTGTGGGAGAAGCAGTTTGTTAGTAGAATGAAGGCGTCTGCTTGGGGAGTAACACTGAAGAATGTTGCTTAAGAATGGGTATTGGTCAGGTTTGTAGATGAGTTTGTGTTCAGTACCCTTGAAAAAGATAAGTAGTGGATTAGTTCTAGCCATGAAAATTTTTTAAGAGCAAGGCAGTGCTGTGCTTGATAATGTAAGTTGCTGGCAAATTTTCCAACTTTATTGTAGTGCTCAAGGAGGTTGGATTGTGAGGCTTGTAGGTTAATTACTACTGGACTGGAGTTGAGGAGTATAGGAAGCAGGAAGGTTGAAGCAATGCATCTTCTTGCAGAGTTAGTTAGATTCGGCAGTATCCTGCATAACTGATAACCTTCCATCTCCAAAATGAGGAAATACCTCTTATAATGTGGGACAAATGCCCAAAATGTGGAACACTTACTAAGCTTACTAATAACTTCACCTCAGATGCTCATAGGATGGTTAAAATGTGCTATTTTTACATATAAAAAGTTATTTTGAAGAAATAATATGATTCTGCTCAATTTATCATGGATATCAGTTAAAAATACCTAACACTGAATGTACGACAGATACTTTCAATGTAGAACTTCGAGGAACATGAACATTTTAGGACCTCAAATGAGGAACGTTCCTCGTAATGAGGTACAGTTGAGAGGTATGGTATCCTGCACAGTGAGCCTAGGTACTTTTATGTGGTCATGATATTTTTGTCGATCATCAATGGTGACATCTAACAGCTTAGTATTGGATACTAGTTTTTATTTTTTATGCTGCTTGAGGAGGTTTGGGTAAAGATTGTTTTCTGGTTAGAGAGATGTTTGGGGGGGAACAGAATTAATTTAGATTTTTTTGGAATTCAGGAACATTTGGGAGTTGGAGAGCCATCCTTAAATTGAGATAAGAGATTCCTGTGTTAGCTTTCGAAGCTCTTCAAGGCTTAATTCATCTGACTGCATTTTAAAAGAGACAAAATGAGAATCCAGGCCCTAATTGGATTTAAAGTATTGATCCTTTATTTACAAGACTATTTTTCCCTGAGGTATAAAAGCCATACTAATTAAGGTGTTCTTCCCTTGAGAAAGATCAAGTGATGAAGTATGCATCAGATTCCATGGAAGTCATGGAACCTTCATCTGAGTTGTCACCTCTGCTGTAGAGTCCATACCACGTTCCTACTTTTTGTCATTGATGTCTAAGTGGGCAAATGAAATGTATGTCATAATTTAAAGGTAACAATGTGTGACACATCAACTTAGTTTCTTATCTGTGATTTTTTTTGTGTGCTCCAATGAGCTGTGTAAAATCAATACATCAGCAGCACTTATTTTAGATTAGTAGTCCAGAAATCAGGGCAACTGAAATACAAGCTAAAAACAGCTCTGCACACAAATTAACAAAATAAAATAACTTACTAGCTCACAAAAAAGTTATTCATGCGGTGGTGGTGCTGCGGTAGCATTGTCGACTCACAGTAAGATGCTGTCCGGTTCGATTCTCAGCTAGAGCGTCTTCTGCGTGGAGACATGCATGAATGGGCGTACCTTCGTTGAAGGTTGTGCATCAGGGCTGGTAACTCGGCACATAAAAATCAACTACCAATCATTAGCGGACCGGAGTTCCGCTGTAGCGACCCCAAAAAGTTATTCATGCATAGGCACTTCCTCATACCCTTACCTCATACCCTTACATGTATTAAATCACAAGTCCTTTACATTCTCCTTTTTTAAAAGTTGCCTGTTTGTCTTCTGAAGGAGGGCATACTTAAAATAATTCAGATCTTTACCGGCCACAACTCCTTTTTGCTTAAGACTGAAACTTACCTGAAAAACTGAGTGAGCATTAAAGGCTAAAAGGCAAATATGTGGTCTTTATTATCAGAATGCTTTTATACACTGAGGAGATTTGGACCAGTTCTTTTAATAGGTAATGGCTTGTTGTCCCTTACGGGTATGTTTTGTGCAGACATCAGTTAAAGAGTATGTTATAAAAATGATAGTGGAAAGCTAATTTGTAGTTTGATTGTTACATGATCATTACTTTTAAGTGTCTATTGCCAACCAAATTGTTATTAGGGAGTTACAGCAAATTCTTTTAGCATCTCATAGCAGATAACGTGTCTACAACCAGCTCATTTTTATGTGGTCTTGTGATGTAATTAACTAGCTGATGAAAGGTATTTCAAGTGAATCCTTTGTTGTGCGTTCTTGTATCACTAAGTGCTTTCACTTAGATTACCTACCGCCTCCGTCTACATGTTTAAGGTCAGTATTATATGAACTTTGAGGCATTTCACTGATTATTCAAAAGGGAACAACATTAACAGGATGCCTAAGGAGTGTGACAGAAGTTTACAGAAGCTCTGTTCCATTGTCAGTTTCAGAAAGACATGTGAGAAGTTCTTTTCTGTGATGTGATAAAAACAAGAATGCTAAATTTCTCCCACCCACATGGAATACACAGCAAGAAAGAAACTTGCAGTTCATCATTAAACTTTTTTTATTCTAGTAACCCATTCGGTTTTAAATATAGCTTAATTGTATTTTCTGTCCCACAAAGGGTAAGGCCTTACTTTAAATCAGTATGAGTAAATAAAACTGAAGCTATTTTTCGTTCTGCTTTTTTTTTAAATAAATATAACTTAAAATCTCTAAACATAAAAATGCTATGAATGTGCATATCACCATTTGAATCCTTCCTGAACATTTTGTGTTACTGTGTTGTGACATATTTTTAACCATAGAATGGTCGAACATGGTGAGAGTGATATACTTTAACTATCTGTCCACATCATTGTGGTAGTTCATAGCACTTAACATTTTGCTCCATCTGTGAACTAAATGTGGAAATGAGCAACTAGATTGGTGTTGGTGCATTAAACATGTTGGCTAGACAAACTTCTGAAGAGTCTGGTTTAATTTTTCTACCTGTTAAATTGACAAAGTCTTTATTTTTTATGATGATTGACAGGGGATGGACCTCACTCCTAAGTCAGGCACATCAGAAGCTTTAGAGACCAGTACTGCTATAGTATTTAATTGTATAACATTTATAATTTGGAAGGCATTTTATGAAGATTAATTATTATTGTTCATGTGTGCTCCATTATGTCAGAAATGTTAATGTGCATTCTGTGTTATTAATTTTTGTTTATATTTCTTGTAATCTGTATTTTAATATTGTTAAATTACTTTATTTAGAAAAGCAGCATTCAAATAAAATATTTTTGAATGATTGACAAGTGGTTGTCAGTACTGAAAAGCCATTAATAGCATTTTAAAAAGAAAAAATGTTTTTAATTTAAAATGCAGTTGCTGCACAGACTTAAAACAATTGATCCTTAAAATGGAGAACATCGACATCTGTGTAGTCACAGAGACCTGGTTCAAGGCTCCAGAGAGTACCCCTGCATTACCAGGCTATAATTCATACCACACCTTTCGGCCACCTAACCTGGACCGAAACACTAAAGGCGGAGGCGTGTCCATATTCATTAAGGATATCCACACCTCCAGGCTAGTTGCTCAGCATAATGGATCTGAGATTATCCAAGTGCAACTAACTCTGGGCAAGACTGCAATCCAAACTGTAGCTTGCTACAGATCCCTCACCATGCCCCAGGATTCCCACTTCTCATTTCTTAATACACTGGAAAATATTAGGGTACAACCTAATACCCTAATAATGGGCGATTTCAACTACCCTACCATTAACTGGAAAAAGTAATCATGTACCAACTCTTGTGCTCAACGTTTTCTGGAATTTATAAATTCCAGTGCCATGGATCAACTTATACACACCCCCACCAGGGGCAGCAATATCCTTGACCTGGTTATTACCAACATGGGCAACCGGTGCTCCACACCAGAGGTCAATTCCTCGTTGGTCAGATCCGACCATAAGCTAATCATCCTAGACATCCACATCCCTCCCCCACCCCCCATTAGGGAAACCACAGTAAAATATTTCTCCAAAGCCAACTTCACGCTTCTTAAGACAAAAGTGGCAAACTTCACAACACCCATGCTGACGGACAATAGAGGTATGACTGCTGAATCCTACACAAATGCACTTTATAAGCACTTACATGAGTGCATGGATCGTGCAATCCCTAACAGAACCAAGATGCTATCCTCCAAAAAAAGGAAGCCAATCTGGTGGTCCCCTGCCATAAACAAACTCTACAACAGAAGAAAGAAACTGTTGCAAAAAATAGTAAAATCCCATGATTGGAGGAACTCCCTGGTCAGCTTCAGTAAGAAGCTGAGATCCCTCATAAAATCCTCCAAAGCTAGTTATGAAAACAAAATCGCCACTGACTCTAAAGACAACCACAAAGCATTCTATAGCCATGTCAAGAATCTCAATGGCAACACTCAGATCTGCTCGGAGTTACAGCACAATGGCACTAAATATACAGAACCAACGGATATTGCCAACATCCTGGCAGATAGGTTCAGTGCTAATTTTACCCCTCTGTCATCCCCTAAAGGGCCCGTCTCTATACCAAAAGAATGCAAAATTCCTGTAATCATGGCTGCACAGGTAAAAACACACTATCCAAACCCAAGAACACAACATCCATGGGACCTGACGACATCCCAGGCTGTGTTCTACATGCACTACAGAACGAATTGGCACCCCACCTAAGTACCATGTTCAATCATAGCCTCACCTCAGGCTATGTGTCCATTGAATGGCACACAGCGACAGTTATCCCACTCCACAAAGGGGGAGCCACCACAGACCCCGGAAACTACCGCCCCATTAGCCTAACGAGCCTGGTCTGCAAGGCTATGGAGCATATCATCATGGAACTTATAAACAATGACATTGGTAATCTCCAAACTCAGGACCCCATCCAGTTCGGTTTTGTAAAAGGCAGATCATGTCTCCTAAACCTGATAGACTTCTTTGAAGCAGTCACCAAAGCCGTAGATGAGGGTAAGGTGGTTCACACAGCCTATGTAGATCTCGCCAAGGCTTTTGACACCATCCCCCACTCTGGAATTATAGATAAACTCACTAAACTAGGTATAAATCCCTATGTCACAAGATGGGTTGCCAACTGGCTCACTGACAGAACCCACACTGTGAAAGTAGCAGACTCCAAATCCAGCTTCAGACCAGTGACAAGTGGAGTATCACAGGGTTCAGTCCTGGGTCCTCTCCTGTTTGGTATCTACTTCTCTGAAGTACAGGCCAACACAGAAGGTCTTTATTAATGAAGTTCGCAGATGACTGCAAACTAGGAGCCATAATCAAAACTCCAAAAGATGTGGACATCCTACAAATGGGCCTTGCTGAGACAGATGCCTGGTGTCAAAGCCATGGCCTCAAGCTCAATGCCAAAAAGTGCATTGTCATTCCTTTTGGTAAAACTCAGTACCCATGAACTACCACATAGGTGGTAGTCTACTTAACACCGAAAGTGTGATAAGAGACCTTGGGACACAAGTGGACAGTAGTCTCTCCTTTGATAATCACATCACCACAGTAGTCAGGAAATCCTTCTATGTGGCACACCTCACCACAAAAGGTTTCTCATCCAGGAAAAAAGAGGTCATTGTTCCCCTCTACATGTCACTCATTAGACCCATTATAGAGTACAATGCCCCTTTTGGTATGTACCTCACAAGACATCTACAACAACTGGAAAGGCCACAGAAATACCTCACAAAGAGGATTACTGGCCTCAAAGAGATGCCCTATGCAGACCGTCTCAAAAAACTGCAACTTTACTCCATTGCATATCGCCTACTCAGAGGCGATCTCTGCCTAACACACAAAGCTATGTCAAACCCAGAGCTTTTAGACATGCTCCACTTAAAGAAATCCCAATCCCTACGAGCTACATGCTCTAGGGACCTAAACCTCATCACCACAATAAACAGAACATGCTGGAGGGATAGATTCCTGTCCCAGAGACTTCCCATACTCTGGAACAAACTACCTGTCTATATCAAACAAAGCTCCTCATTAGCACTGTTCAAGAAAAATCTTGATGATTGGATAGGAGATAGGAAATTCACCTTGGGGATCACTTCTGTGGCTCTGCTCGACAGTGGCACAGGAAAATAATTTTCTTGGGTGGCGAAAGCCAGGGTACCTTTGGCTAGGCTTATATAGGCCATAGGGCCAATAGCCTAGTACCTACCTATGAACCTGTATTCCCATTCTATACTTGTTTGGTATCCGCTTCCACATGCTTATTAATGAGCTTCACTAGTGTCACCATATTAAAGGTCGAGCTATAATCGATAAACAGCAATTGTGCACAATGTGACAGAATTATCAGAAGACATGGCTTGTAGCAACATGGGTTTATTAGTGGAAAATCTACTCTAACAAATTTAGATGAATTTTATGACCATGTTGCTAATGTACTTGATCATGGAATGTCTGCTGCTGTTATTTAGCCAATGTTTTCTACTCTTGGACACTCTCTTCAATTTTTGAAAGCCTTATAAGAGATAATTTAAAACCATATTTAATCAGCTGGATTATGGAATGGTTGTTTGACAGGAAAAAAGTAGTAACAGTACCTGGATCAAGTTCTCCTCCTCCTTATGTATCAGCTGGTGTTGATCATTGTCAGACCCTTTGTTATTTAACATTGTATTAATTTCCTTTCCTGACCTAAAAGAGGATGGATGAACAAATATGTGGATGACTCTAACTTAGGGTTTGCCCATACTTCTGTGAACAATTGTATAAACACAAGTAAATGGTTAGAATAATGGTTAAGGTGCTTACCTTACAAACACAAGGTGCAGGGTTTGATTCTCACATGGGGTAATTGGCTAGGCTTAAAATGACCCACAAGGGCAGTTAGCCTAGTACAATCTATGAAGCTATATGTGATAGAAGTTTCAACTTGGGCCAATAACTTTGGCATTAATTTCAGTATTGATAAATGAAAAATAATGTTTTTTGGTTAGTTTATGACTGAAGAACCTATTATGTCACACAATAAGATTCTAAATGAAGCTGATGATTTCAGGGATTTAGGCAGTCTGTTGTTGTTGTCTTTCGGCTTTTCCCGGTTAGGGGTCGCCACAGCAGAACTCCAGTCCGCTAATGATTGGCAGTAGATTTTGACGAACGCTGAGATGCCAGCTCGATGTTCAACCTTCAACGAAGGCACGCCCATTTATGCATGTCTTTCGAATGCCCACCCAACCACGGGGAGGACATGCAGACTCTACACATAAGGCACTCCCCGCACTCCAGCCGAGAATCGAACGGGAGAACCTCTTGTTGTGAGGCAACAGCGCTACCACTGCACCACCGTGGATTTAGGCAGTCTAATTTCATCAAATTTATGCTTTACTATGCATGTTAACACTATTGCTATTAAGAGTATGAACATCTTGGGATGTAAATGACAAATATCTCTTTAAGAGATGATAGCTATATGGTAGAATTCTACAAATTGTTTATTAGACCGTTTTTGGAATATAATGTATTTTGTTTTTACAGTAATGGACATCTTACAAAATTTTGAGTGTATCTAAAGATAGTTTACCAAAAGAATTAAAACCTTGAAAGATCTTCCTTACAAAAACATATCTCAAATTGAAGTTATACACTGTTCGTTATAGATATTTAAGATGAAAACTTATATTTGGTTATAAGGTCTTTAATGATGAATTGCTTCAGGCTGTGCCTATCTATAAACCACCTCTTGTGAGTTTTAAAAACTGGATTGATAGTTGACTTGTATTCTTCTTCTTCTTCTTCTTCTGGATTTTTCTGGTAAAAACAAACTTATGAGCTAAACTAATGCTGTAAAAATGAACTTATGAGCTAAATTGTATGGCTCAGGGAGTTTTGGGGTGACAATGGGTGTGGGTGTTGGAGAGTAAATGCATTTGATTGAATGATGTGGGAGCTACAGATGCTAGCAGACTGGTTAGGCTGAAGAAAAGAGGTGTTATTGGACTGGAGAGAAGGGCGTAATGTGACAGACCATCTGTAAGTAAGTTGTTGGGAGGACAAATTCAAGCAGAAGGAAGTGGGATGTGGCAGAGGACATATGAGGAGCAGAAGCAAGTAGCATAGTACAGAGAAAGCTGGACAAGGATAACGAAGCTAAGTAGAAGAACATGTGCATGCAGCGGTCACACTTCGTGTGGGAGATGGAACTAATGGTGTCCATATGAGATACAGTTACACAAAGAGAAGAGGGGACTGTAGACAAGATGATACTCTGCTAAATGGGAAATGAGACAGAAGAGTGTAGACTGCTTGTAGGAAGAGTAAAAGAAGGTTGAGAAATGAGGCAGGCAACCGGGACAGATAGTGGTGAGGCTGGAGGTAATGAAAGTGGATGTGAAGTGTTGCAGAATGGAGGGGTAGTTACATGGGTCGGTAGGTTAAAAAACATTGTGGAGATATAGAAGAGGACTTTAATGACCAGAGACTCATCCACCAGGTTACTGAGAATCTTGGCATGTGAACGTAGAAAGACCAGTGAGCTTGGGGCTCAGAACTTAGTAAGACATAGTGACTGCCAGATAGTCAGCATGCTGGAGCAGCATACATTTTGTAGTGAGTATATGCATCACACACCTTTCAAAAGAGACAGCTGAAGTAGCAGCATACCCAGGGAGGTGATAGGAGAAGAGACTGATGGAAGAATTCCCAGAAGTATTACCTGTGCCAACAGCCAACATACCCAGGAAAAAAAGGATTAGGGCATACAGTATCTCACTGTAGCAGTGAACAAAGAATAGTGGTTTCGTACAGGTGAGGAAGATGGAGGAAACCAGCGGAGGTACCAGTTCTATTCAAAGGATAGACTCCATCTTAGCCAGAATGGACTGTAGTGTTTAGCACTGAGCTAGAAGTGTGATACATGAGAGTCATGCCTTAAAAATGAGATTGAAAGGTGTTAAGAGGGTCAGTTAAATAAAAGAAATGGATAATTATTCAGACAGTGGCAGAATAAGTGTACCTTGGACACTGGGCAGCAGAGCTTTAGCTGGCTCATTTAGCATTTGATGATGCTCCGCAGTCATAATGCCCCTCAACGGCAAGTTCAGGCCCAAAAAAATAATGGTCCCTTCTCTGATCTGGCAGTCTTCCTGTATGAAGGAGAGCACCAGGTCCTAACATCCTTACCCTCTCTACTGCCACACACTTGTATATACTGAGACAAACTTAAAAAAGAACAACAAAAAAATGAATCTGTTAATTGTGTCCCCTAGCACATTGTGCACAGGATGACTGCCTCCTTTGCCTATCATAGCTATGCTTCTTCTGGGCACTTCCAAGCCATGCCCCTCTCTCCACACAGACATTTTTGAAATCACCCGATTGTTTTAATTGTGTAATTACGTACCCCACTGTATTCAATTCTATTTGTTGTTTAATAAAGCAAAATTTTGAGTGAGTGTGTTATAAAATTGCAGTTTGGAGATAACCCCTTTCTACTTTCTGTTGCTGAAGGCATTGTGCTAAAAGATTTTGTGCTCAGGAGTTATCAAAAAATAGTTGCTTAACAGCAATCTTTCTAAACTAACTCATGTTCTCTAGAGCCTCCTTATTTCCTCTTTAGCACCCTGCAGTTGTGTCTCCTCTTGTTCCGGGAGATTCCCTTTATTCTGCATTATATTAACCTGTGTCAGACATTGCAGAGAACTCCTATTACTTCTTAACCACATCACTTTCAATGTTATTTCTACCATATATTTAAACTCCGTTTTCATTTTATCCCATTGACTAGCTATCCCTTTTGAAGACACTTCTGTGTTCCCTATTACATGTCACACCAATGTTGAATGGAGGCTAACAGATACTATTAGCCAATGACAGAATTTCATGAAGACAGTCATTTATTTTTTGACACCTAATACTTCTCAGAAGTGGCAGTTTCTAGGGAATGAAAGAGTCTTTCTGTTTATTCCCAGGTGTGCCTAAGAAAGATTCTTTGCCCTCACTGAAATGGGATACATGTATTGAGCAAATTTATTTCTGCTAACTGCTACTGTTAAGCTGCTCTTGAGCTATTAACACTAAGAGGGTAGCTCTGAGAATGTTTGGCCCTTCCTGCCAGCCTGTCTTTCTCTAGAATCCCCATGTATTGCAAGAACATACAATTCACATTAGTTAAGGAAATGTGATTTTGCTGTACCTGTAGTTGTTTACCTTGATTTTTTTTAACAGGCATAGCTTGTCATGATTTGATTGTCGAGGTTTCCTCTTCAGCCAGGCCTATTATTATGGATAAAGGCTTGGTTACATTCATCGATAATGGTGTTGGTGTTGCCAATTCCTCTCTTCTTTCTTAGAGGACAGTATTTCTCTTGCAAATGAAACAAGTATTTTGTGGGGGGAGGGCTGAGGAGAAGGGAAATCTGGTTGGGGAGGTCAAAGCACAGTGTGTCATGGTTATGTACAGTAGAATAATGTCAAAGAAGCTGAAAAGTAAGGTGTACAACACCATGGTGCAATCTATTGCATGGTACAGAAACATGGGCAGTTAAGGCAGAGCACTTGAGGAAACTATATGTGATGAAGATGAAATGCCTAAGGTGGGTGGGACAGATGAAAAAATGAGGACATCAAACAGAAGCCAAAGTAGTTCCAATGCAGGGAAGGTCAAAGAGAATAGATTACGACAGTTCAAACACAGAAAATCAGAAAACAATTTGGTGATGAAGATTTGGGAAAGAGAACAAGAAGGTTAGAGGAAAGCAAAGAGCTTTTTGGATTGTGTGAGAGAAGTCCTGCGACATTCATGTATGTCAAGTGTCAAAGAAGGTAGGAAGGTGGCATTGAACTCAGAGTTGGGGACAGTTGATACAACAAACTGACATCATGTAGAAAATTGAGAAAAAGGGTGGTTGATGATCACGGCAAACTTGTAGTGATTGTGAATCTCAAGTAGACTGTTTTAAGGGCCTACAGTAAAAACAGATGCATGAATCCTTTACTGGGATTTCAGTTAGAGATGCTCTCACCACATTTATGAAATTAACCAACATGTGATATAGTTGTTCAGCATATCATCTAATTTCAGATTTACATTGCTTTCTTAATGGGTGTGCCTCTGTTTGCTCTGTGTAATGTTGTGAAAGTTAAACCTGTAAACAAAGCTTCATTTTCTAAAAGAGAGTGCATGAAATGAAAATGTATGTGTGACTATCTCTGTGACGCACTTTTAAGCCCTAGAATATAGGCACTCAGCAAATCCTCCATCTATCAACCAAAACCAGTATTATAGACGCTGTTGGTGAAAATAAATCACTGTCAAAACACAATTACCAGCTATCCTATTGTCACTGGAAAAGTGAAGAAACATTACATTTTATTTCCCAGATAAGTTCTTCGTAACACAAGGTGTCTCACCATCCTCTGGAATGCCTTTTCACCTTTTCTAAAATGAAAAGTAGACATTTTTATAAAGCATGAAATGTTTATATAAGGCATTATTAATATCTTTTTTGTTATACTGTATGTGTGTTCATAAATTCTCTTAAATAAGCTCCATTCAGTTTTTCCTAAGTAGAAGGTCTCACAGGAAAGACATTTGGCCACATAGACTGTCACTTCTGTTACAGTTAAAGTAACCAGAACACAGTAGGGACATGTCATATCCTTGACCATAATAAAATCGAATGCCACATATAAACCAGGTTTAACTGATCGTTGTTTAAACAGTGTTTTATATATGTGGGCTGCTAGATTTGCTACATTTTTATTACAAAATATGTTTGTTTGTTTTTTCAGTTTAGTTAAGTAATAGTGTAATTTTTGAAAGTGTTTTTATAATGCTTGTATCACATGGTTATATAGTATCAAGTGATTTTTTATCATGATTAGTACTGATTGCTACAGAAATGGCAGGGATGCATTCACCTTTTATTCCAATGAAATGCTGAAAGTACCTTGTAGCTGCCAGAGGAGAAGTAAGAAAACAAGCAACTAGTAAGAAAACGAACAACTCCACCACAGCTGTAAAACATCAGTTAAAATCCTTTATTCAAGTTAAAATCCTTGTTTGTTGTAGGAACATAAAAATATACTAGTAAACGATGACACTCCAAAGGAATTCTTCCCAAAGAAAAGCGCTTTCGGCCATGCCTTCTTCAGATCATATCAAACTTGGAGCTCAGTTTCATTCATATAAGCAGACAACCAATCAAAACTCAAAAAGGCCACCAACGCTCTTTATTTCACATCCAATGGATCCACTCAATTAACACACTCCTTTCTTTCAGCCAATCCTAATCCGTTTACCTTTTAGGATAGATTTCAGTGGAACCACAGTATTAAGTCCTGGTGGGCGGTCTGGCCTTAAATTAATTATCCTCTTAACTTCATTGGTTTCAGTGAGGCTTTTAATATCACCTCTTCTAATCCCTACAATGGTGCTCTCCACTGCTTTGAAAACAAAGCCGTGAGTAGAAAAAGCCACATTGTGACATGCCAAAGCATTGTGTTGGTCTTTATCTCGTATGTCCCTCTGGTGTCTCAAAAATTCTATTCTTCAGTGTCTGATCAGTTTTACCCACATAATATGCAGGACAATGCCTACAGGTTGTTACGTAAACAACATGCTGCGTTCGACAAGTAGATTCATTAAAAATGATGATCTGTTTTACCTACATAACATGCAGGACAGTGCGTGCAGGTTGTTAGGTAAACATGATGTGTTCGGTAAGTAGCTTCACGAAAAATGATGATCAGTTTTACCCACATAATATGCAGGACAATGCCTGCAAGTTGCTAGGTAAACAACATGCTGTATTCGACAAGTAGCTTCACGAAAAATTATATTCCACCTCTGTTACAGGGTGAATAAAAACATTGCCAGAGTCTATAAAATCGCAGACGGAACAGTGGTCACACCGATAAGTACCTACTTTATTCATAACTCTTTCCTTTGAGTGACCATCTTTATGGCCTAACAGTCTTTTCAAATTCTTCCTATTTTTAAAAGAGAACTTTGGCTCGTTTCCTACTATCTGGCATATTCTCTCATCTTGAGTTAAAACTGGCCAGTATTTCTTAATAATGTTACATACTGCTTTATTGTCATAGGAGAATGTTAGTGTAAGACGCGTCTAGTTACTTTCATTAGTATTTTGCCTTCTTGGATTTTCATGAGTAGACATGGTCATCAGTTTCCCTTTATCCCCTCTCAGTGCAGCAGCTCTCTCTTCACTCATTTAAATATCCTGCTTGCTGTAACCCCTCTTCCACAAATGACATCCTAGATTCTTTCTTTAACATACAGCCATGGTGGAGTGGTTCATTTTCTTACTAATTTTATTCTAATGAGGTCCTTGTGGATGGATAAAAAGTGCTTAATAAAATAGTTGTGAGAATCCGTGGACTGTTTCTTCACTTCTCCTGTGAGCAGGATGGATGATTGTGTTTTAAATCCCCTGTCTAGCCATTCTTTACCGTGTCTTACTCCTTGGATAACACTTGCTCTCTTGCTCTGATGTTCTTTCTTCCTGTTTTCCCCGTAAACCAAATTTGCCATCCTGTTAAATGAGACTGTAGCCACACTGAATGTCTTGAAAATGGATATAGTCAGTATCTAGATAAAAGTAAATTTGCTTTTCCCGCCCAGGGAGCATCCATCTCAAATCAAGTAGTAGTCACAAATCATTGAGTAGATTGAGATGTATTTTGTTTCAGCAAAGTATTTTCTGCATATTAGTTAGCTTACTTCTGAAATTGCTGTTCACTGTTCTGTCTCTCAGTACCAGTACTACAAGTTGTAACCTCTTCTACCAGAACTGCTGCCCTTATGTTGTTCATAATTCTTTATTAGGCTAACAACTACAAGGGCCTTTTAAAGCCTTGCCATGCATCCCAAATCTCTGACAAGTTATGGTACCCTTGATAAGTATAAGCAGGGGCTTGGGAGGTGAAACTTTTGCAAGCAGGGGCCTGGGGGATGAACCATTTACAGGCTGCCTGTGTCCATTAGAGACATGGGTGCCAAACCAGAGATGAATTTCCTGTTCCCCATCCAATTGTCCAAGTTACATTTGAATCGAGTTAGGGAGGAACTCTGCTTCAGACAGATGAGGAACCTGTTCCAGAGTCTGGGTAGTCTCTGGGATGCATACCTGTCTCTCCAGCAGGTCCTATTTATATCACAGGCAAGAGACTGGTAATTCTGGTGTGTTTGTTTTGCAGATATGCAGGAGATCCATCAGAGAGGGTTCTGACAGTGCCCTATATGCCAGACATAGATCTCCCTTCAACAGCTTGTAGGAGACAGAACATAGGAATAGGGCGTTGAGGCAGTCTGAATAGTGCATGCTACTTACACCCTGTATTCTTTTAGTGAGGACCCTCTGTGGATGTTTCAATTGTTGGATATGCCTGGTTAGGTACATACTAAAGGGAGCATTGTAGTCACTGACCGGTATGATGAATGCTGATTTCAGTGGAACAATGACTTCCTTATAAGTTGCGCAAAGAATGATTTCCTCACTACTGGAGACAACTGATGGTCTAGATTACTGTCTGTGTGCCCCTAATTTCCTTGACTACTGGCTCACCTCTAAGAGGGTCTGTTGTCAATATGATAGTTACAAGGAGTGGATAAATTCCCAAAGAATACTATTATGCATTTCTTGTCGTTTAGTTTTAGTCCATAGCTCTGACAGATTTATATTAATTCATCGAATGACAACATTATTTTATCCTGTTGGGTGCTGCACCTCCTATTTTTTGCCATGATTTTCTTCCTTCTGTGATGCAGCCTATTTATTTTTGTGATTACACCAGGATGGCTTGTTTTTTGAGATAGCTCTGTACTTCCTTCTGGTGGGTGTACAGCTGCCTCTATGCAGCTATTAACATGCTTGTACATAGATTCATAGGTTGGTCCTAGGCTATCGGCCCTAGGGGCCTATACAAGCCTAGCCATAACACTTCCCTGGCTATTTCTTCCCACAATATTTACTTCCCTGGAGCACTGTCTAGCAGGGTTACTGACATGATCCCCTGGGTGAATTTCCTATCTCCCATCCAATTTTCATCCAGGAAAAAATAGGTCATCATTCTCCTCTACTCGACACTCATTAGACCCATTATAGAGTACAACGCCCCTTTTGGAATGTACCTCACAAGACATCTGCAGCAGCTGGGAAGGCCACAGAGGATTACTGGCCTCAAACAAATACCCTACACTGACCGCCTCAAAAAACTCCAGCTTTACTCTGTAGCATATCACCTACTCTGAGGTGATCTCTGCCTAACATAAAAAGCTATGTCAAACCCAGAGCTGTTGGACAAGCTACACCTAAAGAAATCCCAATCCCTCTGAGCTACATGCTCTAGGGACCTAAACCTTGTCACCACAATAAACAGGACATGCTGGAGGGATAGATTGCTGTCCCAGAGACTTCCCATACTCTGGAACAGGCTACCCATCTATGTCAAATAAAGTTCTTCATTAGCACTCTTAAAGAAAAATCTTGAGTGGATGGGGAAATAGGAAATACACCTCGGGGATCACTTCTGTGTCTCTGCTTGACAGTGGCACAGGAAAATAACTTTCTTGGGTGGCGTAAACCAGAGAACCTTGTTGGCTAGGCTTATGTAGGCCCTTGGGCCGATAGCCTAGTACCTACTTATGAACCAGTGAACCTATAATCATCAAGGTTCCTTTTGAAGAGGGCCAAAGAGGCACTCTGCTTGACATGTATGGGCAGTCTATTCCAGAGTCTGGGGAGT
Source organism: Protopterus annectens (assembly GCF_019279795.1). NCBI lineage: Eukaryota > Metazoa > Chordata > Ceratodontiformes > Protopteridae > Protopterus > Protopterus annectens. The sequence continues at coordinate 815,352,884 of NC_056751.1, read as the reverse complement.
CTCTGGGTGAGGAACCTATCCCTCCGGCATGTTTTGTTCATTGTGATGACAAGCTTTATATCCATGGAGAATATGGCTCTGAGTGATTGGGATTTCCATAAGTGAAGCATGTCCAACAGCTCTAGGTTTGACATGGCCTTGTATGTTAAGCAGAGATCCCGTCTGAGTAGATGATATGTGACAGAGTACAGCTGGAGTTTTTTTAGATGGTCAGTATAGGGCATCTGCTTTAGGCCTGTGATTCTTTTAGTGAGGTATTTCTGTGGTCTTTCCAGTTGTTGCAGATGTCTTGAGAGTTACATACCAAACGGGACATTGTAGTCTATAGCGGGTCTAATGAGGGATGAGTACAGTGGGGCAATGACCTCCTTTTTTCTGGATGAAAAGCCTTTAGTGATGAGCTGTGCCACACAGAAGAATTTTCTGACTGTTGTGGCGATGTTAGGGTTTCTGCAAATAGTTCTGCGTAGGCAGCAGTGTTCCCAGGGTTTATGGGGGCTTGAAATTTTGTCAGGTTATCACTTAATAGCAGGAAGTTAGGCTTAGAGTAGTTCCTGAATATTCCAGTGTTAGCTTGGGGGTCCTGGTTTTATTTTTACTTCAAAAGAGACCATTTTTCTGTCTGACCTGACCAGGGGCAACATTACACTACAGAGTGTGCAGCACTGTCCCATATTAGTGAGGACCAGATCCAGTACTGTTGTACCCCTGGTTGCTGTATTGACAATTTGGTCTAGGAAGGTTGTGTTTGCAAAATCCAGGAATGTCTGTGCCTGTATGTTTAGTGTCATATAGGGTTCCCTGTTAATAGTGGGGTAATTAAAGTCACCCATGAATATGGTATGAGGTTGGATGACTAGTGTTTTCATTAAGTTTAAATACATGGTATGGGTTTCCTCTGGTCATGGAGGGGGACCTATAGCTTCATGGAAGTGGTATGGGATTTTGACTTTGATGATTTTGAACATGGAGACATGTCTAATCATTAAGTTCCTTTTTCTACTTGTAGCAGTTTGTGAATGCGTTTGTATATCCAAATTAAACATCAAGAAACTATCGAAGCATAGAAACAAGAAGCACCCGCTAATGTGTTAGCGACTGAATTATTAGCGACTGCAAATTTGAGCTAGAAGCAGTCTCTAGAAGTCTCATTTGTTCCTGGCTCCATAGTTATCAACAGTGCTTATTTTATTGTGTGATAATATACCTGCTCCTAAGTCCTGGTGACAATAATGATCTCTTATCATTTCTCTGCTGTCTAATGCACCTTTTGGCCTCCCTCCATTTTCCTAGGTGGCTCCCTCGTGAACAAGCCCCATAGTATGCTGAATAAAAACCCCTCCAGCTGAAACCATCGGAAGAAGCTGCCCTTTAATATTTAAATCAAGGTGGTTAAATAGTACTATTAGCTCAGGCTGGAAGTTGCTGTGAAGGATCCACGACTGCCTAAATTTCAGGGAATCAATTTGCATCCACCTAAATTACTTCTATTTGAGTATTATAACTCAAATACAACTAAATTCATTTGAAATCTGGTAAAAATCACAGAAAATTGGATTCAAACAAATGTATATACATCTCTCGAGATAATCAGGCTATTTACCCAGCTGAATTACTCCTCTTGCAGGCTCACTTCCCCTCCCTGCCCCCCCCACTACCTCTAGATTTATAACCATAAAACCACACCCACCAGGTTTAGCTCCAATCACATTTGCCTTCTACTTAACCACTCTCCTTATCACAGGTGACCCCTTCTTATCCTATGACTCTCCATCCCTGACTCATCTGTCACACCCTCATAGCCTAGTCTTCCATTTACTACCCACCCTCGACTCATCATTCACTCCCTCATAGCTTTAGTATTCCATTCTCTCTCTAATACCTGCAAGTATATCCTTGTGAACCGTCTCCAACTATTCTCTAGAGATGTGGTATTATATACTAGCACCACTCCTAATAACCTCCTATCTTACAACTCTATATGAAACCCAAACTCTTTCAGGGATCACAGTTCCCAGGGCTGAGTCCAACACCCCTGAACCTACTCTTCCAAACTTTTATCATACTCAGGGGACTTCCATACCCCTACACCTCAAATAATATTAACCTTAAACAAAAGCAGTCCTACAAAATAGTGAATAAATTCCTGAAACTCATCTCCAAATTAAGACTAAACTTACTAAGACATGGGGACATACACCCTAACCCTGGTCCTGCCAATATTCTCCAACACTCATCCCTTTTCAAGGACCATAAAGCTAATCCCATCATGGCACGTCCACGCCCCACAAAATTTTTCACCTGCCATCTGAACATTAGAAGTAGTAATAATAAGGTACATGAACTTCATGCTGTCATGGTTGACCTCTCCCCAGATATCTTGTGCCTAACTGAAACTTGGCTAAAACCAACCACTATGGACAATGAAATACTTATCCCCGGGTATAACATACATAGGAGAGACCGAAGCTCTAGAAAAGGAGGTGGGGTAGCCATTCTCTATAAATCTGACCTAACTGTCTCTATCGACGTCACTCAACCACCTCAGATTAACAATGTGGAGATCCTTATTTCCAGGCTACAAATTAACATAACTAAATTTTATCTATATAATCTGTGTGTATATTCCCCCAGGTAAGAATATAGAAACTCTTGAAGCTACCCTGCACTGGCTATCGAGTCACTTCCCTCAAGAAACCTTAGTTCTTGGGGACTTTAATATAGACTGGACCTCCTGCTCCTCTCAAGCCCCTTCCACTCATATAAACCTATACTCCTTCACTCATATCATTAGAATCATTTGCACTCCTACCAGGATAGACAAATCTAACCAAAAAGAGAGTATACTGCATTGAATGCTTATTAATAGTGATCCCAACCAATATACTGCTGGCTCCCTCCCAGATAGCCTTAGTGATCACCATCTCACTTACATAATTAAGCACAAAATTACTATCCCAAAGAACTCCACACTAAGATCTGTCAGAAATAAAAAAAAATTCGACCCCACCAAATTTCAACTAGAATTAAATTCCTGTAACTGGACAATACTCAAATATTTACCATTAGATGAAGCAGTACAGTATTTCAACACAAAATTCCTGGAGATTCTTAACTATCATGAAAATAACTAAGACAGGAGATGTCCTTCTCTAAAGAAACCAGGCAGAAAATGCATCTCAGAAATAAAGCATGGTCTGTTTGGCGAACCACTAAAATTCCTCTTGATCAAATTACCTACAGACAACTTAGGAATGAAACCAAAAGACTAATTATACATGATAAAAGCATTACTATTGGAAACTGCAAACTGAACATCTCTTCACCCTGGTCGCTTAATCACTTCTTCACCGAGACAATTCAAACCCTCTCCAATCAACTGCCACATAACTCTCATATCCTTGATACTCCCACCAATAAAAATACACCCCCATTTACCTTTCAGCCTGTAGCTACATCATTCATTTGTAAATTAATAAAACTTAAACCTACCACACTGTCAGCCGATCAACTTCCAGCTGAATACTTACACGAAAGGCAGCTGAAGCGATCGCCTTTCCTGTGTCAATACTCATTAACCGCACACAGAGGCCAAAATCCCTGACATCTGGAAGGTATCCTATGTTATTCCTTCCATAAAGGAGGGTTCCACAGACCTCTCTAACTACAGGCCCATATCTATACTCTCCCCCCTATCTAAAATAATGGAAAAATGTGTGCAGAAACAGGTTATGGAACACCTACTTGCCAATCACCTACTGGCTGATACTCAACATGGTTTCAGACCTCTTCATAGTACCACCTCTGCCCTTCTTGCCTTCTCCAATACCATCAATACCCACCACAATAACAATATTATCTCCTCAGCAGTATTCTTGGATCTGTCCAAAGCCTTTGACATGGTGGACCACAAGCTATTAATTCATACACTACACTCATTTGGTCTGGATACCACTTCTATTCAATGGTTTAGTTCCTATCTAAATGGTAGAAAACAAGCAGTAAAATGGCAGAATAAACTATCTAACTTACTTCCCAATACTCTGGGGCTCCCTCAAGGATCCATTTTAGGACCGCTACTATTCTCGATTTTCATTAATGACTTGCACACAGTTGTATCAAATGCTAGTTGTATTCAATATGCAGATGATTCTACGCTGATTTGCTACAGAGTTACAAACTATGACCCAAACCACTTTCAGTAAAATAGAAAACTGGCTCTCTAGTCGATACTTAATCCAAAAAAAACAAAAATGTTGCTGTTTTCACCGACACAAAGGTCAAGCCCCTTTAAATTTACGATCCAAGCAAAGGACGGGACAATTATCTCTCCGGATCCCTCGACAAAATTATTAGGGGTAACTATAGACAATAACCTAAAATTCGACACTCATATAAACTTAATGATTAAATCCATCAATAAGAAACTAGGCTCGCTATATAGAATAAATAGATTCTTGACCCCCCAAGCACCAAGCCATTGTCCAAACCCATCTTCTCTCCACACTCATCCCCCTTATTACAGAATATTAATAAAACAGTCATGAACAAACTCACTATCTGCTATAATCATATCGCTAGGTTTGTTACTGGATTACCATATAGAACCCATCACTGCACCAATTTAATCCAGCTAAATTGGCTTGAGCTACCAAAACATATTTCGTATAACCTTCTAGTCCTTGCCCATAAAATAATTTACAACCCTGACTACTCTCCCTCACTCAAAAATTATCTAACACTGAGGTCATCCAGCCTCCTTATCCAAACTTGTAAAACTAATAACACGGCCGGAGACTCTCTTCTTACCAACTCAGTAGGGAGAATCTGGAACAAAATTCCTCCTGATATTACCTCACTGCCCTCCTTAAGTCTATTTAAGACCAAACTAAAACTCTTATCTACGGTCAACACATACCTGCTACTGTCCTAACCCTAGCTAGCTATCTCTCTGAACTTACATTGTTCCCAGACTCAGGGTCTCATGTATATCTACTGAATCATATCTTGAATATATAGTAATCACAAACTTTATCTTGATTTGATTTTTATAAAACTAAAACCTTACCTGTATTATTTAATATATATTTGTTTTTTGTGACTTGTTTGTATTGTCTTGTCTGGAGCTTTTCTCCCCGGGCCTCCGCTGAAAATGGACATGTATCCAGTCGGATCCTCCCGGTTAACAAATGTAAAATAAAATAAAAATAAATAAAATAGTTAAGTAAACACTATTATTTTCTTAGTCATTATCAAACAGACTAGTTACAGCACCTCCAAGCAATGTTTACTTATGTAACTCAGGACATTTTTCACAACTTAGTATTCACTGAATTTGAGTCACATTTCACACAAGCTTCACCAGTGTCACACTATTTCAATAACGGTTTCTCAGATGAGATGGCAGTGTATAATTGTGTTCTGGTCACTCTGACATGCAGTTTCATCACAAGGTGGTGATTTGGTAATCCTCTGCTCTTGTGTGACTGTATTAATGATAAGCTAATTCTAAATTATATTGTGAATGTTATTCAACTGGGCTGTGCCTGAAAATCAACAAGAGTCATCAGTATGCCGCTCTGGTTAGCAAATGTAATTGAACTTAATTACTTTCTGGGTTACTGAGGTTTCTCTAAATTGTTAAAATTACTGTTCATTTTCTGTAAATGCTGGAAAAGCTCTCTTCATTATTCTGAGATATTTTGCCACATCAGGAGCTGGATTATATGTTGCCAAGTTCAAAAGAGACTTTCTAATATTATTTAAAAGGCTGCTCATGTCCGTGCATGTATTTTCTTTTGCTGAAATCAGGTATGACCCAAATAACTGAAGGCTGAATCCTTTTTTCTGTCCCAATTCAGTCTTGCCGGATCTGCATACTGGAAAAGCGTACACTCTGCAAACCTTTTGTTAGCTATCAGTATGCCACAAAACACAAGCAATAAATAGCAAAAGATTTAGCAATAATGCAGTTTGCTTATTAGTGAAAGTACAGTAACCTGTTAGATGCCCTTTATATCTGATGAAAATTGTAGAAAGACAGTGTGCGAGAAGGAGGGACAATATTGAACAGAGAAGATTTTGAACATGTAGGATTTTGACCAGTGAAAGATAAATCTAAAATTCTAATCATTCTGGAAAATACAGAGTAGAACAGTGAGAGGTTACTTACTTGAGATGGAGGCAAACTTTAAGTCTGCTGTAACTAGGTTCAGGCACTGACTGAGTTATAAATCAATAGTTAGAGACCACATTTTCATAGAGTAAAACTGAAACAAATTCATCAATGCTGTGTTGACATCTGGATAGAGGTGTGTTAAACAGTGGGCCCAGTGTTACACCCAGACTTTTATGTTTGCAGCAACATAAGGCAGAAGTTGAACTGATATTGAACTGGGAATCTGTCGCAACCTCAATGGACCAAAGAAAGCAACATGGATCATATTTTAAAAATACTGAGGTGAAGGTCAAAGTCAGAGAGCTATTTGTAACTTCATTAAACCACAGATGCAGAGATATTTGGGCCTGTGAGACACAAACAGCAGAATACATCAGAGAAAGAGGCAGGGATACAGTTCAAATGTATGTTATTAAGATGCATAAAAAAGAGGGGGACCCCATACAGACCACCTGTGAACAATGAGCAGATGGAGCAGGACGTCATCTGGCTGTTCCCAATTAACTGCTTGAGTTCTGTAGTGCAGGTAGCTTTTGACTTGGGAAGTGGGGATTGATGGGGTTATCCTAAGGTGTGTTTTTGCTCCTTGCACCAAAGGTATGACCTCCTCTCCTTGGCAGAGGACAAGTACCAGTTGAAAGACAAGTGGCCCTTGTGAGCTGAAAGAATGAAAGCAGCTGTTAACCACATGGCTACCATTCACTAGCTGTTTTATAGGTTTCTGTCCTGTATAGGGAACATTGAAGGCATTGGAGGTGACTGAGGCTGGTACTACACAGAAATACTTAAGTTTGTAAGATGCAGATGTCTTTTGATGAACTGTTGCTTCCGTGTGCCTACCGTTACTAGACAGACAAGTCAGGCCTCCTTACTTCAGACCATGTCCATCTGTTGTCCATCTATATTCTTGAGAAGCTGTGAGAGCAGAAGAGGTTATCCTTATCAGCCGTTTGCATACGCAGATGGGGGTAGCCAGTACTTAACAGGTGTCTCCACTCAGCAGTTTTGTGCTTGATGTCAATTCTCTAGACTTGCTTCTGGACTGTGGCTGCAGTGATTTGTTCTAACTGGCTAATTGCAATGTCAGATCCTACATCTTCAAAGGTCTCGTGGTTGTTGAGTCTTATAGGTAAGGTAGTCAGGAAGAAGCCGTTTTCTTTGGGGTGACTTTTAATCTCCAGATTTGGTAACTGCCTTTATTCAAGAAAAAGCTGTGGGAGGTGGTCATTAAGAGACTTGGGCCTTCTTTATTAGAGGAGGGTCTGTTACTGTTTACCAAAACTACATCTATTAATGGATTTTTGGAATTCAAACTTATCTTTCTGTGTCTGTTTGAAGACCATGACTGGGTGCCATTGAACCATATGTTTATGTGAAGACTATGTGTAAGGAGATGAACGTCACTTGTAGACCACGTGTTAGGACTACTGAAACATTCTCTGCAGCTTGTATTTCTTATCTCTGATCCTTGCATTTTTTTACAGCTTTGTTATCCTCAGGTGCAGTTGGACTTAACCCTCTAATAGTGTAAATCTGTATAGAGAAGTTTTTCTATGTTTAGTTCTCAAAAGGAGAAGATAAGCAAGAAAAAAAATCTGGGAGAATTTTATGATGCACTTTTCATGCCTTTTATTTTTTTTACCGACTTTCTAGGCAAGATTCCAGATACCGTGGACTAGCTTCAGTGGAGAAAAATAATGTTTTTCATGTTCTGTGACCCTCCATTTAGTAAAATACTTACTTGGGTATTCTTTTTTTCTTCATGTTTTCACATTTATCTATCATTTTGTGCGGTGGCAGTGGTAGTATTTTTGCAATTAATTTCTAAATGTGGAAAACTTGTCAGAGAAAATCAGACTTTTAAATTTTTCCACAATGTAATGCCTATGCACTTTACTCCCATACCAAAAGTGAAGATACAGGCAATATTACAGTTTGTACAGTTTCAGCAAATTAGAAACATGTAAATATTTAAGAAGACAATGAACAAAAATAATATAAAACAGTATAAATTAACATAGAATATGCAACTAAATTTACTTTCCAAAAAATGTGATTGGATTCTGCTTAGCTGGTGTCTGCAGCTTTTTTATTTTATACTCCAGTTCTTCAATGTGTATGGGGTTGGCTAGACTTAGAACTGTATTGGTGTGTCATTTGACTCTTCCTGGGCTCATTAGGGACTGCAAAGGGTGATGATACTGAATGATAAGATAACAGTTCCTTTTGTCATGCTTTTTGTCTGGCAATACAGTTTTGAGATGATATCTATTGATAAGGGTTTAACCTAAGGTTGTAGGACTTGTTTTGGAGACTAAGGTAGATGTCAGCTGTTTCACAGCATTTGTCTGCAATTATAGGGTCATTTCACTAATGTGCTGGCCAACATTTCTGCAGTCCTTTAAAAACTTAGCAGTCACTTTTCTTGGTTTAGTATCTTTTGCAGCTTCTCTCCCTGCCTCCACCAAATGTCAAATGAGGCCAAAAAGAGGAAAAAACATTTCCTAGCCTTCCATTTCCTGTCAACAAAAACAAATAAATAAATGATAATACATAGCTTTGTTACTGCAAAAGGAAGAATTAAAACTTACGTAATGGAAAAACACTCAAAATAAGTGCATACCTCTGCATACTTATTTTAATTAAGAAGCATGCTAAGGAGAGGTCATGGCACGGTCAAAGGAGGCCTGTGCTTTAGCTTATTTGCTAGAATAACAACATTTTATCATAGATCTGGATAATATGGTTGTACTTATTAGTTCTTATGCTCAAGAGGTTGATTTTGGAATGTGAGTTGTGAATTTCCAACATATGTCTAGTTAGGTTTTAATTCATGGCATGTACTTATTTTGTGACATAATTGAAGAAACATTTTAGTTTTCAATAAGCATCATCACTGCTGTGATTAATTATCTAGATCAACTTGCAAAGGCAATTTCTCTATTGTTTTTGCTCATTGTGTCTTCTAAACCTTAGGGAGCCAATTTCCTGGCTGGTGGTTATGAGGATATAACACTACACAAGTGTTAATGCCTGCCACTTTTGTATGCCACGTACATCTAACTGTGAGTAACTCAGTAGTCATGTTTCTTAGTGTTCGTTGCAGTGGGTCCTGTAGCCTTTCCTTCTGAGATGTACAGCTGTTGCTGGTGTGAAACACTCCAAGATTGTATATCCCTGTCCTTTGTCACATAGAATGAGGTTATATAAGGAGTTAAACCTGATTAAAAGCACATGCTATTTTAGGAGCTACAAAATTAACAAAAGCAAGCATTTAAAAGGAAGCATGATGGAACAGAAACCAGACTAGAACAACACAGAAGGCTACTTTGGAAAGACTTATTCTAGAGATTGATGGATTCCAGAGTGCTACTATTCTTGAATCTTGTCTACTTGGTAAAATTAAGTATGTCAATATATGGCACAGACTGAATACTTTATGAATAGCTTGTTTGTTCATGCCTGTAATGTATTTTTTTTCTTTTGGGGAACATTGATGGATTGTCTGCTGTTATCACAAAGCCTGACATCCTAAATCACAGTACAGTGAAACTAATACACTAAACATACACTTTACCAAATGCAAACACAAAGTGAAACTAACACACTAAACATACACTTTACCAAATGCAAACACAAAGCAAAAATACACAGGTGGTTCTTGGGTGGAAACAAAACCTCTTGTCCCCCTAAAATGTATATACCAGTTCTGAGGACATGTTACCTGGTAGACTGTGTAATGTTTATGGAGAGTAATGATGCATATGCATGTACTTAAACACATGCACACACAGAGAAAAAAAGTCTTGCTTCTTTATGGCATTTACCTCTGAATTTGGCAAACCAACATTCAGACAAGTAGGATTTGGGAAGTTAAACTGTTCCTTCTGCATACAATTGTATTTGCACTTATGCACTTTTACTCCTCTGTCATCTGAACACAAGGATGATTGTGAAGCACCAAACTTAAGGACAGATAGACTTAAAAGAAGTAAGCAGACCAAATGTTACCATCTCATTTTTTATAATCATTGGTTTCACCTATTACTGTGTACTTAAGAAAATTAAATGATCTAGTTATTGTTTAAGTGTAGTTTCAAAAAGTGGTACAAGCAGGTGACTTGGTAAAAACATATCCTTTTCCAAAGGTGGAGATGGAAAGTAGCAATGATTTTAAATTTTAAGATGCCTGTGCAGTGAATTTAAATGCATGAAGAAACCAAAAGCAGCCTAGGATATGTAAGATGAGTCTTTATAGGAGTAGTTACACCCCCCCTATCAATCTGCAGTTGTTTAGCCTGCAGTATTACAAAAATGCAACTTGCAGTAGAGGCTGTATGGAGCAGTGTCAGGACTAAAACCGAAATGTTTCATATAGTCCAGTTTTTATGTTATTAATTCGTTTTACTACAGGGCATGGACTGTCATTATTTTGATGAGTTTCAGAAGGAAATGTACTGAACATTCTCACCATGAGCTGCATATTCAAAAACTAAATATGCAGATGTAGGTAATTCATTACGACCTTATGCAAAGAAACAGCTTAGAACAGTAGTGGCAATGTTGCCTGAGATGTACTGGTTTTGTTGACCTATAAATGTGATCCTTGAATGAAATCAATGTTAATAATTCTGTAGTGCTGTATTGAGTAATGTGGACACCATTTTGTAAATGTCAGCATGTACTTTGTTTAGTTTGTAACTGTTTATAAGGGCTATCAAGTTCATTTACCTTTTGCATTCCAATACAGTTGATGTAGATCTGTGAAAAATGACCTAGATACACGCACGTTAAGTGCCATCTGGTAACCCATGCTGTGATGTGAAGGGTCCTGATGGAGACATGAAAAGTCAGCAAGCAATGGAGAGTAGTAGTGCTGAAACTGAATTCATCCTCAAGTCTTCGTTAGTACCATTGCGAGGTGGACCCTGTATTTCACAAAAATCTCACCAAGGCGACACTGATATATAGACTGTATTTATATAGCATATATCATGGACAGAAGTAAATTAAAAATAAGAAAAAGGTAGCTGGGTGCACAAGACCCAGGATAAAAGTGCCCAATCCTGGTAGGTGCACTGGTGCCAGGACTGGAAAAAACGACAGTGTAGAATCCTCAAAATACAGAAACATTCCTATAATGGGGCCAGGCCAGGCTCAGGAGGAGGATGGCCCCCCCTGTTGTAGAAGGAAGTAGCAGTCCACAAAAACGACAAAAACTGATTGGCCAAAGAAGAGCCATAAAGATGATAGAGTGGACTATTGAGGATAAGAAAGAAATTATGTATTGTTACTATTATGCAAAAAGCCCAGAACTTCCAGATACAAGATATATGAAATGATTAGGAGAGAAATTAGAGGAAAGAAAAATACTTCCTCAGGAAAAACTGTCAGAAGTGTCAAATAAAAGTTTGCATTCATTAATACAACAGATTGTTTGGAAAACAGGATATATATCAAGAAATGTTGATCTGTTTGGAAAAAGAAGCATCTGAGGAAGTGAGAAAATATAAACAACAAAACCTACAGTTATTTGAAAAATATAAAAAAGAAATATGGACATGGGAAAGAGAGAATTTGATATGGTGCAATATTTATGCAAAGGAGATAGCCAAGTTAACTAATAAAGAGAAGGCAGTCTGAAAGATATTTGAAGAGAAATACAGGCAAAGGCATCCAGATATGGAAAATTTCACAATAAAATATTAATAGCACAAAGAGGTAATGCAGGAAAGATGATTAGTAAAGCAGAAGTTAAAGAAATAGAAGTTGAAGTTATTGAATGCCTGCGAAGTGAAGGCTTTAATGTAGAAGGTCAAAAACAGACTACATCACAGCATGATGGAGTGAGTCCCCAGAATAAGGAAAAGCAAGAAGATCAGGAGACATCTGAAGAAGAAATATGGACAGGGGAAAGGAAAAGAGATTTAATGTGGTGTAATATTTATGCAAAGGAGAAAGCAAAAATGAACCAATACAAAAAGAGCAGCACCAAAGATATTTGAAGAAAAATATAGGGAAAAGAATCTGGATAAGGAAAACTTTTCAATACAAAAAATAAGAAGACTAAGAGGAAAAGTAGAAAAAGAGATTAGTAATGGAGAAGTCAAAGAAATAGAAATTGAAGTTATGGAACAGCTGCAAAGAGAAGAATTCTGTGTAGTAAATTGAATACAGAAAGCACCACAACAGGATAGAGCAATAGATATCCAAATTAAGGGGAAACCAGTGGAACAGGAAGCAATTGGTCAGGTGCCATATCAAGATATTTTGGAATCTTCCACAGGAAACCAGTGTAAACATTCATTTGAAGCTAGACAGCAAGGAAAGGAACAGGAAACTGTGGAAAATCTGATGCAGTCAATGTTGGGGAGTGATAGCCCATGTGAGTTCCCATATGACAGAACAATAGATGGCGCAGGATGCAATTGAAGAGAATGTGCCACAAGAAGATGCCATAGAACTTTCTATAGAATGCCCGCAGGAAATGGAAAACAAGGGATATACCCTCAGTATGGAAGAAAAGGAGTTGAGAAGAGTTGCTTGATTTAATAGACAAAGACAGATATATCAAGATCAATGAGAGAAATAGACTGCAGAAGGTTAATAAACCCCCCAAAGTCAGAAGCTTGATAAAAGAAATGAACACATTACTTAGGACTGTCCATAGAGATCCATGAGATGTAACAGAAGTAAACAGAATATATTACTGTGCAGCAAAATTAATAAGTGATAAAAGTTCTAACACAGGATAGCGAGGGAAAAGAGGGGAGAAAGCAAATACCATCATGGTAATATTGAATAGAGAAAACTATAAAGCAGTTAAGACAAGAAGTGTCACTGTTAGAAGACTATAGAAGAGGGAACAGATCAACAAAAATACTAAGAAAGATAGATGTGATAAAAGCAATGTACAGTATTAGAACAGAACAAGATCTATTATGCCCTATTGGAGATAAACTAAAAATTTCAAAATAGGCGGAAAGACTTAGAAGATACGAAGACAGATATAAGGGAAAAGCACAAAATAAGCAATTTATTGATGACCCAAAAAAGTTTTATAGAGAATTGGGAAATAAGGTCAAAAGAATTGAAAGACCGCCAAAAAAAGAGAAAGTAGATACATTTTGGAGAAGTATCTATGAAGATTCCGTGGAACATAACAAAGATGCTAAATGGATAGAAGAAGAAAAAGAAAGAATAACAAGTTTAAAGGTACAGGATATGAAATTGAATGAAATAGCCAGAGAGACTGAAACAAAGTTGAGAAAAGCCTCTAACTGGAAAACCCCAGGCCCAGATGCAGTACCTAACTTTTGGCTTAAAGTATTAACTTCTTTGCACAAGGATTTAGCCATGAGTAAGACCTATTTTATTTGTGCACCCCGAACACACACCACACTGGTTAATAGCAGGAAAAACAGTGCTCTTACTTGAGTGAACCTGCACGCTACCCCAAAAATTATAGACCAATATCTTGTCTTCCAACAATCTATAAACTGTACACGGGAATTGACCCCAACAGAGTTTATAGTCATTTAGAAGAAAACTCAATTATGACAGTAGAACAAAAGGGCAATAAAAGAAAGTCATATGGAACAAAGGATCATTTGTTGTTAAACAAAGTTATAGTGGAGAATTGTAAGAAGGGGAAGAACCTAAGTATGGCATGGTTTGACTACAAAAAAGCATTTGATAGTATCCCACATTCATGGATAAAAGAGTGCTTAAAAATATATAAGATATATCCCACATTGATTGATTACATTACAGCAACCATGAAACAGTGGCAGACCTAAACAGTTTAGGCCATGGCTACAATTTGGCTCCTAGAAAACAACAAAGTCTAATGACTTTTCATCTTCTCTTTGTCAATGATTTAAAACTGTATAGCTCATCAGATGAGAAACTGAAAGCACAGCTGCAGGTTGTCAAAACTTTTTCAGATGATATTGGAATATCATTTGGTCTTGATAAATGTGCAAAAGCAGCCTTTATAAAAGGAAACTGCAGGACCAGGACAACATCAGTTTGGGACAAGAATGTGATAGAAAAGAACTTGAGCAAGAGGGAGTGTATAAATTCTTGGGAACTGTTGAAGGATCAGCAATAAATCATGAACAAATGTGAATAAAACTCAGTAAGAAGTACTTTAGAAGACTTAAATGAATCCTTAAAACAGCACTGACATCTAGGAACAAGAGCCAAGCTATAAATCAATTTGCTCTCCCTGTCCTTACGTATAGTTTTGGAGTGATTGACTGGCCCCAAAAAGTGTTAGATAGAATGGATGTTAAAACAAGAAGGATCTTCATGCTTGCCAAATGATTTATAAAAATGAATGTATACCAATATTATATATTGCCCATTCCGAAGCAGGGAAGGGCCTCCTTGAAACTGATTACATGGATAGATCTGCAATCATGGGACTCCACACATATTTACTGACCTCACCAGATCCAAATGTAGTGAAAGTTTTGAAACATGAGGAGAGTAAATCTAAGAGGACATCTCTGCTTAATTTAGCAGAAGCATGTCGACATCAAGCAGGAATGGAAATCAAACCAGAAGTGGATAAAAACCAGGCAGCAACTGAATGTGTGAAAAAACAAAAGAAAGAATATAAGATGAAGGACCAGATGAGAAGGCAAGAAATGTGGAAAAAACATACGTATAGTTGCAAGTATAGAAAACTTCTGGAAGAGCCTCATGTTGATCAGAGCGAAAGCAGGAACGCTTAAGGAGAGGTGAATTCAAATCAAGAAATGAAAGGTTTATATTGGCAGCCCAAGATAGTAGGCTACGTACATGCTGGTTTTCAAAGTCCATTGAACATGTGGGAGAAACAGATATATGTCTGTTTTTTAAAACCGAATTAGAAGCAGTCACACACATTGCTGGTTACGATGCACTAATGGCAGAGAGACTGTATAGTGAAAGGCATAATAATGTGGCGAGGCTGTTACACTGGAGATTGTGCAAACATTATGGTATCGAAGTGACTGAAAAACACTGGAAGTATGAGCCACAAAGAATCATAGAAAATAATGATGTTTATATCACATGGGATCACTCAATACCAGCAGTTCAAAAGATGGATGCTAGAAAACCAGATATAGTGGTCCAAGAAAAGAAGACAAAAGTAGCATTGATCATTGAAATTGCCACACCCAGTGACTACAGTGTCTTGCATAGACAGAGACACAAAGTCATAAAATACCTGCATCTGCAGGCAGAAATGAGAGCCATGTGGAAGAATGATACCCAGACAGTTCCAATAGTAGTAGGAGCAGCGGGTCTTATAAAAAAAGAATTAAAAGATAAACAAAACAGTGCAAGAAACTTCTCTGTGTGGAAGATTTTCAGTCCATATATTTCTAGTTAATCACTGTATATTAATCAGCTCAGGCAATAGTAGTAGAAGTAGCGAACGTAAACTCATCTTAAGTCAAAACAAAACAAAAAGTAATAATAGAAAATGTATAATTGTACAGCATTACTAAGTATTTAAAAATAATCCAAGCAAGGCAGGCAGTCTGTTTCCAGTTGAAAATCCTTTATTAAGTACACAGACAAGCGATCCAGGTAAAACAAAAATAGAGTAATAATTTCCTCAAAAGCTTTCAAAATATATATATATATATACTTTTTATCAGGCATGGGAGTGGTTTATTGTGCTGTAAAACAGTGTTATTGGTACACATGTTAAATTCACATCCCTTCCCCCATCAGTGTGACATTCAAGTTGGTCCTGCCCTACCTAGTAGCTGTCATAATAATATATAACCCTTATGTACTTTAAATAATTAAATTTTAATGATGTGGTATCTCTTATTTAACCAAATTATTAAGTCTGTGATTTTTATCCAAGACAATATACTACATGGCTGGAAATATATCAACCTTAGTTCATTTGGCAATCAAAAATATATATATAAATATATATATACATATACATTTTGCATATAAAAATCAATTTCTATTTTCATAACCTGTTGTTAACAAAGATTGCTTTCGTCCTTTATTTATTTATTTATTTTACATTTGTTGACCGGGCTAGTCTAACTGGATACATGTCCATTTTCAGTAGAGGCCCGGGGAGATAAGCTCCAAGACAGATAAATGAAAAACTTAGTAATCAATAAACAAAAAATGACTAAATAAAAATATTCATAATAAACAATGCAGATTCCAGGTACAACAGAAAAAAAAATGACTAAATAGCCACATTCATTGTATACAATGCATATTACAGGTTCTTCTTCTTCTTCTTTCGGCTTTTCCCTGTTAGGGGTCGCCACAGTGGATCACCTGTCCACTCATGATTGGCAGTGGAGTTTTACAGTGTCGAGTTGCCAGCCCGGCGCCCAACCTTCCACAGAAGGCACACACATGCACACACTCACACCTAGGGCCAATTTAGAGTGTCCAATCCACCTACTGCATGTTTTTCGGATGTGGGAAGAAACCGGAGCACCTGGAGGAAACCCACATGACCACAGGGAGGACATGCAGACTCCACAAAGAAGGCACCCCAGCCAAGGATTGAACCGGAGAACCTCTTGCTGTGAGGTGACAATGCTAACCACTGCACCACCGTGGCCGCCCACAATGCATATTACAGGTTACAACAGAAAATTCTGTAAGGACAAAAACAAAATACTTATAGTGCAAGAATGCTTATACTATACAATATGCAGGTATAATACATAAAAAGAAGGACTAAAGTCAAAAGAGAAGACAGGTTAATTATATAAAAATAAAAAAATTTTCAATAGGAAGTATTTACAGAGGCTGGACACAGTGTAGTTTAGGAGGCAATCTGTATTTGTAGGTAAAAGGAATATATAATAGTTCATTAGTAGTCTGGGTTAGGCAGAGCTAAGTTTAATCAGATGGATAGATGCCTAGTCAGGTTTAGTACAGGGGCACAACCAGTGTGTTCTAAGGTAGAGTTTCAGTCTGTTTTTGAAGAGTGATAAAGAGGGAAGAGAGGAAAGGTCACTGGGGAGAAGATTCCAGGTTTTTCCAACAGCATTAGAGAAGAGAGATTCACCAGCCTTGTTGTTAGATTTAGAGGTGTGTAGAAGATTTTTGTGTGAGGAACGTAGGGATTTCAGATTTGTATATGGAGTGATGAGGGGAGATAGAATAGGAGTGCTGGAAGGTTTATAGAGAGTTTTATGGACAATGGTTAGTTGATGGAATTTAATCATGTTTTGTAGTTCCAGTCATCCAAGCTGCTTTATATTTATGCAATGGTGGGCTCATGTTGCAAATCTAACGATGTTATTGTAGGAAGTTAACAGATGTCCTTCATGGATGCATCTGCAGTCATCACAGCTGGGTTGTCCTGTCGTCAGGCAGCCCGTCAGTCGGCCGGATTCCAAAGTCCGGGTCCGCTGATGTCGCTCTTCTCCATCTCTGTTGGTCTTCGGTATAAAGGCATCAGCCGACGCCATTTTCCTCAGTCTTTCTTGAGCAGAAGCTGTTCGCAAGTGCCGGTCGGTCGGATCCAGAGATTACTTCTACGAATACTACTTGAAGCTAAGTACCCGTTGGGACTCTTTCTTGCCTCAGCCGATGTCAGAAAAAGTTAATAATTGTTTAACCTGTGGGAAACAAATACCTCATAAAGATTTCCATTCTTACTGTCTGCCTTGTTTAGGCCCAGCCGTAGCAGCCTGTTCAGCCTGCGCTTCTTTCAACCGACGAGCGCGGTCGGAGTTCGCAGAACAGGTTCTGACTTTGCGTGATCCTCCGACAACACTTTCTGCCAAAAAAAGACCGACACGTCCGTGGTTTCGGCCGAAACCATGCTTAAGCAAAAAACTGATCAGGGTACAGCCGAATCTATACCCACAGCTGAGGCCCCTGCTACAACTCCTGAATTGGCCTCAGAATTTTTATCCACTACGGTGGCTACCACTGACTTGTCAGATACCATCCCTTTGGATGTCTCTACCCCAGCACGTGGTGCTGCTAGGCCTCCAGCAGCCATGTCCATTAAGGCCTTCGCCAGGGCTAAATCAGCCCCCAGAGAAGAGACCTAGGACAGAGCCCCCTGAGCCAGTGTCCTCTGATGATTCTGCTGATGAATCAGACATAACTGACCAGCCAGAGGCCCCTTTCTCCAATTTTGAAGATTCTGATGCGGAAGAATCCATTCCAGCTGCTTCCCCTCCAGAAGAATTCTCCTTTGGGGAAACCTTACATGCCATGCGGGAGCAGTTCCAATGGCAGCAACAAGATTTTTCAGATTCCAGAAAAAGACTTAGAACCTTTCTGCACCTTCCACAGCACAGGCCCTTAGCTATACCTCCTGTTCTCTCTGTGGTAGATGATGCCTTCAACGATGTCTGCTCTGCTCCAGATTCATTACCCCCAGCCCCTGCCAAACCTGACAGATTTTACAGGGTACCAGATACCCATCATCACCTTTACAAGGCTCCACTTGCAGACCCAGAAACAATTTCCCAGGGTCCCAAGGCAGTAGCCGCGACCATAGCTAAAAACCCTATTCCTTCTGAAAGGGAAGCAAGGTCATTAGATAGATGGGGTAAAAAGGTTTACACTTCAGCTACTCTCTCAGCTAGAGCTTTAAACTGTCAGTTCCACATGATACAATACCAAGAGTTTATGCTTGATCAGTTAACTAAAAAGCTAACCACTGATGAATCTCTTGACAAGAAATATGTATTAGAAATGGTAAATAACATACAACAGGTTAGTAACCATTCCTTAAAATGTGGCTATGATGCACTGGAGGCTTCATTTAGATCAGCCATGACTGGCACAGTAATTAGAAGGCATGCGTGGCTAAGGGAGCAAGCTCTACCGGATCATGTTAAAGCTAAGTTGCTGGATGCTCCTATGGATAAGACAAGTTTGTTTGGTGCACCTGCCCAGCAGGTTATGAAGAAAATGGAAGAAAAGGCAAAATCAGTTCAAACTGTTAAAGATTTCCTGCAGGTTCAACCACCTAGGTTTAGCAGGAACTGGCCTGCCAAAAATTGGTCCTTTCCTGACTCCACAAGATTTCAAAGGCCCAGGAATAGACGTCCCAGAGGCAGAAACCAATCCAGAGGAGGTGCCTACAGAGGACGACAGTGGCAAGGTAACAGAGGAACAGACACAACCACTGCCACTACATCAACACACCAACAGTGACTTAATCCTAAATCCGCCTACCAGGGAACAAATAGCAGCTCCTATAGGCGGAAAGCTAACCTTATTTTCAAAGAACTGGCACCATATAACAAAAGACAAGTGGATTTTACAAACCATAGATCAAGGTTACCGATTCCATTTCCACACTTTACCAGTCAAAAGAGGAATGCCAAATCTACCGCCAAATCAAAAAACAGAGGCCTTACAACAGATAGTGGAGTTAACAAACATGAGAGCTGTGGAAAAAGTGCCAACAGCAGAGCAAGGAAAGGGGTTCTACTCCAGATTATTCCTAGTTCCAAGAAAGGAAAAAAGTTGGAGACCAATTCTCGACCTGTCTACCTTGAATACATACATCATTGTCCCAAAATTCAAAATGCTGACCCTACAGCAACTTCTTCCCATGCTGGGCAAGGAGTGTTGGCTGGTAACTCTAGATCTCAAGGAGGCATACCTGCACGTCCCTATTCGACCAAGCTGCAGAAGATACCTCAGATTTCTTGCAGGATCAGAGCACTATCAATTCTCAGCATTGCCTTTTGGCTTATCCACTGCGCCCAGAGTATTCACAAAATGCCTGGCATCAGTAATCGCACATTGCAGACTACAGGGAATTCAAATTTACCCATACCTGGACGACTGCCTGCTACAAGGGGACAACAAAAGCAAGTTGACAACAGATTTACGAAGGGTCATCTACTTGCTACAAGCACTGGGATACACAGTCAATTTACAAAAGTCAAGGCTGATACCATCCCAAACAAGGACATTCTTGGGAGCGGAATTGGACACAGTAAGGCAAATGGCATTCCTAACTACAGAAAAACAAAAAGAACTCCCTCTTTACTTCTTGGCACTAACAAAACTGAGCAAGTTAACAGCAAGAAAGGTACTGCAGGCCTTGGGTTTCATGGCATCATGCATAATCTTGGTCCCATTTGCCAGACTACATATGAGAAAACTACAGTGGTACCTAAGGAATTTATGGTCCCAACACAGACACAGTCTAGAAACAGAAATTCCACTAATTCCATGCTTAAAACAGGAGTTCCTATGGTGGGCTCAGGCATGCCAGTCCAACCCAGGACTTCCCTTTCGCAGATGTCAAGCAAGCCAGATCATCACAACAGACGCTTCAGACCGAGGATGGGGGGCACATATGCTGGACAAATGCGTGCAAGGATTGTGGACTCAGGACCAACCTGCACATCAACCTAAAAGAAATGCTGACAGTAAAACTGGCAATCCAAAAGTTCAGACCATTTCTCAAAGAGGGCCAGTTGATGATAAGGACAGACAACACCACAGTCATGTGGTACATCAACAAACAGGGAGGCACTCATTCATACCCCCTATGCAGAATGACTTTGGAGCTGTGGACCCTGGCACTCAGCTACAACATCCAACTACAGGCAATATTTGTACCAGGAAAGCAAAATACTCTAGCAGACATATTAAGCAGAACCACATCAGATGCCCACGAATGGCACCTGCACCCGGACATCTTCAAGACCATCTCAAAGAAATGGGGAATGCCTCAGATAGATCTATTCGCATCACCTCACAATCAACAACTCAAAAAATTCTGCACAAGGACATTCCACCCACTAGCATGGAAAGTGGATTCCCTCTCCTTCAGCTGGAAAGGCCTAACAGCATATGCATTCCCTCCTCTTCCCTTGATACACAAAGTACTACTAAAGATCAAGGAAGAACATCCAAGGATAATCCTAATAGCTCCAAACTGGCCAAGACAACACTGGTACCCACTGCTGAGGAGCTTGTCTCGAAACGATATGTGGCCAATACCCCTGATGCCTTTGATGCTAACTCAGAACAACTACAGCACCATACATCCAAACCTAAAAACTTTACAGCTGACTGCATGGAACATCACATAGCAGCAGCTAACCAAGAACTTTCCCAAAGAGTTAAAGACATTATTCTTGAAGCACGCAGACCTTCAACAAGAAGGAACTACGCTGGAAAATGGAAAAGGTTTGTCATTTGGAGTTCTGAAAGAGGAAAAGATGTGTCAAACATAGATATGCCTAACATTCTGGACTATCTGGCGAACTTCTCCATTCAGGCCTGTCCTACTCCTCCATCAAGATACATGCATCAGCTATTTCAGCAGAATACAGCTTTGATCCACCTGTTTTTTCACACCCTTTGCTCAGGCAGTTTCTCAGAGGAATCAAGAATGTAAAACCTCCAAGGAAACCGCCATTGCCAGCTTGGGACTTAAACTACTAGAAAGTTGACACTATCACCCTTTGAACCAGCAGCAACAGCAGACCTACAACACCTGTCATGGAAAACTGCTTTCCTACTGGCAATTACTTCAGCAAGGAGGGTTTCAGAGCTACAGGCCTTAATGGCAGTGCAACCCTACCTAATCTTCCACCAAGATAGAGTGTCCATGAGGACTAATCCAACATTTATGCCTAAGGTGGTATCCAGAGTGTCTTTAAACCAGGCAATCCACCTACCTACCTTCTTTCCCAACCCACAAAACAGAGGGGAAAGAATACTACATACATTGGATGTACATAGACAGCTACGCTACTACTTGGACAGAACCAAAAGCAACAGAAAGACTGACCAACTTTTTGTGGCCTATGCAACAGGAAGGGAGGGAAAAGCTATTTCCAAACAGACAATCTCCAAATGGATAGGAAATTGCATACGTTTCTGCTACTCCTTCCATGGAAAACCAATTCCACAGAACATAAGACCTCATTCTACAAGGGCAACAGCCACTACCGCAGCCTTCTTACGAGGAGTGGCTACCAAAGACATTATTGAGGCGGCTACTTGGACCTCCGTGCATACATTTGCCAAGCATTATAATTTGCCTCTATATTCCAGATCCCGAGCAGGGTTTGCCACTGCTGTACTGCAAGGGATCCTAACCACACCATAATCTACCTTTATCCTCCTCCCCTAGTTGGCTATGGTATTCTACCCAGCTGTGATGACTGCAGATGCATCCATGAAGGACATAGTACAGTTTTGTACCTACCATAAATGTAGATGTCCGAACTGGATAGCATCTGCAGTCAGGATTACCCTCCCTCCTTCCCCTCTGAGGTGCTTCTAGGGTGTTTACCCTCCTAATAGCTAGCTGATGGGGGGGGAGTCTTTTATGGTGTATTTGTTTGTATTTGTTTGTATATATGTACATACATGCTTATTTTTGTGTTACCTATATCCTTTTGGAAACATTGGCATCTATCCAAAATTTTTAGCCTTCAAGAGGGCTTCTGGCATCTGGGGCAAGAAACACTGAGGAAAATGGCGTCGGCTGATGCCTTTATACCCGAAGACCAACAGAGATGACGTCGGGAGAAGAGCGACATCAGCCGAAGCCGGACCCGGACTTTGGAATCCGGCCGACTGACGGGCTGCCTGACGACAGGACAACCCAGCTGTGATGACTGCAGATGCTATCCAGTTCGGACATCTACATTTATGGTAGGTACAAAACTGTACTTTTGCTGAGGTTATTTTTAGAAAGGTTAGTAAAAATAGATGAGGCATAGAGGAGTGTAGAGATTAGATGAGTGTGAGCTATGGTTGTTCTAGCTGTGGGGGAAAGGTAAGGTTTAATCCTATAGAGGGAGCCAAGTTTTTTGTTGACAGTCTTTATAGTATTGTTGATATGGATGTCAAATTTCAGATTGTTATCAATGGTGATACCCAGTAGTTTGGTGGTTGGGTCTGGTGATATAATGGTACCATTGGTGGATGTAACTGAGAAATCAAACTGAGAGGACTTGAGTCGGATTAAAGAGGAGGAGTTTAGTTTTTTTGGGGGGTTCAAAAGAAGGCAACGCTGTGTAAACCATTGTTCAACTGTGTTAAATGCCTTCTGGGTAAGAGAGAGAAGTTCAGATGTGGATTTGGCTGAGCATATAAGTGTGGAGTCTTCAGCATATTGTATGCATGTGGCTTGGGGGATGGCTAGATGAAGGTCATTAATAAATATTGAGAAGAGGAGAGGTCCTAGTATAGACCCTTGAGGGACACCTAGGGTAACTGGTTGGAGGGTAGAAAGAGTCTTATGCCAAATTACTGCCTGCTGTCTTTTATCTAGGTAGGTCTGGAACCATTTTATGGAAGGTGCATCTAATGATAGGGATTCGAGTATGTTGATGAGAATCTGATGATTAACCATGTCAAATGCTTTGGACAGGTCAATGAATAGTGCTGAGGAAAGGTTATTAAGGTTGCGGTTTTTGTTTATGCAATCTGTAAAGGAAAGGAGGGCAGTGGTAGTGCTGTGTGAGGGTCTGAAACCATGTTGACAGCTGGAAAGTAAGTTATTTTGGGTTAAGTGGTCAAGTAATTGTCTGTGAATGCATTTCTCCATGATCTTTGCCAAATGTGAAAGAAGGGCAGTAGGGTGGTAGTTGGAGAGCTCAATGGAGTGTCCGCCTTTATGGAGGGGGATAATATGACAGACGCTCCATAAGCTAGGTATGTAACCTTCGGTAATGGTCCTATTGTTCAGAATGGAAATGGGATATGCTATAGCTTTGGCTGATAGCTGTAGAAAATCAGCAGGTAGTTGGTCTGCTGAGCAAGAGCATGGTTTTAGTTTTTGCAAGAGAGTAGTTGGGACAGGTTGCAAATGAAAAGGAAGGGGTGAGGTAGAGTTATAGGAAGGTAAAGTGAAGCTATTAGGTGATAGCTGACTAGCTAGTGTTTGGGTAGTATTAGAAAAGAACGTATTGAATATATTGGCTGTATTCATGGGATTATTTTGGTCAGTATTTTGAGGGTTAGGTGTGGTGGATTGACCTGGGTGGAGAAATTGGTTAATGCTAGTCCAGAATTTTTGTGGCTTGTTTTGGTTAGTTTGTTGAAATTGTAGGTAGTAATTTCTTTTATCAGAGAGTATAGCTTTCTTAGTGTCATTTCTTAACTGTCTAAAGGTTTGTTGGTCAACAGGGTTTTTAGTCATTCTCCATTTGGCCCAATGTTTATTTCTAAGGTGCATTTTGTGTTTGGTTACTTTTGAAAGCCATGGGGCAGGCTTGGTTTTAACTCTAATTATTCTGGTTGGAGCATGTTGGTTGAGAATGGCAAGGAAGTTAGAGTTAAAGTAATTGATGGCTTCTTCTAAAGGGAGGTGTTTTAAGGGAGACCAATTGCAAGCTCTTAGTTCTTTTTCGAATAGCTCAGGGTTAAAGTTCTTTTTGGATCTGCTATTTCTGACAGATGTTGGATTGGGAAGTATGGGTTTTATGCCTGATGATATAGATAAGTGAGTGGTCACTTATATCATCGGGGAGGGTTCCTGAATCATAATTGTGAGGGTGATGGCTTATGAGAATCCAGTGTAATATTCTTGCCATCTGGTTAGCTTTATTGATCCTGGCACGGGATGTAATGGTTTGAGAAAAAACATATAGGTTAATGTGGGTTGTAGGGAGGCTACTACAATAGCAGTTCCAGTCAATGTTTATATTTCCTAGGATTATAGTTTCTTGGGGCAAGTGTTGGGATAGCCAACAGAGAGTATTTTCCATGGTGGCAATGTTATTACCAGGAGGAACATACATACAGATGATATAGATGGATTTGGCATTGTTAATATGAAGTTTGGAGATGAGAATTTCTGCATTGGAATCAAGAGGTATTTTACAGTTGTAGGTGGTTTAACTGTAAGCCTGATTTAAATAGAATAGCTACCCCTCCTTTCTTGGCTACTCGGTCGAGTCTTAGTATGTTATATCCAGGTGGAAGGATTTCATTGTCTTTGGTCCTTCTAGACTTCTTCAGGTCTGTGTACAAGAATCCTAAAGCCTATACAATTGTACAATTAGTTAGTATTGTTATTACACATCATTTTGAATAAAGTGGAACAAAGAACTAGAAAAAAATAAAAATAAGAAAAAATGTATGTATGATGATGGAAACAAAATATGCACTTACATTTCAACTGATTTAAAATGGTATTTAAAACCAATTTGTAGAATAAAATAAAATAAAATAAAATCAGTCATGTAAACAATGTGGCAATTTTCTAAGTTACAGTGCATTTTTAATTGAACAGCAGTACTTTAGTCCAGGCTTCCTAAAAGAGTTTAGCTTTAATTGCCACATGAGTTTGTTTCTCTAGAATATTCAGGGTGTCTCCTTCAAGATCACCCATGTGTATGCCATCCAGGATCTGGAACTTAAAACCTGTGTGTCTTTTATGAAGAGAAAGGTGTTCGGCTGGTGCATTATTTTTACATCCAGAGCGGATTTCTGACAGATGACATGAAATCCTACGCTTGAGTTTATTTACAGTCTTGCTGACATAGAATGCATCACATTCATTGCACTGTGCCCTGTAAATTACTTTTTTAGTGTTACAGTCACCCCCTGCAGTGGTTTTAATGATCTTCTTTAAATAAGGGCAATAAAAACGATCACCTTGCTGTATAAATATACAAAATGTACAATTAGTTTCACATCTTCTAGTGCTTTTCTCACATGGTCTAGGTTTAAATTCAACAAAGCTTCTAATGTTCCTGGCCTTTCTATAAACAAATGATGGGGCTTCACCTAAGATGTTAATCAGAAAAGGGTTTCCTGTGACAATGTCCCAGTTTTCTTCAATAATATTTTTGATACTGTGATAATCCAAAGTGTATGTCAGGATGCAGCTATTTTTGCATTTGTTATTCTCTGTGGAATTACTTAACATTTTTCTACTGGGGAGGTTGAGTGAAGGTGCTTCAGTCCTTTTCAGTTCTATGTTCCAGGATGTTTTTTAACATCTGACTTTCACAGTCTCTCACTAGAAAATCATTCAGGTTTCTCAAAAATGGTTCCATCTCTGTGGTAATTCGAGCTAATCTATAGCCTTGGGACTTCACTACATTATACTTAGTTTTTGTAGGATGTAGACTTTTACTGTGGAGTAATAAGTTAACCCTCGCTGGTTTTCTGAATAGATCAGTGGTGATTCTGTTATTGTTGGTGTCCTTGGAAATCTGTATATCTAAGAAAGTGGTTGAAGTACAGCTATGGGAAGAGGTAAACTTCAGGAAGGGGGTTGTTTGCTCGAGGTAAGTGATAAAATCTCCAAGCTGCAAGGTGTCACCTTCCCACACAATAAAGACGTCATCAATAAAACATAAATAGCATGTGATATGCTGCATATAATCTGAGTTGTTTAACACAAAGTCCTCCTCCCATTTGCCCAGGGCTATGTTAGCTATGCTGGGAGCCGTGGCAGCCCCCATTGCTATACCAGTTTTTTGCTTGTAGTGTTTGCCATTGAAAGTAAAGAAATTGAAGTCCAGTACAAGATTAATGAGCTTGCTTAACTTTTACAGTTGTGTCTGTGTACCTTGATTATGTTTCTTAAAAGACTCCATAGCTGCTGTTATACAGTAATTGTGAGGGAGCACTGTGTACAAGGATTCCACATCAATAGTTACCAAAATACTGTCAGCTTCCATTGTAATGTTTTTTATTTTCTTCAAAAAATCAATTGAATCTCTTATGTATGACTTATTCTTTTCTGCTAGAGGTTTCAGCAAGTAATCAAGGTAAATGGCTGTGGCTTCAGTAAGGGAACCTCCACTTACTACCACCGGTCTATAAGGTGGGTCTTCTCTGTTCTTGTGTGGCTTTGGTATTCCAGAAAAGTAAGGAAAATGTGGGCATGGGCTCCATAAATAAACATTTTCAGTGATAAGTTTTTCTTACCATAATGTGGTGAGATTAGTGTTCCATAAATCATATGCTCTTTTTATGTCATCCATGGTAAATAACTCATAAAATCTGTTATCCTCCAGCATGTTCTCTATCTTTTGGTTGTAGCTAGTGGTATCAGTCACAAGTATACCTCCTCCCTTGTCTGCCATCATTACATGCCTGGATTTATCATTGCCTAGCTCAAGCAATGCTTTTCTTTCGGCCTGTGTTAAGTTATAAAGTTTTTTCTTAGGAGGTTTTTTAAGCAGTTTCCTGATATCCGTCTCACATTTCACTTCGAAAGCAGTTAGTGTTTGATGTAGTGGTGGACAATAGCTGCTAGGCCTTTTTATAGTTTCATCAATAGGCTTATTTTCAGTGTCATTACTTTTGTCATGAAACTGTACCCTTAAGTTGAGCTTCCTCACAAACATTTTAAGGTCTATCAGTACTTGAGCAACCTCACTCCTGTGGCTTGGTACAAAAGGAAGTCCTTTGAGATTTAGCATTGTCGCCTCACAGTAAGACATTGTCCTGTTTGATTCTCAGCTAGAGAGTCTTCTGTGTGGAGACATGCATGAATGGGCGTACCTTCATTGAAGGTTGTGCGTCAGGGCCGGCAACTCGGCACGTAAAAATCTACTGCTGTGGTGACCCCTAACTGAGAAAAGCCGAAAGACACAACAACAACAACATTTAGATATGTTACCAATTCATGTAACACCATACGAATTGCAGGAGGAGTCATTACTGGGCACATTACAGATGCTGTGAAGAGCACTTTTGGCTGACATTAAAGAGTGAAACAATACTACTTTCATGAACTTTAATTGCACTTTGACTTAGGAATGGGATAAATTCCCGCCATGGTATTAGAAACCCAAAAAACTTGGAGAAATTAAAAACGACTGATGCATAGTAATTGTTGTGATTCCCAGACGTGCACAGATACATCCAAGACTTTGTGTAGAGATGCATTTACAATGACTGACGCAGGACCCCTGGTGATATGTACTTATTTTATCTGAAAGCACCACTGCATTAGCACAGCAGGCCCGACAGTAACACATTATTAGGAACTCTCATCATATGAGCTGCCCTTTAACAGCCATAGTTGAGTCCATACTGTAATTTGCTCACACAGGCTAAAGCAGCCTGGTTGTCTGTCTGTCCTTGTACATACTTCTTCAAATAATATCAGTCTGCAAAGCATCATGATGTTCTTGCTTACTGATTGCAAATATACATCCAATAGCCAAAATACTTGAAGAATAATCAATACACAAATCAATACTTGATTACATAAGTACTTATGAACTTCTGTCTAACAAACAACCTGGTTTCCATTCAAAGCAGAGTACATCTGAACTTGCATCTGGCAATTTCACTTAGTACTTTTACAGTAAGGCTAGATAATTGCGTAGGAGTGAGAAAAGTATATGCATGGGTTAATGGCGTCTGAATTCTAAGATAGACTTACAGCAAGGATAAAGATTGCTACCTCTCTTATTTTCATTGCTTATGACTTACTTTGTAACATTCTGAAATGTAAATGTAATCCTTTTAGCAGGTTACTGTGCTCTTTTGATTACCGGTAAAACCACAAAAGGCTTAAAAACTTCCCCCCAAAATGACTTCAGAGCAGTAGCTGTAAAAGCAGGCAAGTCACAGGTCAGATTGTGTGACTTCTGAACAGCAGCAGTAGTTTTATAAATGTACATGATGCCCTGCTTTAGGGGTCACCTTAAAAAATAACTCTTTCATTGAATTCTCGGGTACCTCTTTATTTCAAGAACCTGTAATCTCATGGGAATACTTGTTTGTCATTTCATATTTTAATGCTAATGCTTGTGGTTCTGTAACATGCTCAAGCTAACAGATATGTAAATAAAATTACTTAAGTGATTGGTGGATTGATTATTGATTTTTACAGGGTGCCTGGGCTACTTAGTGTATTATTGTTATGAATTATATACATATACCACTGCTGCTTAAAAGAAATTAAAGTGACTCGCACTGACAGTCTTATGTGTACATTTGCCTCTGTGAAAGGACAGGGCAAGATGAGGCATTTCTTCAAATTGCGTGGTGAAATGGCAAGTAGAAGAAAACTGTTAAAAAAGCTCAAAAACGTCATGCAGTGGTGTGCCGGGATGTGGCTGGGTTGTTTGTGGTTGCAGACCACTTATAGGGGAGTGACAGTTGTTGCCTGAGCCAAACTCAGGTTAAATTAAAGTGTCTGTTCTTGCATTGAGTTATTTAATGACTTAGGGACAGAGGATGAAAAAAGAAGTCTGCTGTTCTGCTGGTGTTGGCTTGGTGATATTTGTTTGGTTTCATTTTGAATTGTCTGAAGGCTGCGGGATTCCCTTATGCATACCCAACTATTTTTGCCTGTTCATCCTGTAGAAAAAAATAATATTTATGTAACAAACTGCGTGTGTGTGTGCACGCATGCATATCTATAAACATACGTATATATATATATATATATATATATATATATATATATATATATGTGTGTGTGTGTGTGTGTGTGTGTGTGTGTGTGTGTGTGTGTGTGTGTGTGTGTGTGTGCGTGTGTTTATGATAGTTTGAGCAGATGAATACAGCCTATATAGTTGTGGGTATGTGTGTGTGTGTGTGTGTGTGTGTGCGTGTGTATATATATATATATATATATATATATATATATATATATATATATATATATACACAAACACACACAAATATATATATATATATATATATATATATATATATATATATATATATATATGTATATGGGTCTACTTCATAAGATCGACAGACCATTTGATTGAAATTCATTTGATCGACAACCAGTATTCAAGGCACTTAACAGGGATTTGCCCCCCTCCCCAATGTTGTGCGACCCTGGAGTTTATATATATAGCTAGGGGGGTGTGGGGGGCGAAGCCCCCACCTATTTTCATTTAAAAGCATGAAAATACAAGAAAAACTACACATTTTAAATGAAAATAGGTGGGGGGGCCTTCACCTCCCTCACCCCCCATGTAGGGGCTGTGCCTTCCACACCCCATTTACTATATATATCAACTGCAGGGTCGCACAACATTGGGGAAGGGGAGCAAATCCCTGTTAAGTGCCTTGAATACTGGTTGTCGACCAAATGAGCTGTCAACCAAATAAATGTCGATCAAATGGTCTGTCGATCTTATGAAGTAGACCCATATATATATATATATATATATATATATATATATATATATATATATATATATACATGTATACAGATTTGTCTTTTTTGTCTTGGCTATATCTTTGTGTGTGTGGCTAAAATAACGTATACTAAGTAGATATGTTGACAGGGTGCAGCATATATATGCATTTTTATTATTAACGCAAGGTGCATGTATCATTAGATTAAACAGGTTCAACGTTTTGTTGTAGTGTTTTCATGGATAGAAAATATGGTCCCTGTGGTTTCATGTTTTTCCTTATAAACGGGAAATGCTTTACTTCTTAGGCTGGAAAACCTTTGCACCTCATAAGAAAGATATGTTTTTCAGACAAAAGAAAAGTTTCTATATTCAAATGCCATACTATTAAACTGTATAATACAGACGTGTGAATTAACAGCTGCAAGTACTTATACATAGACAGATGTCTCAACTGTCCCTATTTAGGAGAAATTTTCCTGTTTTGTTTGTTTTTTTCTCCTCCTGTATATATATATTTTTTTTTTTGTTTGTTTGTTTTTCAGGCTTTATTACTTAACACAATCACAATTTTCTTTATCTCACACATCACATTTTTTGTTTTTTAGTTGCATGACCAACAATGTAGTGTCAACAGTACTTTAAAGACATGGCACACATCTTGCATGTCTGTTTTGCTGAAGCAAAAATAAATAACCCTGTATGGTAGAAATTTGCAATACAGCTCATTAAAGTGTACAGATTATACACAGAGACTCTGATATTTTCAATCAGTTTTGATATTTTTTTTCAGTTTTTTTTATTGTTTTATACCATATTATACCATATATATAAAGAAAAAATAAAGAAGAATTATGTGCTATTATTATTTGTTGCTTTAACAAAATTATAATTAGCTGTCTACTTTTACTTTTTACCCTACCTTTCACCTTTCTTTTGTCTTTCAGTTGCTGTTGCAGCAGAAGTCTAGATATAGAGTTTGATTTTGAGTAGAGATAGAGAGCTAGATACTTGCTTGATTAAGTGAGTTGGGTGCTTCTCTATTTGGTATGTGATTGTTGTGTCATGCTTTAAAATGGTGTCTCAAATTGGTGTAGTGTACTGGTTCCTGAGGTGGTTGGTTTCCTTATACAGACCTGACCTCTGTCCTCTTACCTCTCAAAAACAAGAATAGAGGGAGGCAAGTAGCAGGCAGTAGAGTAGCAGGCAGTACAGTGTAGGGACAGACAGTAGGCAAGGCAAAAGGCAAAGCAAATGGCAAATCAGCAAGGGGCATGGTCTGGGGTCTTGCTACAGTGTTCTCTCTCTCCTAGAGGTTTTTTATCTGTTTATTTTTTATTATTTTTTATTTTTTTTTATTATTTATTGTATTTTATTTTATTGTTATTTTCGTGGCCCATTGGAGATGGCCCAGACAAAAAAAAAAGCTCAGTTAAAAATATATATATATATATATATATATATATAGAATATATATATATAATATATATATATTATATATATATATATATATATATATATATAATATATATATATATATATATATGTGTGTGTGTATATATATATATATATATATATATATATATATATATATATATATATATATATATAAACATACAATTATATGAATATATATAAATAAAAATATATAAAAAAAAAGAATACAAACAAAGTAAACAAAAAAAAAGACATGTCTAAAATAAACACAAAAATTACATTATATACATATATAGATAAATATAAAAAACATAAATTTAATATGTAATTTATATAATTGTTATATTTATATGTGAGGTGTTATATTACAGGGGTGAATAGGGGATATTGTATAGGTAATTATAGTAGGGTGTAGGATTATTGTGGGTAGGATTGGTAGGGGTGGTGGATTATTTGATATTGAAGTGATGAGTTTGGTTTGATTTTGATTGGAGTGTGCTTTTTTTTGTGTTGATTGTGTGTGTGGGTGATGGGCTATAGAGGCTAGGTGTAGAAGCCAAGCTGTTTAGCTTTTATTTTATATAGGTTGGTTGGTAGTTGTTTGGTAGGTTGGGGGATATTGTGGGGTTGCTGGAGAGACTGGTGGAGGGAGGCGTGGAGAGAGTTGCTAGAGAGGAAGTTTGAAAGGGAGGCAGGGGAGATGTGGAGTGTAGAGAGAGGAGAGAATTGTTGGGGGAGGAAAATAGAAGGTAGTTTTGGGGAGTTGGTTTGTGTGAGTTGAGAGGGAGTTTGGTAAGTTGGAGAGTTTTTTTGAGGAGTTTATTGTTGTTTGTTTGTGGTTGGTTGTTTTTTTTTGTTTGAAGCTATGTAATGCTTATTTTATGAGAGAGGCATGCACATTGTGTCAGGATTTTTGGTTGGTTCCTAGATTTAAGTGTTGTATTAGGGAGTTGTTTTTTTGTGTGTGTTTCGTTGTGTGTGAGTGTTTGATTTCATCATTGTGTATGACAATTTCAAGCTAGGTGTGGGTTTCATGATGAATGTTTGTTTAATGATGTACTGGTATGCTTTTTGTATGATGATGATTTAATGATTGTATTGTGTGGGGAGAGTGGGTAATGATTGTATTGTTGGAGAGATTTGGGGTTAAGGATGAGTAGATTGTCAGACAACCATTTTCAGTGAACAGAAAGGTGTGGTGGGTTAGGGTTTGGAGTTCGGAGATATTGCTGGAGATGGAGATGAGAGATGAGTTGTCTGCATATTGGATGAGGGAAGATTGTTTGCTAGATGTTTAAAGTTCATTAGTGAAGATGTTGAATAACAGGGGACCCAGGATGGATCCTTGTTGTACTCCGGTTAGGACTGGTGTGACGGGAGACTAGAAGAGAGCCATCTGACAGATTGCTGTCTACTGGAGAGGTAGCTGGAGAAACAGGCGAGGGAGCTAGCTGATACGTTGAGGTTAACAAGTTTTGATAGCAGTATGGGTTGAGAGTCTGTGTCAAAGGCCTTTGAAAGGTCAGGGAAAAGGCAGGATATAAGTAGATTGTTGTCTCAGGCCTCAACAGTAGTATGAGTGAAGGATAGCAGGGCAGTAGTTGTACTGTGATTAGGTCAGAAACCGTGCTGAGTGGAAGTGAGAAGGTTATGCTGGAGGAGGTAGCTGAGAAGCTGTGAGTGAATGTATTTTGCAAGTATCTTAAAGGGCGGGGATAGGATGGCAATGGGTCAGTAGTTAGATGGGTCAGTTGAGTTACCTCCTTCATGCAGAGGTATAGTGAAGATTTCCATAGGAGAGGGACAGTAGCTTCAGTAATTGATCTGTTGATAAGAATAGATACGAGATAGGCTATAGATTCAGCAGCATGTTTAAGGAAGATAGGAGGTAGATTATCATTGGAGGGAGAGCAAGGTTTAAGTCGCAGAAAAAGAGATTTAATGTAAGAAGTTGGAATAAATAAATAAATAAATAGCAGACACACACAGCCTACTATTTTTAAATTACCATTACACAACTGAGATATCCTATTGATATCAACAGAACATGCTGGCGGGACAGGTTCATAACCCGGAGACTACCCATGCTATGGAATAGACTTCCCATACATGTCAAGCAGAGCACCTCACTAGCCCTCTTCAAAGAGAAATCTTGATGAGTGGATGGGAAGTAGAAAATTCACCCCGGGGATCATTCCAGTGGCTCTACTCAATAGAGGCACTAGGAACTAAGGTTGGGTGGCACGATGCCAGGGTAATCCTATGGGCTAGTCTTGTTAAGGCTCCAGGGCCATTAGCCTAGTACACACCTATGAACCTGAGTTCCTTTTTCATTAACTTAGTGGAACCATCAGAAATCCTTTCCCCCAGAAAATCTGTATATAGTGTTCAGTATTGCCAATATTTTAACTGCTACATTTAGAAAAGTCATGAACACCCCTTACCAATCATAACCTAATTTCCATATTGTTATTACTTACTGTTTGGCTTTAATCCTGTTATTTGTGCACAGATAGCCCACCCTACTCATGACATATCGCTAGGACCTCCAACAAATTGGGTTTTGTATGAGGAGGACTTAAGCATACATATAGGGCTAGTTTGTCTTAGGAATTTAACTTATATTCAAAATCATTTTAAGAGCATATTTTCAAGTAGTAGCAGTGTGGACGGAAGAGAGTAGTTTGAAGCACCTCATGGACTAGATTCATTAACGTGTTCCCACCATTGTAAACCTAAATGTAGACCCAAAATAGAGAACTGACAAGAAATTTAAAATCATATTAATTAACATTATTAAAATTCTAGAAACATTGGAAGAAAGCGGTTTACACTTTGACCATTGCAAATCCACCAAAGTAAGAGATGTTTTATTCAGTAGGTTATCTAACTCCAAATGGCATGCCTTATCCATCCGTGGAAATCATTATAAAACTTTGTAGCACATGGACTCATTCTGTCACTGAATAATGTACTGGGTTTTATAGGATTTGATTAAGACATCTGAAACAGTTTGAAATCAACAGAGTTGTGAGGGGGCCATTGAACTATTCAGAAAAACTTTGTGAATTGTAATTGAATAGTGCTTCTTACAGATGCCCTCTGTCTGGGAAGTTTCTGTTCCAGTTCTTTTTGAAATACTGTGCCTGAAATTCACCACGGGGGGGGGGGTTAACACCAGTTAAGGGACCTTAACAGTAAAAAGTAATCATCGGTATTAGGAAAAAGTGAAATGATAATACATTACACAGTGCCTTCCAAGGTTATATAACTCTTCCTTATAGTCATAAGAAGTCTGTCATTAGCTTCTTTTAGAATCCTGTGATACAGTATCTAACCAAATAAGATGATGGGTTTAGTAAGGATGCAGAACATGCACTCTAAAAATGAGATACAGCATTTGCAAGTGTTTCAATTGCTTCAGTGTTATGAGGACATCTGTTATCCTTCATGAAGGCTGCTGACACTGTTGACTATGCTCTTCTCTCAGATGTCCTTTTAAGAATGTTTCCCGATGGTTCAGAAGTAATCTTGACAACAAATCTTAAATTGTAATGTACACTTCATTTATCTTTTCTCCTTACATTCCTCCTCAGACATCTGTTGTTCTGTTTTTGAACAGCTTCTTTTCAGAACTTGTTCATTTTTTCTGTGTATAGTCAGTGCTGTTTTATTCAGAAATTTAACTTCATATTTATCTATCGCGCATGATCTGCATTCCAGCTTGTATGCTGCTGAAAACAGCTCGGAAACTTGCAACTTCAGTTGCCACTGTAAAAGTGTGAAAGCAATGTTTTCTTGGCTTCACTGCAAAGGTAGAGAAATAGAGTCTGATAACCATTGCCAGTCACATTTTTCCATTTGAAGAAGTTTTATTGATGGCAGCTGTCCTTTTCTGACTGAATATGTTGGCACTGTAAGTGAAGCTGGTAATAGTTTTGAGATTCGTAAATGTAACAGACAATATGACCATGGATAATAGTTATATACTCTTTCCATTTACAGTAAAAAAACAAACTCAGAAAGGTGCAGAAAAATTCTTACATAAACAAATAAATAAAACAATACAGCATCTCTTCTACTTACCTATATTTCATTTTAAACCTCAAATTAAATTGAGTGAAATGAATGTTATCAGTAGAAAAACAACTGATGGCTTGATTGATGGATTATTTTTATATTTATTATTACCATTTACAAATTGTGGTTCTTTTATCCACAAACCTAAGTCTTACTGCGTTTGGCTTTCCTTTGTGAACTAACTTAAAAGAAGTTATTACTAAATAAATCATTACATTTTCTGTAGGTACTGCTTCCCCCACACATGAAAGATGGCACGTTTTTCATAATTTAATTATTTCTTTCTTGTATCAGTCTGTTGACTAACCACTTCATTATTCCAGTGCCAAAGTGTGAAAATGCTGGCTTGGTCTGTTACCCTGGTAACCATTTAATATTCCAACATCCATTACTGCAAGTTCTTGAATAGAAAATGAGCGAGCAAGACATGAACTTACACACACTAAGTTTGAGATATCTCGTAATATTCCATTTTCTTCGAGGTACAGTGATCTTGCTGTGCGACAGCCTTCCCTTGTGCAAAAAAAAAAAAAATTGTAAGACAACAGAGATGTTCTGATTCACTATTTTCTGATTTTTTTCATAATTCCGAGGCTTGCACTTATGAGTCTCAGAATTGCAATATACTGTCATTACACTCAAATCCTGCAACAATAAAAGTCCCGTTTGATTAAACTAACAGTACAGGTGGTAAATTATACGTATATCCTTATATTTAAATAACAGTAAATGTAGCTATTTGATTTCTACATAACCAGAATAATTCATATGCATATTGTTTAGTGGTCAAAAACCAAGGCATCTGTCCCACTCTGATGAGTTGTAACAGTATGCTTTTCTTATTTAGCTACTTCTAGCAACATTATATTTTACTCTTATGGCTATTTTTTTTTCTACCCTGCCTTTTATATAATTTTTCATTTTCTTTTATTTTTGTTTCCTTGTTTTAGCTATTTACCACAACATGACTTTCAAATTCTCTGTTCAGGAATCGGGGACTAAGCCAAAAGTAATGGGGAAGACAAGGCCCAAAGTCAGTGATGATTATGCTCCAATGCAATTACAAAAGTTAATTTTAGTGCATCTGATTTTGCATCAACATAGATTTTTTGAGCAGTGACAGGTATGAGACACTGGAATTATTGACTGACAAGGGCACTGAGCAATCTTGGATCTGTAATAGATAACATCAAGTATCCTGTTTTTTGCTTATTTTTATGAGTTATTTATAGCACTTTTATTGTCTGCTGCATACTTTTCTAGCTAGTTTCAGTGTGTGTGAGGTATTAACTGGATATTGTCTACATTTATTAAGCATCTGTTTGTTTTTTTTGTTCTGATTTCCTGCCAAGGAGTGTATCATATAACTTGTTTGCAGTTAAAAGCTTTCTATAGAGTCTCCTTGCTCCTTTATCTGTTTTAAATTTTTCATTTAAAGGCTCACTGCTGCTCTTCTGCTGTGATAGACATTTCTGCAGTTTTTTCTACCGAAGTAGTGTGGGTATTTGTAACATTGTCCATATTCAGGCTTGCGTTTTGGGCCTAGTTGTTGTGGAGGCCGTGTGTCTGAGCACATGTTCAAGGCCATCTTACTTTAGCCAAAGCCATACTGCATTTCATTGAGAGGGGATTGTTTATGGTCATTGGCTGATTGGGGTCACCTGGACTTCAGCTTAGAGTAAGCAACTCATTGGTTCTTTTGAGCTTTTTTTTAAAGTTGTTTCAGGTTTCAACTTGCTGTTACCTAAGAAGTTAACTTGTGAGTATTTCTGACATATCACACTGAGCTAATCGAAGGAAGAGCACTGAGCAAACTCAGATTTGATATATTTAACATTAAGTATCTTGTTTTTTTCCTTATTTTTACGAGTTATTTATAGCATTTTGTCTGCTGCATATTTTCCTAGCTAGTTTCACTGCGTGTGAGGTATTAACTGGATATTGTCTACATTTATTAAGCAACTGTTTGGGTTTTTTGTTCTGATTCCTGCCAAGGAGTGTATCATATTGTTTCCCATCCTCCCTCCCTATTGATATTGTGTTGTTATACTTGCTATACTTACAGCTGCCCGCGGCTACTATAAATTTGATCTGGGACACTCCTCCCAGTCTAGTGTCATTACCTCATTCTACCTAAACCAGGGAGAACATCTGAGAAGGCCAATCCACTTAGTTTCTGCTCCTCCTTTCCCCTTTCCACTTCACAAAAAAAATAAAAATTCTAAGCTTGTTTCCTGCCTTTCCTGTAAGTCGTCTAGTCCAGATACAGATTTGCTGTATCCATGACTGTTGGTAAGCTTCTGAGCCCCCAAGCCTTTCTGTGTTGGAGGGAAGCCTTCTAGATTAATTTTGTTTCTTAGAACTAGCCAGTTAAGTTTCAGCACTCAAATCTGTTTCTTTGAGCTCAGTACTTGTTCAGAACTCATTGTAAGCACTAAATAAGCTACAAATTACTACAGCACTCAACTTTTCTCACTTGTCTAGTGAAAAACAGTTTTTAGTATGTAATAAATAAGCACCTATCCAGGCTTGTCTAAGGGTCCGCTCCCGTTTTTTTCTCCTGTCTATCTGATGAATCTGGGCATCTTGGGGAAATGCAGCAATTGCCATATGTACCCAGACAACCCTCTCCTCCTACCACCCAACACTACAACCTGTGAGAGGCACTTATATAGCCAAACTGGAAGCAAAGTTTTCTTCACCCAAGACTGGACTAGAGAGTCAAGAGGAGAAAGTAAACACTTGCAGCACACCACACTCATCACATAGTCCCTCAAAACCTACACCACCAAAACACGCACACAGAAACACAAATCACACACCTACATTTGCGGAGGCTCTCAATAAAAATCTAGCCAAGCAACAGGGACCTTCAAAGCAGAAACGCAAGCAACCTCCAACCCCCAACACAACCCAAATGACACATATAGCCCACAAACTCAGTGTGCCACTCAAGCAAAGCCCATAAGGCATAACAACGTATGCAACACTCTAGGCATAGGTTACTCTATAGTCAGGCACACTGATGTTCCACTCACCAGGCTAAACAAGGAGAAAATTACTGTCAGCTGCCTGTCGGGTGCCAGGATCCACCACATAACGCATGCACTCAGGTTACTCCACAACAAGTACAAATAGGAACAAACTACCTAGCAATGTCAAACAAAACTCCTCATTAGCACTCTTCAAGAAAATTCTTGATGATTGGATGGGAGATAGGAAATTCACTCTGGGGATCACTTCTGTGGCTCTGCTCGATAGGGGCATAGGAAAATAATTTTCTTGGGTGCCGAAAGTCAGGGTACCATTTGGTTAGGTCTGTATAAGCCCTAGGGCCAAGAGCCTAGTACCTACCTATGAACCTATGACAGACTGTTATCTTCAGTGATTTACCAGAATATCAAAACTTTTTGCAAGTGACAGGGCAAAAATATAATGCAAAATCAAGGACAGTTGACATGGCACATGCTTAAAAATATGTATATGTGCTGTTGCTTAATACTACATTTGTGTTTAATTTGTATGCAAATGATTTTGTTGACTAAGAAAAAATGACCGTGTGGAAACCCCCTTTTCAGCAGGGTACTCGGAATAAAAGTACCAAAAGATACAGTGAGAAAATAAAATACATACATGCATAGTGTAATGAATCATTTGAGCATACAGTAATGACTAAAAAGATAATAACAAAATACGTATGTGCCATCATGTTTCCAGGTAGATGATCTCAAAAAAATTGTTTGTCATATCCTTTCTGGATTAATAGTATAACAGAGAGGTCTGTAGTTTAAACAGATTATTTGGCATGGTTGTATCAGGTCATTTCTGATGAATATTTACAATCTGTGACTTTTTTTTTTTATGCTATATTACAAGCAGTAGTTACATGCAAAATAATGAAAAAGGAGTACTTACTAACTTGAAATTCTGAGAAATCTTTTCAGTGTTTGCTTTCAGTGTTTGCACTTCTAAAAATAGCTGATGTACCACTAGTATTATGTTTTTAAATATCAGAAATGTTTTTTTAAAGAAAGAAAAAAGATGCAAAAATCGTGTCTTCAGTGCAAATGTTAAAACCGTTAGATTTGTATCAGTTATATATAGTATCATTTTTCACATTCGCTTTTATTTTACTTTATTTCTATAACTATATTTTAATATGTTGTGAATGGTGGACCTTAACTCTGCCCAATTTCCCTCCCTCGAGCCGGTCAGTGATTATATTTCTTAGCTGGACATTTCATCTAAAACAACGGATTGTTTTTGGCACCACGCAGCCCTGCTTGGTTCAGCTCTTCTCCGTGCAGCCATGCTACATGCAGGCTCACTTTGCTCCTCTTCCCTACCCCACTCCCCACCCACCCCCACTACCCATACATTTATCTATACTCCTAGTCACCTGACAGACCAACCCCCACACATCCAGTCTCCTTTCTCTAACTACTGCCACCCACTACTACACTCTCTACTCCACTCCTTAATAGAATCACCTCCCACCTCCAATACCTCCTACTCTACTATTCTACCTTTCACCAAACTAACTCAGTACTTCTTCACACTCATTTCACTAACCCACCTCTTATAGCATACAAAATTAACACCTAATTACTGATCTTTTGCACTACACTATAAGCCCTGCCTCAAAGCATTCCTACCGAGTAATGCTTCAGTTGCTCCACTCAACTGTGGGCTTCCCCCTTTTATTAGTCTCTCTGTCCATAGGGTTCCTCATAGCTTCTAACAGCACATCTTACCACCACCTACTACAATCAGAAATCCCAAACCCTATCCCACCCTACCACCTTCCCATGAAATCACCCATGCGCAACCCTATTCCCCTACAAAGAAAGCACCTCCCTACTCATTTCACCCATTTGCCTGGACTATCCACCCAAAAAGCAATCTAGTCCCAGACCCCAATAATGCAGAAACCATATTGTCCAAACTCCACCTTAACCAACATAAGCACCTAAAAATACCCGGTATATATATATATATATATATATATATATATATATATATATATATATATACACATACATATATATATATATATATATACACATACATACACACACACACACACACACACACACACACACACACACACACACACACACACACACACACAGGGAATAACCTAACCAGCTTTGAATCAATCCTACACTGGGCCTCCCACTCCCACCCCAGGAAACCTTAGTCTTAGGCGACACCAGTATCAGGTGGAACTCTATTCAAGGGGTTGGGAGGGTGGCCTAATGGTTAACATGTTTGCCTTGCAAATACAAGGTGCAGGGTTTTAGTCTCACAAGGGATAATTGGCTAGGCTTAAAATGGCTTGCAAGGGCAGTTAGCCTAGTACTAATCTATGAACCTATGAATCTATGAACCTATAAGAACCAAACCCCACCAACCATATTAACCTGTATAACTTTACCCGACTCGTACATTCCTCTACCCACACTGACAAGTCCACCAAACACGAATCCATTTTAGGGTAGATCCTCACAAATCAACCCAGTAATGCTCACCAGTGTGGGACACTGCCCGGCTCTCTCAGTGACCACAATCCCACATTTATCCTACTTCAGAAATTAAGACCCCACCATAATCAACCCACCACACTACAAACTCACTCCCATAAAAATTTCCCCACAGCTCAATTCTTAGAAGCTCTAAAAGCCAATAACTGGTCCCCCATCAAATACCTCCCACTTGACAAAACAGTTGAATACTTCCAGCAACACGTTTCTAAAAATCCTCAACCACCTATCCACAAACAAAACCATCAAGGTACATAATAACCCTGCCCCTGGCTACAGAAACTCTATTCAGGGGTAGGGATAAAGCCTGGAAAATCTGGCAGCAGCATAAAACACCCACAAATAGGCATAACTATCTTGAATTATGTAATAAGGCAACTATATCTCCCTACAAAATAAGTATTACTGTAACCCACAAAAATTCTGGGCTGCATTGAACAATATCCTCCACCCTGGAAAGAGCCACCCCCCCCCCAGTACAGATGGCGCAAACTCAGAAATAGCCATCAAGTTTGACAACTACTTTACCACCTCTGTATTCAAACTAATAAACAGATACTCTCAACCCACCACAAAATTCTAAAGACATTTGTAAGACCACCCCCTTCTCCCTCAAAGCAATTCCAACCATCATCATTCAAAAATACTTATCTAAACTCAAACCAACCACACTAGCAGCTGATATTCTCCCCACTGAATACCTTCAAATTGCATCCCAGGCCATAGCTTTCCCCATCTCACTACTAATAGAGACCCATTACGGAAAAAACTGTCCCATCCTTGTGGAAAACCTCAATCATCATTCCCCTTCACAAAGGTGGCCCCTCTACTTACCTGTCCAGCTACCATCCCATCGTAATCCTCTCACCCCTATCTAAGATCTTAGAAAAATGTATCCACCACCATCTCCTCACCTACCTTCTCCTAACAACCTCCTCTTCACATCTCAACATGGATTCCGTCCATCGCACAGTACCACCACCTCCCTGATTAACTTCACCAACACCATCAACTCACTCAGGAACCAAGGCAATCTAGTCTCCACTGCCTTCCTAGATCTATCCAAAGCATCTCATACTGTTTCCCACAATGAACTTCTATCCTA
Source organism: Protopterus annectens (assembly GCF_019279795.1). Classification (NCBI taxonomy): domain Eukaryota; kingdom Metazoa; phylum Chordata; order Ceratodontiformes; family Protopteridae; genus Protopterus; species Protopterus annectens. The sequence continues at coordinate 815,310,470 of NC_056751.1, read as the reverse complement.
TCTATCCAACGTTAACATTGCTAGCCCCTCCCTACTCTGGTTCCAAAGTTACTTAGGCAACCACCAACAGTCTGTCAAATGGCTCAACTGTTTATTACCCCCGCTCCCATTACACTTGGGGTCCAGTCCCAGAAGATTCTATTTTAGGCCCCCTGCTCTTCAACATCTTTAGAAATCAACTACACGTGGCTACAACGAAAGCAGACATAGTCCAACACGCAGATGACACAACCCTTATCTGCTCAGCCCCAGATATCCAGCAAAAAGCTCAAGAATCCTTTACAGACATTGAAAATTGGCTAAATAAGGCACAACTTAATATTAAATCCCAAGAAAACTCAACTTCTGTTATTTTACCAACCAAAGCCCAGTGGCCCCAACTTCTCTGTTCTCTCTAACAATAAGACAGTAATCTCCCCAGTATCAGAGGCCAAACTTCTAGGACTTACAGATGACCCTCAACTAAAATTCAATAAACACATCTCTACAACCATCTCCAAAGTTCACAAAAAATGAGGCACCCTTTATCACTGTAAGAAGTTCCTTATCTCTAAGACATGAATTGACATTGCAAGAACTCACCTCCTGTCCACACTACTCTAGCATCCTAGGTACTTACAAACATAAATCTGACCTAAAAAAACGACTACTTGCTATAACAAAATAGCAAGGTTTGCAAATAATGCCAGATCTCGTACCCACCACTGCCAATCCCTACAATTATTACACTGGCTCTAATTCCCCAACCTACTACATTACCACCCTCTCAAACTTGCCCACCAAAGATTATATTGTCCAGAGAAAACTCCTGCCCTGTCTGATCTCCTAAACTTCTGTACCTCCAACAGAACCCTAAGATCCAACAACAATAAGGCACTGATCACTACCAACCCTTGCAGAAATAGCTCAGGGGATTCTCTCTTCCCCAATGTAGTAGCAAATATATGGAACACCCTATTTCCAGTCCTCAGAATGAAAAAAACTTTGGCATTCAAAAACCTCCTTAAAGATTACCTCTACCATAACCACCTTTATAATAGTGACCCACCATACTGAAACCACAACAGCACACCATACAGTTTATCCCTTATGCTCTGGGTTTCACCAACTTGTCTAACAACTAATGATATCTCTACATATTGTATATATAGCTACAACCTGGCTTACTGTACATAGTGTTTATATTTCAAGGTCTGTATATACTTTGTTACAGTATGTTCTACTACACTGAATAAGACTTCTGTATTAATTTCATTCACTATGTTTCTGATTTATGCTGCTGTAAATTTGTCTCTCCATCTCATTTCATACTTTTGTAATTAATCACTGTCATTGTTTCACTTTCTGTAGTATATGGAGCTTTTATCCCCAGGACTCTGCTGAACATGGACACCAGTTGTCCAGCCGGACTATCTTGGTAAACAAATGTTAAATAAATAATAATTCGTTTACAGCCTTTAGTCTTTCTTTCTGACTGACAGCTGTTTTAAATGACACAGTGGTCGGATATGTCTTGGCGAAAACTATTTTGTCATAGAACCGGGGCGCTGTGAAGCTGACGAAATTAAAAAATGCTAAAAATGTGCTTTCTGAGTTGTTATATATTTTATCAATGGATATGAGAGCTGTGATGAAAATCTTTGAAATGAACATTAAATTGGCAAGACTCTAAAGCCGAGCAGCTGCAGGGTCTTTTTGCAGAATGTCACGCTGTGTGGTGGTTTGTTCATTATTACTTGAAGTAGAGCAGTGTATCATCCAAAAGAATGGCAAAACATTCAAGTTATTATACAGTTTAATTTGCCTGCAGACGTTTCTCTGTTGAACAAGAGCCATTTAATAAAGGGAGTCAGTGACATCATTGTGTAAATATTGTCAGTATTTTCCGTTTGTCCTCCATTTAACTTGGTAACGTTTGTGAATTTTACATTTATGATATTGTCTAGTCAATTGGCATTCAGACAGAAAATGTCTATAACAATTGGAGCAGAATGTTTTGTTGCCAACAGATAAGTAGATAAATGGCTACACACACACACACACACACACACACACACACACACACACACACACACACACACACACACACACACAACTTAAAAAAACATGTAAAGTTCAAGAAGTCATTGACAGCTGTTCATTATTTCCTAAAATGGTACAATATCCCTTGTAACTGGCATTATAGCCATGTCAGAAATTATCCATGCTAGTTTTTTTTATGTGAAATAGCTGTGTTTTTCAATGTACTTTTTTGCCATTTTACCATTAATCGTAGTTTGTTGCAATCATTTCCCTGAGCCACATTTTCACTTTTTTGGGCTTAATTCATTATGAGTCTGTTTGGCAGTTGTACAACTGCGCTGTATGTTCATTAAACTGGATTAAAATCCTCAGGTCCCCCACCCTTCGTGTACGTCATCATGAAGAACCAGAGAGGTGACAGCTTAGGTCTCCCAACTTTTTGAGTTATTAATATAGGGCTTTATGCTAGTAAACTGGAGGAATAGTGTCCATTTTTTGTGTCTGTCAACGAACAAAGACTTGCAGATGTTCTTATAGATCACTGATGCACTAATATTTGCTACTGAGACATTTGCCCCCCCCCCCCTTGCTTCTCTGAACAGTGAGCAATTGAGGAAATTCTGTTTCTCAACATCATAGAAAGAAGTTTTGTCAGTGGCTGTCTTCTCCTTCAAGTGGACTAGTCTCTTTCTGTCTGGATTTCACCCTAAGCCTCCATCTCCCTGCTGTGATCCTGAAAGTAAGTTAAGATGGGCCAAAGCTGCTCATGATAGCACATTTGTGGCCCAGGTCAGACAGCTTCCTCCTCATTATTCAGATGTGTAGGGTGAAGAGTCACATGCTAACTTTGCAAGTGGACCACCTTACAGAGGACAAGGGGACCCTAATATCCTCAGCCTAATGACCTTCTAGCTTGCTATCTGAATGATTTAGGTGTTTTACCCTTTATTAAAGAGGCCATAAAGTCTTCCACAGGAAAACCTTGCTTAGCCACATGGAAACAGTTTTCTCAATTATACCACAGAGAGAATGAAGACCCTTTTACAGTGCCCATGCCCTTGATTCTGAAATATGTAATCAGCTGTTAAAAACAGGCTTTCCGTAGGCCTCTGTGAAAATACATCTGTCAGCCACATCAATCTGCACGCCTTGAGGTCCCCCACTTGAATCCCTGCAGCCTAATGACCACTTGCTAAAGGGAGTTCTGCATTAAATATCAGTTAAAATAACACTGCTCCTCCACTGGTCCTTAATTTATGTCCTAGAAAAGTTTAAATGTCCTCCTTTTCAACCTGCTGCACTAGCTTCCCTCGAACATTTAATCTGAAGAAGCAATATTCAGTTGCCTGTTTCCTATCCTATTCCCAAGAGTAGATGAGAGAGAATCTTACACTCCTTATCTGTAGACGGACAACTGAGATATTGTCAAGATGGCCTTTTCATGAGGTATCCTTATACATGCTATAATCCTTCATTTCCCCCTGCACTCGCTTATAACACTCAGTGTTTCCAACCTACATTTTCCCTTTTTGCCCCTTTCCCCTCCCAGTATTTTTCAATTATCTTTTCTGCTTTTTCTCTTCCCTTACCATTTTGATCTCACTCCCTCTTGTCCAAATGTCATCCTACCTACTTGTGTTTCATCTGTTTTTTCAATAGTTTTAGTGTAAAGAATACTCCTTTTATTTTTTCATCTCACATTTTGCGTAACAAATTTTCCATGTAACTTGGTATAATTATGGCTCTATCATTTCAGTATTATATGATATTATCACAAAATTACATCATAGTTCATTGTTTTAAAATTCCGTTGTACAGTGTTATTGTATAATATGACTTTTTTCTTTTACATTTTGTACAGGCGTCATTCATGAGCCTGTATTATTTTTAAACTTTCAACAAGTGCTATTATTAATTCTAAATTGTATTTTTGTACTGGAGCTTTTCACCCCAGACCTTCACTGAAAAAGGGTCTCTTTTAGGCCCAGTTGGCCTGACCTGGTAAACAAATGCCAATAAATAAATAAATAAATGCACTGCAATATCAGGTTAGCAGTTTCTGTCCTTTGCAACCAGGAAGGAAGGAAAAGCAGTCACTAACGAAACCAGTATTTGAGTGGCTGGCCCTTTGTATTGTCATCTGCTACTCTTATCATAAGGCAAGTTGGAAAGGACTTTGAGGGCCCAGAGTACTCTAGCTACACAGCTACTGAGTCCTTCATTGTGAGGTTGGTGTGCTATGTCTGTTTTGGGGGCTGCTATATAGATTTTTATCATTCTCTCTAAACAATCTAACATATATATTGCTTCCAAAGCCAGGCTGAGTTTGATATTGCCATTCTTTAGGATGCATTTGTATCCCAGTCTAAAAAATTAATTTGTCTTCTCATCTTTGTCAGTGCCAGGAATCACCTCAGTAATAAGTTATACTGCAAGAGGGATGTATAACAAGAACACGGTACAGTTGTATAACAGCTTAATATAATAAACCTGTACAAGTCGATCAGCGTTGCAGTATTGTTTCATGACAATTGTCCCCTTTTCTTTTTCTTGGTCGCCCTATGACTGTGGTGGGGTACCCTATCCCTGCATAATTACCCCTTCCCTTCTCCTGTCAGAGTTTAAGACCTGCGTAGGTCAGGATAGTCTTGTAAAATCAGATTTCTCTAAGTTTCTTGCCCAGAGAATATCCATAGGTGCTAACTCATAGTGAGGATCCTTATGATTATGTTCAGGCATAAGGTAACGTGTTTATCCTGCTGCTTGTATGAGTTTTATTAAATAGTTTTACTCAGTTGTTCATACTGTTTATGGATCCAGTGGTCTGTGTTTGCTTTTGTCATTACCAATTAACACAGCTATATGCAAGAAGGGAATTCATCAAGGTTCAACCTTGGAACACTTTCAAAAAGCTATGCTCGCATTATCTCTCTCTCTGTTAATGATCTTCCTTTATATTTATCTAATCCCAGCTATCTTCTTTAGGGTAGTGACTTGGTCCTTACCTGGAATGGATCTCTTTCATAAGATATCACCAATTACTTAAGAATAACCTTGCTAATCTCTGGATCTTACTGCAGTAAAACATGCTTTGCGTAAACACTAAAATAACTTACATTAGTGTTTTGTTTGCTTTTAGAATATGTAAAAAATGACACTTGCTAAGGAATTATTTATCAAACATCCCTAAGGCTGTCCAGTACTATGAATGGTTCAAAAAGATACTTGGACATCTGGTTAGTTCAGACCTTATTGTTCTACCCACATATCAAAATTCAAGCCCAGAAGTGTTTACAGCAGCTAAAAGTAGCATGCATACTCTCCAATTTCCTTTGCATTCAAGCCAGAAAAGTCATAATTATCAACATCCTTCTGCCTAGACTTCAGTACATTATTCCCATCATCTCTACTTGTTCCTTTAAGAATGCTAAAACTCTCCAGTATGTGGAAAACAAAATGCTTAAGTTTATTAGTTTTTGTCTATTCTTAGAACACCACTGCCTAACCTTAAATAAGTCTAGCTGGCTACCAAAGCCCACATACACTCATAACAGCTACTATCAACTTCTGAAAAACTTCAGATGCAGCTGTTAACACCTAAAAAGACAATGACCAAGCCATCCTCTGCAGACCTCCCATTATACTTGCTACAGCTGACCATGCATTCTCCAAAATCACCCCTTTTATTTGAAACAACATCCCACAAAACATAAAAAATGCTCCTAATGTTCTGAAATTTAAATAACTCATAAAGATATTCCTAAAAGATAATAGCAAGTAATCCAATTTGGATACACGTTAGACCCCTCTGGAATTTATAGATATGTTTCTTAAAGTTTTAGTAGAAATATTTCCAGTGACCTTTCTCTGCATGGTAACAGCTGAAGATATTTGTTACTTTGTATATATGTTACTATAAGAATACATAATCCATACTTTTCCTGATGATCATATTTGATGTTTGTGACATATTTTCCTATAAAATGTCCTATCTGTACATCCTACTAACGCTTGCCAACTGACCCATAAATACTGGGGGTAAGGTACCATGATGTGTACACCTCCATGTACATACTGTGGCATCTTTTTCCGAATTCTGCAATTACCTTACATAGTGCTGCACAGTCTTCTAACATGAAGGACTGGCCTCATGGCTGTGCTGAGTACTAATAAGGCATTCTGGAGGGAGAGAATATGCTAATTAGCCATATGCTGTGTCCCTAATACCACCACCAGGAAGGCATTTACACAGCCATCCCCACCACAGTACAGTTTAACCTCATAGCATGAATGTGGTGTGGGCAGCACCACTAGTCACAAGGGATTATTTGTAACAAATACAAGCAATGACACTTTTTTTTTTTGTAAACTTCAAGTTAACACCCATAGCACCTTAGACATCCAGACCTTATATGTGTCTAGCTTCTTTAACTGAGGGATTTACTGGCTAATAATAGGCAGTATAATAAAGGCAAATTAACAAAATGCTACTCTTATTGTTACTCTAGTATATCCTGTAGTAGGAAAATGAATCCCTGTTTGCTAGTTATTTTTCATATTTTCATAACTAAGAGAACTACATGATTTTAAGGGATATGAAATGAAATGTCATGGTGAGAGACAGGAAGATTCATTGTCAGTGTCCATTTGTGTAACACTGTACTGGAAATACCACAAGTTATTTAATAGCAATTATGAAAATAAGTAACATTTATATATGTACTTAATACTTCAGAAAACAAGTTGCATTGCATCAACTGAAACATCATGAAGAAAACTGCTTTTGATGTTTGCACTGTCAATTGCACATCTTGAGAGAGATTAATTTTTATGTTGTTAATTATACAATTAAGCATATGTCATATTTAAAAAAATTGACTCCGAGGAGAGTTTCTTGCTGTCATTATGTCTAGTTACCAAAAGTGTTCTAGCGATATATGTCTAGGCTGTTTGATTTCCAAGATCAGGCACACTGTCAGTGAAAGTTTAGCGAGAAATATAATTCTGGGTCTGTATGCATTGTAACAGATTAGTATCTGTGGAACAACTGTGAATGCACTGACCGTTATCCCTGTAAAGAAAACGTCTTACTAAACGATTGTTATTTGTGCAGTTTTAATATCTTTTATTGGTCACAGAATATTTACCTTTGTTTGTCTTATGCTTTTTAAGTACATTTTTCAGGAATGTGAATGTATGTGTGTGTACAGTGCAAGAAGTGCAGCATTGCACAATAAATAGTTGTTAATGAGTTAAAATGCCATAACGGCTCCAACAGCCAAACTGGGATTGGGTGGCGAGGGATGTGCTAGCCTCAAGGATTACTCTTAAAGTGCCGTAATGGCATCGACAGTAGTAATTGTATCAGGGGGAAGGAACTTTTGGACAGCATTCATAAAGTGAAGTGCTGTAATGGCACCAATATTATAACAAGGTTGGGGAAGTGTTGGAGGAACCACTGGTCACCAGGGATGATTCACAAAGTAAAGTGCTGTACTGCCACCAATGGCAGTATGGAGATCAGAGATTGGGGGATACACTAGAACACTGGGGCCTAATAGCTATATATAATTGGTTTGGAATGTACCTTGTGTTGAAGTACCTGTTTACAGAGCTGCATGCACGGCCTGGGATAGGCCTGCAACTTTGGACTTCTGTTTTAAAAACATCTTGGATACACGGACTGTGAATTGTGAGTAAAATCAACCAAGTGCAGTTTTTGTTTGATACTGGAAAACCATGTGGACTATTGCTTGGGTTTTTATATTTATCCTGCCTCCAGTGTCTCTTTGGACTGAGATACATCATATATGTATGATGGACCATCAACCGCTGCAGTGGTAATAACTATTATTTCCATTTGAGTGAAATAGCCCAGTTAGTTTGCACTATAGTATGTCTTAAGAGGTAATGACTCATCGGCCCTCTACAGTGTCACCCAGGTATATTTGTTATATGTGATAGGTGACCGCTGTCTGGTAAAATACAGAGAAACAGCTGCTAGTTTTCCACTGGCAGCTAAGTTCCAGTGAGTTTGTGAGGTTTGGGTTTCTGTATGGTACACATACCTCAGGAATACTGTAGATAGCACAAGAATCCAGTGAGGAGGAAAAGAAAACATTTGAAAGTATAATAGTGCACTTTATAATTTTGGACTAGTGAGTACAAATTATGTTGGTAATTAAGGAGTTTCTGCAGAGGTCACTAGAGAAGCAACAGACAGAGTGTGATAAAAATGGCAGAAATCATGAAATTTAAACTGGGGGTTCATTCTTTCTGCTTAAAGTAAGTTCTTAGTAAGAGGTAAAGACCCTTTGAGGTGGTAGAGGAGATGAAGGACATGAGATACAAAAGAAGACAGACTGGAAAATGGAAAGCAAAGCTTGAGAGCTAAAATAAGTAACAAAAAAAATGACACCAAACAAGTTGATATGAGATTGTGTGGAGTTTTTCTCCCTGGGCCTCTGCTGAAAATGGGCATTTTCTGGCCCAGTCGGACTTTCCTGGTAAACAAATTTATTAACCTTTTAGTAGTAACATTTCAGGCCCACATTTTGTGGTGACTAAGTTTGGCTTACTTAGCTGAACATAAATACCAAGAGTTCAGTTTCAGAGGACTCTATCCATGCTGTTTAACTAGGTGAAACTTTGTGCAAGAAGCAAGACGTAAGAGTTTTTAGTTAGAAATGTAATTTTTCTCAGAGATGCATGCTAGGACAGATTTAGTGCTTTGCCACATATAGTTTGCCCGGGGGAAGGATGACCTAAAACCATATGTGAGCAGCAATAAGTGAGAAATGGTTAATCAAGGAGTTGTTGAGTAGTCCCCAAGTGAATGCAGCATTCACATTTTGCTGTTCCCTAAGCTGATAGCTAAATAAGATTTTGTAACGATTTCCCAAAATTAAATGATGTATCCAAATTTGACAGCTGTCAAATGGCCAAATTGAATGAGCTCATTGAAAGTTTAGGCACCGCAAGGTTTTTGACCACCCTAGATACTGACAATTTCCCCTCACTCATGAAGCTAAAGAGAAGGCAGCATTTTTCCACCCTCTGAAGGTCTTTTGCATTATGCTGTCTAGCTATTTGGTCTTTATGCAGCTTCTATCATTTATTCAAAGGCTCATCACTAAAGTTCTAAAACCTTATACCAGGTAATCAACTGTGTAACTTTGTTGATGTGGTCATTTAGTCTGAAGACTGGGAGTCGCACATGTCCAATATATAAGCTGTGCTGGATTAGTTAAGACGGGCAGAACGTAACAGTTCAGTTACTGCTGCCAAAACTGCATCCATTGCCAAATGCTACCGGAATTGCCAATTGATAGAGACACCCTAATGAAGGGAAGGGGAGGGAGAGCAGGTGGGCAGCCAGTGTCCTCCCAACAGAGGCCGTAACAAGTGAATTGGGAAGGAGAAGTGGAGACCTGTGTGCACAAGGCAGCTCTAGTCATTGGCAGTATCATATGTGCCACTGTTTGCTGCAAGGCTTTTCTCCCATGCCATACCCCCAGTATGATGACTATATTTAGTAGGACTATGGAGAATTGCTTCCTATCTCAGCTTTGTTAGACACCTAACCTACTTTTCAAACTTGGGTAACCTAGGCTGTAGTCAGGGCTTTATCCCACTATTCCATTAGGTTGCCTTAAAACAAAATAAACTTGAAACAAAGTCCATCCCTCAATTTCTGTCTTTCAGTGTATCTATATCTATATATACATCTTTCCATCTATATCTATCTCTATGTATATATAGATATAGATAGATAGATACCTTGTTATTGCTTTAAGTAGTGTAGCCAGTGGACAAGCTTTTTAATGAATGTTATATATGAGAAAAAGTACCATAAAAGATGATTTTGCTAAGAACAAAAGCTGAGGTCCTTGCTATTCAAAAGTCAAATTCTATAAAATAGCTCCTAGACAAAGACAAATGGCAACTGTCAACCTATTGTGAAGAAAATACCAGCTGTTTTTTAATCACATACTGTACTAGCATGTATGCATGCTTTTAAATATGAGCCAAAAGTTATATTTCTAAACAGTCTTTCTGAATATTTTTAAGTTCATTGACTTGGCAGAACATAATGAAAGCCTTAAAACAAACATAGTTGTCATCCAAGAGCACCATATTGAAATGGAAGATAAATTAGAGGACCTAAAGAAAAAACACTGAGCCCAAAATAATAGAATTTACAAGTAGTGGGAATTCTATAATAATTACAAGGTTCAGTTTCTTTGTAGTACATTTTAACCTGTTTGCCTAATCTTTGAATACAAAGGTTTAGTTATGATATATTATCTGAGAGAGTTCAGAACTTTGTTTTCCATGCCTACTAGTAATTTTGCATGAAGAGCTTATTTCTTTCTGGTAAATGTTTGAGTTGCTACTAAGAAGGTAGAGTCTTAAATAGATGGTCAGCATGCATTTGTAACAGTGAAAAGAAACGTCATGTCGTGGTTAGAAATGCATTTATTATTTACACCATAACATTACAGATTGCCTCACTTCCTGGATAGGAAACATTTGGAGATTACTATTGCTACTATATTACTGGCTTTGTGATGTACAAGAAAAGGAACTAAAGCAAAATAAATAAGCTATATATTTGGTTTCTGTCATTCTGATGTTTTTAACAGCAGTACCATATTTTCAAAATAGGAAAATAAATATTCCTTAGAGCTATTATCATTATTCAAGTGGTTATTTAAGGTCTTCTCAAATTCCTGCATCTTTTAAATGTATGCAGTCAGTACACCAAAACACTTTTGGTTAAGCAGGCTATTTGAATGATTTAACTGTTTTTTTGTGCAGCCATATCTGTGCCCTTACTTAGAAACTACTTTACGCACAGCAAAGAGCCCTTGTTATACATGTGCTGTATCCATTTAATTTTCCTCACTAATATTTTATTAGCTGCAGAAGCAGTGTTTTTGCTACACAGCCTTAATCACATTAACTTGTGTATTTCATCATTTTCCTGCTTTCTGTTACCAAACCAAATCAATGACATATCGCAAGCAAAATAAGTCATCAGTAAAATGCTTTTCTTATCCACTGTTTTGGCTAAATTTTGTGTTGCAATAAACTTACTTGTGAATATTCTTTTTTTTTTTTTTTTTTAGGGGGTGGGGTGCCTGTGTTCAGCCATTGAATGGAACTTCCGGCAAACATCTGAACATTGAACCTTATCCATTGAATGTTCATTCAGCGAACGTTCATTTCATCTATGGGGAAAGTAACTAGTTCGCTCAGTGGCGACTGGTGACTTTAAATCAAAGGGGGGCTGCAGGAGACAGCTGAATAGGTGGGGTTAATGGGAAGGGGTGTGGCCAACTAGAAAGGGGAGGAGCTATGCTCAAAACCACAAAAACTAAATATACTGCCCTGGGTGCCAAACCATCATTATGAGAGTCCAGTCAAGACAAAATGAAGTGTAGAAGAATAAAAATATTTCAAATGCATTGGCTGCATGACAGCTTAATATCTAGATGGAAACAAAAAAGGTTGTGAGGCATGAAAAAATAAATTACTTTTTTTTAAATACATTAATGGAATGCCAGTCAAAATCAAGTATAAGAAAAACAAGCAGCACTCAACTCAAACCACTTCTTGCACTGCAGTTCTAATTATAATTTATATTCAGCTTTATTAAAGTACCAAGTAACATGCTGAAAGTAGAAATCTCTGATGCTCCCACTTGTAAAAATGTTCCTTATCCAAAAAAAGACCTGCTGCCTGACATCTACTTGTTTCATGGGGAAAACATGATCAAAGTAAAAAATGAAAAGCAAACAAGAAATAAGCTCAAGATACATTGCTTAAAGGGATTACAGTACAGGTTATGGACCACACGATTGGCATTCTGTTTACGGGTAAAGCCTGCAGAGATGACTGGAAGTCTCCAAGTGTAATGAGACTCTTAATATAATGTAATCCTGTCCTTTATTACAAATACTGGCATATGCATTTCAATACCCAAGGCTTATACATTATCTAGTTAAGTATTCTCTACATGGCAACAGAAAGGCTTTCAATGTTGACAATTCTTGAACAGTATGCTTATTAAAGCTTACTTGCATCTTGCAATTTCAGCCAAGCTTACCTGATAGTCATTAAAGTATTGCTACTTAAACACAGAGCAACAGGCACTTTGAGTAATAAGCATAAATCAACAGTACAAAAAATATGACAGAAACCAGACCATTCTGTAAAAATCAAGGACAGATGAAAAGCCACTCTAGTACTTGTGGTCTACCTTGGATGGGGGGGATACTCTGCACATTTACACTGCATAACTACTCCTTGCCTTGCTTCGACACATCCAGAGTCACTACATGGGGGAGTGGGGTGCAACAAGTATGTCACAGTTTGAAATGTCTCTGGCTGACTTGTGATGGCCCTGACACATTTGTCATACCTCTCAACCTCAGAGCAAGAAATCTGGACAAAGCCATACAAAGAAATGGGACAAAGGCCCAAAAATAAGGACAATTTTTAAAATATTGCTCTTATAAACTTAGAAAGATAATAGAGGTCTTGCATTAGTATGAATTTTCTGAATGGTATAAAATCTGAAACTCAAATGTCTGTCATTATTTTCTAACTTCAGTCTTTAATGATTTGTCACTAATTTGCCAAAAAAACACACTTTTATGAAAAATGGACCAAAAATGTGATGTAAAAATATAAAATAGCAACACAATACAGCTGGGAACCTGTCAAAGAAGGGACACTTTAATATTAGTACTGCTAACTTGAGCAGCTGACAAAATAAAAGAATCTACATGCATTTCTGAAATAAAAGTAATCTAACTGATTATTACAGTTATTTCTTAATTATAAACCCTCCATGTTTGCTTCCAAAATTGCTATTTTGCGGAGGGATCATTAGGGGAAGAGCAACATTTTGAGCCAAAATCAGGGACAGTTGAGAGGTTTAGCTATGCCTAATTCTATAAAGCAATTTATTTGCATGTACCTCTCAACCTGTTAATGCAATAAATCTGGACAAGGCCAAATATATTGGGGGAACATATAAACAGTACTAAAAATTGCTCTTGTATAAACTGAGACAGTTGATAGAACAGGTCTTTCTTTAGCATGCATTTTTCTGAAGATTATGAAGTCTGAAACTCAGTGTGTCATTATTTAGTGACTTAATTCCTAAATGATTTGCCAGAAAACCACATTTTTTTTGAGGAACAAACCAAAAATAAGAAGCAAAAAATCTATTCATTCTTTGAAAATCTGGACAGTTGGGAGGTATGGTTCAGCTGGGGCTGCCTAAGTTTGCCGCCCTTCCCCCTCACAAAACCATGGTCGAATGGAGCCTCCCCCTGCAGCCATTCCAATGATCCATTACTTGGCTATTTCACTCCATTTACCATAAACACTAATATGCATACTGATTTACTTCTATGATGATTTGAACTTCATTTGAAAGTTTTATTTTGCATTTTACAGCACAAACACTAAGACATCTGCTAAACAAACTTGGCATTAAAACTTCTCTGCCATTGAAACTCACATTCATTGAAACAACATTGAAACCCACATTCAAAGAAAATACATTTTACCCGTGGCAGATAAAGATTAATTCTGGGCTGTTTTCAAATTGCATAAGGAACATACATGTGCTCTTTGATACACCTTCCTATTGCTTTGAACATTTTTCCAGTAAACAATGAAACAAAATGCATTCACCAATGACAAAACTGCCCAATTCAGAACATTTCCATCATAAAAGTCTACTCAAACTTCTACAGTCCACTGTTATCAGTAAACATGCACAATTCTACAGTACACCATTATCAGTAAATATGCACAATCTCTGAAGTAGTAAAAAAGTCATCTAAATAATTCCATGTTAAATAAATCTGTAATGAAGAGGTTGCTGCTAGCAATCACCTTTATATTTCATGGTTTCATCGAAAAATAGTGTTTGATGCCCCTGAGGAATAAATTGCCTAAATTACATTAAAAATAAGCTAGTAATATTGCAATAGGAAATGGATGGCAAACTGATAACAGGCTCATAGTTAGTATCTTAACTTTCAGTACGGCAGCATTCAGCCCTTATGGGAGTAGAACCAACAACCTACTGCATCAAAAGCAAGTACACAACCAGTTGTGCTATTAGCAATGCGAGCTGACTTAGCATAATCAGCACTACACTTCTCTTCCCCTGCAGCTCTCAGCTCCTTGTAAAATCTACTCAATACTCAACTGCATCTCAACTTCACAGCACAAGAAATCTGGAAAAAGCCAAATTTATTGGGGTGGGTCAAAAGGGCAAAAACCAGGGACACATTAAACATTGCTTGTAAAATCTTGGAAAGCTGCTAGTATAAAATGCTGTGTTACCACCATACATTTTACTGGCAAGGTCTCTGTGCAAAAGAGTCAGAACAACATACCACTATGCCAAATCACCTGCTTTGTGAAAGAAAAATGCTGTGTTACCACCATACATTTTACTGCCAAGGTCCCTGTGCAAAACAATCAGAACAACATACCACTATGCCATATCAGCTGCTTTGTGAAAGAGAGGAAGACTGAAAATTAAATGGCTATCATTTAATGAATTCAGTTCTCACCATAGCTGTCAACCTCTTAGCACAAAACACCTGGACAAACCCAGTAATGAGGGAATACAGCCCTCAAACATATTCAGTGAATTCAGTTCTTGCCATAGCTATCAACCTTAGCACAAAAAACCTGGACAAAGCCAATAACAGGGTAATACAGTCCCAAAAATAATGACAAATTTCAAATAGTCATCTTATAAACTTAGAAAATTGCTATAATAAAAGGTTGTGTTACTATATATTTATTGCTCGAATAAAAAGTTGTTTTACTATGCATTTTCTGAAGAATATGAAGTCTGAAATTCAAATGCCTTTCAATTTTACTTCTGACGGAACAAAAACAATTTTCAGCAGAGGCCCAGGGAGAAATACTGTAGACACATGTCTTTGTAAAATGGCAGGACACCAGAGCAAATCCACACAAACACAGGGATAAGATGCAGACTCCACACAGAAGGCACCCCAGCCAAGAATCAAACCAGAAAACCTATAGCTGTGGGGCAACAATACTGCCACTGCACCATCAAATATGTAAGGAATTAAACATTCAGAAACCTGAAGTCTGAAATTCAAATACCTGTCAATTTTATTTAACATTTGTTAATCAGGGCAGTCTGACTTGGAACAAAAAACAATTTTCAGCAGAGGCCCAGGAAGAAGTAATGCAGACATGTCTTTGTAACATGGGAGGACACAAAAGCAAACCCACACAAACACAGGGAGAAGATACAGACCCCACAAAGAAGGCACCCCAGCCAAGAATCAAACCTGAGAACCTGCAGCTGTGAGGCAACAATGCTACCACTGCACCATCAAATATCAAGCATTGCAACATTTACAAACCACAGATATTGTGAGGAACAGATTAGATCAAATATGAGGCAAAAATCTGCAATATTTTTAAAAATGGTGGTGGATAGGGAATTCAGGTCTTTAACACCTGCATACAAGGTACAGGGTTCAAGCCTGAGGTATTTCCTACCACACCACCATGAGTCTAAACACCAGTATATTGCACCTGGGGCATTTTCACACACACACACACACACACACACACCCCCCCCGAGTAAGCTACAAAAACCCACACAAATCCACACCAGACCCCGCCCGTCGTGAGATCTTCCCCCGACGAGACTGCAGCAAACTCCAGACTGCTGATGTTGCAGTCCGACCCCGACGCATTTTCCCAGCAAGTTCCAGGACAGTCTATGCAGTTTAAAACTGCATAGACTTCTGGGAGCTCCGTTCTTCATGTTTCCCAGTCAGGACTGCTGCTGAGACAATCTGCACATGCTCCAGACTGTCTCAGCAGCAGTCCGGACTACTGCGCATGCGCAAAAGTCCATGATGTTTTAATTTTTTTTTATCTTTTTATTTTTTTTTTATTTCTTTACTTTTTCTTTATTTTACAGTTGAGGGGGCTGCAGTCTGGCAGTCCAATAGCATGGGCTGCCCCTTCCCCATCTGCCCTTTTTCCCACTGTAGTGCAGTCTCAAAGTTGATATATATAGTTAGGGAGGTGGGTATGAAATACTGTGGTGGGGCACATGGGGAAGTATTGGCGAACTAGTTACTTTCCTCGTTGATGAAATGAACATTCGCTGAATGAACGTTCGATGTTCAGCCATTTGTTGGAAGTTCCATTTGATGGCTGAACATAGACCCCTTTTTTTAGCCTGGAAGCTTGACTTGACTTCTTGATTTCTTGAAAATTATAGATGTCATAGCCACTTCTGAAGTTTTCTAATTGCAAAAATTAATAGCAAAATACACTAGGCAAAAGTAGTCAATACGAGAATATCCATTCACCAATCTGTACCTGCAAAGAATTTTTGGTGTTTTATAAATGAGGTTCTTATTCATTTTATAGGACATCTGATAAAGGCTAAATGTTGTTTTTATTTCTGCTTCATTGTAATTACAAATGTTTCCTTAACACTGAAAGCGTTTTTACATTTTTTTTCATATCTTGTTTCAGACCCTTTTGTCAGTAGATTAATGTGTTAATTTATTGTAAACAGAGGACTATCTGCAGTGGTGGTGATGCCGTAGCCTTGTCGCCTCACAGTTCGACGTTACACGTTCGATTCTCAGTTAGAGCGTCTTCTGTGTGTCGACATGCGTGAATAGGTGTTCCTTTGTTGAAAGTTGTGCGTTAGGCCTGGCACGTAAAAATCTACTGCCAATCATTAGCTGACCGGAGTTCCGCTGTGGCGACCCCTAATCCGGAAAAGCCGAAAGACAGTTTATTGCAATACAGAGGATTCTGCCTCTTTTTTTGCTTATTGGAGCTGCATAAACATGGTTTTAATTTTAGGCTTACTCTGACAAATCACATACTTTGACACACTTATGCACACACACACAAATTTATATGCACACATACATATATATTTAGATGATTGTTGAAGATCAGTTGCTCTAGCAGTACCGACTTTTTCACGATGAGACCGCAGTGTGATTTTGGAGTTGATTTATTTAATTACATGGGATGTCAAGTAGGCACAGGGGGGCTTCCCTCTGCTAAAAAGATCTATTACTTTTTGAGTATTGCAGGTATAACACATTGGAGACACTTTCTTCAGTTTAATTATACTTTATTTACAGTGAAAACGCAAAATTAAAGTTTAAACCAGTTGTAAAATATCAAGCATAATTTCTACAATGCAATTTTAAATGTCACACAGTACAGAAATCAGAACATAAGACAAAGTCTCTTAACAGGAACAAAGCAGTTTTTATTCTGTGGTATAAGGCAAGCTGTTGTAAATTCATCCACATGTAGTTTTTCCTGTTACTTACCGAGTACCTCCACAGCACTTTTTCTCTGGCATTCCTCTGGTCATGGTCCGCTTAGAGTTTCTACTTTAGGTAAAACTGCCTTTTTTCAAGAAACCTAATATCTCTTTGTTTTAACTATATTTCTCAGTTGATTCACATTATTTGGGTCATTTGCACAAAGCATTATGATATTACATTAGGTATGCATGCTGCTACAAGGCTGATATGCAGTAAACAGCATTTCTGAGGCATCAAATAGCCACTAAGCCACAGTAAACCACCATCCCAGCAGAAAATTCCCAGTTCTGTTCTGCTTGGTGTGGGTTATGAGACAAGACTAACCTGTTTCCAGTTTACTGGCTGTTGCCAGCGCTCTGTCTAATGGTGAAATGAAAAGGCTACATTGACAAAAAGTGAATCTACACAATTTGGGTGATTATTTCCTGTCCTATGTTCTGGCATTGCCAGGGCACACTTGTTATTGACCAGGTGAAGCTACTTCCCAACAGACAGTGCTTCAAAGAAGCAAACTCACACTTATAAACAAGACATTATTATTTACCTTGTCTTTGCATTACTTAACCTCCTGTTTAGGTAGCAGATTGGGTGTTTTTCACTCCCCATTTCCTGAAATGATACAACTCCAAGTGTTACTTCGAATATATTGGTTTATACAGTAAAGGGTTTAGTAAAGTCAAGGGCAAGCAAAACTGTCTCTGAACAGTAAGATACCATTCAGCCAATTAAAAGAATCATCATCTTCTGTGGTCTACCTTATATGGATAGATGAGTTACTTTTTCTAATGTCTGTCAGAAGACATGCTTTGGTAGTATAACTGGGTACTATTTAATGGTGTACTAGTCCTCTGAATGCTTTTGCTTGTCACTTGGTATTAGGTACAGGCCAGGTTTTAGTGGATTCTTTTATTTCTGTTTTAGAATTATTCACCTCACCCACAATCATGTACCCTAAAAATTTTGTTTATATCGTACAAAGCTTATTTTTTGTAGCATTAACCATAAGTCCTGCCTATCGTAGAGTCCAGCATGGTTTGCTCTTTGGATAAATGTGATTGTCAATCTTCTGAATAAATTATTGTGCCATGAAGGTACACTGCAGTATACTTTCTTTGAGATTTCAAACTTGTATCTATGGGCCTTTGTAAACTGGCAGTAGCTCAGTAAAATCCAAAAGTTTAGAGAGTAGAATGAAAAAGAAGTTCCTGAATGAAGAATGATGGCTTCTGTTTTAGTTCCGGGGTCAGAGGTCAGTATCTCTTGGTTAAATATATGGTTGTCAAGAGCCCCTTTTGTTTTGTTGTCTAGCCTCCCTGTAAGCTCATCTTCTCAGTCCATACAATAAGTGTTCCATTCAACAAACCAAGGAAATGTAGTTTTACATTTTGGCGACTTGGAGTTTTATTTTGGTGTTCTCGAGGGACGGAGGAGTTTCGTGCATCTCATCTCTTTTAAAGTGTTCCATTCACTTTGGGGTTTTGGGAATTTCTAATTCAAGCATTGTTTTTCACTTCTTCTATTGCTGTTATTTGAAACTCTGGTATCTTATACAGATTGAGTTACCTTATCCTAAGTACAGTTTATATTACTGCATTAAATCTATTCTGCCAGGTAGCTCGAAAATGAAAAAAAAAATCTTGCCTTGGGGCTTTGATAGCGTTTCACCTGCTTGAACAGCAGGTATAGAATTCACATCTACAATGCTGCTGCTGTACATGTATGCAGACTGACTATAGAAGGTGCCAAAGCTGCACTGTATAGTACCTACCTACAGATGTTCTCCCTATGCGTTTAACACATTTACATGAAGGCTCTGCGTTCCCTTGTTCCCAATTTGCCTTATTTTTCACTTCATTTCGTTCATTTTCAGTACACCTTAAAGGGTCATCGTCATTTGTCTAGGAACTTATTTTCAACAAAGAGAACTAATGCTAACAGTGTGAACCCTGTTTTAACCTCTCTGGGTTTTATTTTTATCATATATTCTTTGTTGTGTGTCTGTTCTCTTTGTACATAACAATTTTTAACACAAAGTGTAACTTTGTTAAGTGTACTATCACAATTTTAATTTTTTTCTCCTCTCAAATTTCCTTTACTATATCTTGTAAGCCTCAGGGATATAGTGACTCATGTGGAGTGAATCCCAATGAAGACAGGATCACTTCTTTTAGAGCAAAAAATGCATTAAAAGAATAATTGATTCTGGATCTTAACATTCTGTTGTATGTCGTTTATTAGAATACAGTTCAGCTGTTTATTAAATCACTCCACTTGGCTGTACACAAAAATTCTTAACTGTTTTATTTTCAAATGCTGGTAAATCTATATGGACATAAACGGGGATCCTGGTTCATGAGTTTTTTCTGTAGATATCCCTAACAAGAGGAAGTCACACTAGCTCACTGATAATTGACTTATCTTGGCTTTTCACAGAGGTACTGCTTCAAGAAACTTCATGGCATAGTCTGCAGTCAAAAGAGTGTATTGGTAGACACTGGATTTTTATTTTATTTGGCCTGTTTAGCCCACTGGATATAAGTGTCCCGTCTCAGGGGTAACATGGGAAAACTATCAGGAGTAAGAGTTCTTCCTTCTCATATTCCTTCCACTACAAACGACAGTTTATGCCAGTGATTTTCTTCTGTTTTTAGTTTTATTAATTCCTATGTCTCAGTAACTTTTCTCTCTTTAACACTTGCTACCAAGAGTCTTATTTTTGTCTAGCCCTCTTTTTGATATTTAACATAAAACCTAGGAGTCTGTTGACATTACACTTTTAGTGGCTTTATTGCTGTGGTGTCTCTCCATATGGCCACTCAGGTGAAGGGCAACTACAAGGTCGCCTTTAATATTGTCCTTAACCTCAAAGGTAATACGCAGCAGTTAGCTGAGCTGATTGTAAATGGAACCACTTATAACTGAACCAGACTATGAACAAACCTTCTGGTGATAAATTTAGCTCCAATTATCCCCCCCCCCCCCAGATAGCTTGACCTAGGGAAATGACAGAACCATAAGTCTGATTAGATGCATATGTAAAGATATGAAAAGGGCAATCATGTAATTAATCAATAATGACATAGAAAGCCTTCAAACAGTGAATCAAACCAAGCTTGGTTTCATTAAAGGTAGAGCATGTCATCTCAGCTTGGTAAAATGTTTTGAGATGGTCACAAAAGCAATAGACAAAGAGTTCATACTGCCTAGCTTGACCTGGTCAAAGCATTGAACACAGTACCCCACTCGGGTGTAGTGGAAAAGCTCACTAAATTGGGTCTAACTCCATATCCATCCACTAGATTGCCAAGTGTCTCATAAACAGGACACAAGAAGTCAGGATAGGAGATGCCACCACCACAAAAAGGCCAGTCACAAGCAATGTCCATATTGCTTGGTGCTGGGCACCACTTTTTCTAGGGGGAATATCTATTTATTTCTCAAAAGTTAAAGCCAACATAAAAGGCTTCTGGCTGACTAAGTTTGTGGGATAACTGTAAACTCTCCATAGCTCTAGAATCCTCAAAAGACCAGGATAGCCTTCAATAAGGCTTGGCCTAGACAAATAATTGGTGTCAGAGTCATGGTCTGAATCTCATCTTTAAAAAAAAAAACATAGTTATAACCTTTAGTAAGATGGACAGCCCCGAGGACTACAAAACTGGTAGTACACTCCTAAGAGTAGACCCTATGACTGGAAAGCTAGCAACATACATGGAGAGGGACCTAAACTTTGACTGTTGTATGTCTATTGTTGTAAGGAAGGCCTTCCATATTGTACTATCTCTTGAGTAAAGGTATGACATCCAAATCCAGAGTTGTCATCATACCACTGTACTCTTCTCTCATTAAACCCATTGTTGGGTATAATTTCAGTAGATGTCTGACAAGAGAGTGCAGGCCATTTCTGAAAAGTCTTTTTTAATTGGCTTTTAGAATTTATAATGTCATGCATTGACTTATGCAGCAGGGACTACTCTGCTTGGGAAACAACATGTAACGCCATAAGAAATACAGGAGAAGTCAGTTCTGGGCACATTGTGGGCGCTGCGAAGAGCACCTTTGGCTAACATCAAAGATTAAACAATACTAATTTCATGAACTTAAATCATATTTTGACATTGGAATGGGGTCCATTCCCATCATAATACTACAAACCCAAAAGACCTGGAGAAATTAAATCAGGAGAAACAACAGTTTCACTGCATGTGTGTGAGACTCATGATTGACTTTCATACTCTAATGAAGTCTACACTCATGGTGGACCTTCCCATGAAAGGACAGGCTTCAGTAAGACGACTTGCACTGGTATTTCTCATAACCTCAGTCTCTGCTTGTTTCCCATGGTTACTATTTTTTTTAATTTTGTTTGTGTAGTGTTTGTTTATTTTTGTCTTCATGCCCTCCATGCCTCTTCATTTAATTCATTTTGTCAAGTAAAAGACGTAACATAAGGGCATTTTTTTGCCTGTAGGGAAGGACATGAGGAGGACAATTTGTTATTTGCTGTGTGCATGCTTGCTACTAAACCGCATTTAACCTGTTGAAAAGGGTATGCCTTTGGGCTAGGCTGTGAAAGGTTGGCACCAAGACTTTCAAAGAAATGGCAAAGTTCCTGTTTCTCTTACCTGCTGCAGTAATCTCACACTTGTAGTTGCATAGGTATGGTGATTATAAATTGCTCTTCTTAAAAAAAGATACACATTTCTTAGGCACAATATTACCCTTATTAAAGGTCATTATCTTGAGTTTCCTGTATTTCTTCTGGTTTTGACAGCGATTTACAAAATTTCTAAGTTTGTTACCAGCTATAGATCCTCCTCCCACCACTGCAATGCCCTACACAAACTAAATTGGTTCGAACTTCCCAACCATCTTACCTACATTCAACTTACTCATGCCAATAAACTCATCTTTAATCCCTCCATCTGCCCCTCCCTTGCCTCCTCCTTCAAAATGCACCTACCCAACTGACTTCTAAGATCCAGTAACCCGAATTTGCTTGAACTGCCCAAGCCTGCTCATCCTCCAGGAAGACACCTGCTATCCTTTTCCCTAACTTGCCTCTGGAAATCCATGACACCTCTTATTGGTACTACAGACAACCACTCTACCTTTTAAGACCCTGCTTCATTCCCATCTCAAAACCCTCTGGGAGTGTTCCTGCTCTCATCCCACATGACTCGCCTGTTTTTCCCCATTTCTCGCACTCCTTCTCTCTTCTCATCATCATACTGAGCGTCTCTGACTACGACCATCTCTCATTTCTCATTTACTCCTACTCTTGCTCTATTTTTTTTTCTTTTTCTTATTGTCCCACCCTTATAAGATTCAACAATTTCACCTCTTATTCCCTATCCTACTTTAACTTTGCTAAGATTTCATGTAAAACTGTAATGTCAACCCTGTGTTATTTCACATTGTAACAAGTCTAACAGGAGTATACACCAATGGATTTTTCTTATTTTAATTGATTTATTTGTGTATGTGTGTGTGTGTGTGTGTGTGTGTGTGTGTGTGTGTGTGTGTGTAATTTTACCTTTTGCTTTTTTGACTGTATTTTCACTGTAATCGTTGATTTTTTTTGTCATGTGGCGTAATACCATCGTTCTTCAGTAGTATGTCATAAATGTAAATGCATTGCTTTCATATATTGTTCATGGAGCTTTTCTCCCCAGGTCTCCATTGTAAATGGGCTCTTTTTGGCGCGATGGACTATCCCGGTAAACAAACTGTAAAATAAATAAATAAAAATGTTTAACACAAGAAGAACTCTTAGACTGTGAAGTAAACTAACATGAAGTAATGACCAAATAGATGAATATTGGATCTGACTTGATTGCAAACATCAGGTAATAAAACAAGGCCAGAGTAAACCTGCTGTTAAAATTTCAAACTGACATCCCCTTCAACATAAAGCCCTTGAATATGCATTTTCAAGCATAAAATGCCAAGTAGATGTATAGTATATTTGTAATGTCTAATGCAGAATATTTCTCACTACTGCTTTGTAGGTTCATTTCTCTGAGTAGAAAATGCACAAGAGCTTGCCAGGCTCAGCCAGACTTCTGATGCCTGCAGTACAGCTGATTAATATAGCAGAGGATGCATGCACACAGGACGGCATAGCAGACCCTCACTTCACTGAATTTACATTGCAGCCAGTAGGAAGGGGAGGCTTTGAGCTGAACCACCCATGGGTAAATGTCTCTTTTACTACTTGTTTAAAACAATAGGTTGCCAAAGGTTTTCCACTCTGGAAAGGGGAAACCCATTGTTGAGATTGAGGAAATTCTCCTGTCAAGCAGGATACCAGTATTGATAAGTATATAAGGTACAAAGAGAGGTTTGGAAGTCAAGGCTGGAAGAGCAAAAAAAAAAAAATGCAGAGTCCAATATGGGTTTGAACAAGTATAAGTATGGCTACCAGTAAGCAGTCTTTAAACTTTGGCTATTTAACATTGTAAAGTAGTACAGCTTGGAATATAGTGCATCAGCTTTCTTCTCCTAGAATTTTGTTAGCTTCATGGTGTGCAAAGCCTAAGGTCTATGAGTTTGAGATCCCTGTTGCATGGCATGCAATCATCCTTGTCCATTTTAAAGTTCTAGCATGCATCAAAGTTTCTGACTCAGCATCCTTCTCGCTAAATTTAACCTTAATTTTCAAACGTGACATTCTGCATTGTTTTCCATATAGCTGTTCTTGTGTACTGTTATCTTTAACACTTTTGTTTGTTGTTAAATGTACAACATATATTAACCTAGGAAACAGCATGGGACATCCATTCATCTCTTTTGTCACTTTTCATCCTCTCTCAAGATTCAAATTTTGGAAAATTAAATGCATCTTGCTTTTCAAGGTGCACAGTCCTAGTGAATTGTCTTTCTTTCAAATTTCATGTAATGCATTTCTTCAGGACTATTCATTTCCCTGCATGTGCCAAGACTATAACATTTTAAAGCATTTCTAAGATGAGTTGTTAGTAGAATGGTATAGAGAAAGGAAAATGTCAGAGATGTTCTAGGCCTGAGTAGAATCCTTGATTTCAGAGGACCTACAGGTGGGAGTTGTAATGAGCAGCTTAAGATCTGCTCCACTTCCTAACAGGGGTGTGGGGAACTATTTCTCCTTATGCCTGCACTGTTGTGTATCAGTAAGCTAGCCAGAAGGGTAAATCCATTTATTGGAACTGGCAAATATCCAGAAGAATGCATGTAGTTGTCTAGGTAAAGTCTGTCTCATTAGAGGCCAACTCAAGGAGACAAAGGAGACCATAAAGTAAACATTTCTTCAGTGATGCTGACTGGAGAATGAAGATTCCCACATGACCTCCACTCATGGTTTCAGTAGTGGGCCTGATAAAATGTGGTTGATGCCGGGTGGCAACTTAAGGGAGGTATAATGGTGAAGCTGCAAATTACCAGTAAGGCACTGAGGTTCCACAAATATAATGGAGAAAGTTTCCTAGAAAGGGCATCCACAATGGTGCAGTGGTTAGTGTTGTCACCTCACAGCAAGAGGTTCTCTGGTTCAATTATTGGCTGGGATGCCTTCTGTGAGGAGTCTGCATGTCCTCCCTGCAGTCACGTGGGTTTCCTCTGGGTACTCTGGTTTTATCCCACATTCCAAAGACATGCAGTAGGTGGATTGGATACTCTAAAATGGCCATAGTTGCGACTCTGTGTGCGAGTGAGTGGTACAGATGATCTACCATGGCAGGGCTAGCCACCCAGTGGTGTAAACCTTGACTCAAGATGATTGTCACTGTTGAAGTGACATCCTGACCCAGTGTACAAAATGGGAAATGGGGTTGAGGATGGATGGATGGAAAGTTTTCCTAGAATGTAGTTCCACGTGGCCTGTTACAGAGCTGCCTCATCTATGGCTTTCTTTCGATGCCTCTGTGAAGATTGGGTGAAGATAGGTGAAGGCTGCCAGCCTAGCCAGATAGAATTTTGGAAATATAATTCTGTCATCTGTAAATATTAATATAAACCACAGGCTTGCTATCTTAAATGATAAAAATAGTGTTACATGTGGAACTGAAAAAAATGTAACAGTGCACTCTGCTGACCAAGTAAAGCATGTTACGACCCTTTGATGTAAACACGGCTCCGGGCAGTCTAGAAGGAATTCTTGCTGCTGTTTTAAGGCCAGAGTTAATGGCCAGAATTTGTATGCATAAATGTCCTTTATTGCTCTGGTTTCTGTCCAGAGGTGAAGAATGTAAATGTAGTTTCTGTTAGCCTGGGAAGCCAGGGAAGTATGAAGAATGATGTAATGTGAACCAGGAATGAGATTTTAAAAACTGAGAGAATCAGAGAGCATTAAACATTTTTGTCTTGACCATCCAACTGACCAGCACTGTCTTGTTCTATAGGTAAGTTTATCTTAGACTTGTGTTTTCTCTTAGAAATAGCTAGAAACTAGAAAGATTAGACTGTGTTTTTCTGTGATGTCAGAACTGTACTACTGAATTATTGTAAGTATTTCTCTGTGATCTCTGAACTCTTGACTAGCACTGTGTAGTAAAAAGTATTGTCTTGTGTTTTTGACAATTTGTTATTAAATATTTTAAACCCTTTCAGCTGTGGCTATTTTTGTAGAGATAATTTAAGCTCTTTAGAGTGCTTGCATGCCTTTGGTAAAATTGTACAAAGCCTCTCCAATAGCTTTAGCCATGGGCTATACTACCAATTGGATAATAATAATATTGCACAGTAATAATTGGACACCCTTTTAAGGG
>NC_056751.1:815196809-815279309 GCF_019279795.1 Protopterus annectens | reverse complement strand
TAACCCAACACTACCTCCTCCATCTTCCCACTACTATCACACCTCCTCAACTAACATGTACAAGCATACCTTACCTATGCTCACTGCATGCACTCTCCTTGCATATCTTACATCCTACCAAAGCTCCATCATTCACCCACTCAACCACTACCACTGTACTACTAATCACACCACCACTCATGTCTCACCCGCACTCAGCTCCACTCCCACCAGCTCAAGAACCATCCCTATGCACCCCCCACATATTCTACCAACTATATTGCTCAAACATAAATCATCCCTACAACTTAACATAGTAACCCTCCCACCATACCTATTACCACAGAGCACAATCATAAAGTTTCCCTTATAAGCAAACACATTCAAAAACTGAGAAAACTAATAACATCATGTATATCAAAACTAGCCCTAAGTGGAGACATCCACCCCAACCCTGGCCCTACCATCTCCAACCCCAATCCTCATAATCAGACTAGAAACCACAATTTCTCTCATATTACAGCCAATAGAAAGCCAAGTGACTTCCTTCTACTAAGCCTAAATATTAGAAGTATATCCAACAAAGTCCATGAACTCCATGCCACCATAGACTTGTACTCCCCAGATATAGTCATCCTGGCAGAAACCTGGCTAAAACCTCACATTACCAGTAGGCAAATACTCCCTACAGGTTACGGCATACTAAGAGAAGACCGGCTAAACAAGAAAGGAGGTGGTGTAGCTATAATATTTAAACAACATCTAAACATCCAGATCTTAAAATCATCAGCTCCACAAATAGGCAATGAAGAAATAATATATACCAACCTCAAAATAAACCAAAACAAAACCATCAACATAATTGGATGCTACTTCCCACCTGGCCAAAACATCCTTCCACTAGAAAACCTCCTCAGCTGGTCTACCCACCATCTCCCCCAAGAAACTATCATTTTAGGTGATTTCAATATTGGCTGGCAATCCTGTTCTGGCAACCATCCAACCCATCATGTAAACCTTCATGGCTTCACCCAACTAGTCCAGTTGCCAACCAGGATAAATAAAACTCCAGCAAGCACACTACCCTGGATTGGATACTAGTCAGTAAGAGCCCCCAGTCATATATAACAGGCTGCTTATCATATAGCCTCAGTGATCACTCCCCAACATTCCTACTCAAAAAATACCTATACCAAGCTAAACTTGTCATCTACCATCAAATACGTAAAAAAACTAAACTTTAACCCGCTCACATTCATCTCATCCCTCAAAGAATGTAACTGGCATCCTCTAAAGTACCTCAGTCTAGATGATGCAGTTGAATTTTTTAATACTACTTTCCTGAACATCCTTAATTACCATGCCCCCATAAGATTTTCAAGAACCAAAACACAACCCTCCCCATGGCTGCAGAAAACCACCAAGTCAGAAATGAAAAACAGGGATAAAGCCTGGGAGCACTGGTGCAAAACCCCCTCAACTAGACAGAAATTCTTAGAACTACGCAATAGAGTCAAAAAGCTAATAAAACAGGACAAATTCCAATACTACCAGTCTGCCCTAGACTCCTCACAACACAGCCCCAAACAATTCTGGTCCTCCATAAATGCCATCCTGCACCCAGGTAAAGTCAATACCCCTCCTCCTAATATCCCTCACTCCTCAGAAAATATTGCTACCTCATTCAACACACACTTCACACAAACTATACTATCACTAGTTAACAACACAACCCCCTCCCCTCCAACCCACACCTTCAAATAGTAATCTCCCCACTGCCTTATCTTTTTCTCCTGTACCTACCTCCAACATAAAAAAACCTCTTAACTAAACTTAAACCCACCAAATTAGCAGCAGACAACCTCCCAAGTGAATACCTACAAATCGCAGCTGATGCTCTGGCCTACCCAGTATCCATCTTGATTAACCGATTTCTGTCAGAAAGTTACGTTCCCACACTGTGGAAAGTATCACATATAATTCTCCTCCACAAAGGCGGACCCTCCACAGAACTAACCAATTACCGCCCCACAGCTATTCTCTCTCCACACTCCAAAATACTAGAGAGATGCATATACTCTCAGGTCTCAAATACCTCCTTACTAACAACCTCCTTTCCAGTACTCAGCATGGTTTCCGACCAAACCATAGCACCACCACTGCCATAATCTCCTTTACTAACACTATCCTTCAGCATAAAAACAATGGCTATCTCTCTTCTGCTACTTTCCTAGACCTATCTAAAGCATTTGACATGGTCCCACACAAACAACTTATCTCTGTCCTCAATAACCTATCCTTCTCACAATCAGTCACCAACTGGTTTCAGAGTTACCTGTCTGACCGCCAACAATCAGTTGTATGGCAGAATGACATATCTCCCCAACTACCTGTCTCCATAGGGGTTCCCCAGGGATCCATCCTTGGACCCCTACTCTTTGTTTACACCAATAATCTAGCCTCTGCCACCAAACATGGCACACTCGTACAATATGCAGATGACTCAACCATCATCTGCTCAGCCCAGTCCCTACCAAAACTGCAAAAAGTCACACAGGAAGCCTTTTCCTCTGTTGAAACTTGGTTATCCAATGCCCAATGAAACTTGGTTATCCGATGCCCAATTAATACTCAACCCAAATAAAACTAAACTACTCCTCTTCCAACCCACCAAACATAGTCAAAACAACTCTCACTTTAACATCACAGCAAAAGACAACACCACTATATACCCAACTGAACACACCAAATTGCTAGGAGTGGAAATAGACAATAAACTAAAATTTGACATTCACATATTCATGACCATAAAAGTCCACAAAAAACTAGGAGCATTATACAGAAATAAGCAATTTCTCACCAAAGCAGCAAAGATTTCAATAGCAAATTCCCACCTTATCTCCACCCTACTTTATGCCTCTCCAATATATACCAACCTAAGGCAATGCGATCTAAACAAGCTAGAGACCTGCTACAACAAAATCACCAAATTCGCCACAGGGGCATCCTACCATAATCACCACTGTCTCTTACTTGCTGAATTGGGCTGGCTTGAACTCCCTCACCTCCTTCAGTGTTATCAACTCTCTCTCACCCACAAACTAGTAAACCATCCACTAAATGTCCCATCCCTCTAGAATCTACTCCACCCTATCGCACCACCAGACCACTAAGATCCAGCAACAAAAATCACTTGCAGATCACTAAAGCCAATAACTCTGCGGGTGAAGCACTATTCTCTTGCACCATAGCCAAATTATGGAACTCCCTTCCACCCACAATTACCTCCATACCATCATGCACCCACTTCAAAACTTTACTAAAAGTGCACCTAAAAACATGCTGGCTATGCCCTTGCAACTCCCACGCTAATATCACCCACCCCATCCAACCACTACCTTTCTTTCCACTCCACTAACTACCTTGATTATAGCAAGCTCAGATGCTCATAAGCCTAGTACTTATTATACAGCAGGAACTTCTCATTGTAACATTTGTTAATGTCTGTTATGTACTTCACAGATAAAGATTCTAGTTTTCTACTGATGTACTATGTTCTTCATCTGTAAATATGTTGTAAGTAATTGCTATGTTAAATTGTTAATCGCTATGTAATCCAGTGTAACTTCTTCTTCTTCTTTCAGCTTTTGCTGGTTAGGGGTCGCCACAGCGGATCATCTGTCCGCTCATGATTGGCAGTGGAGTTTTACAGTGTTGAGTTGCCAGCCCGGTGCCCAACCTTCCACAGAAGGCAGACACATGCACACACTCACACCTAGGGCCAATTTGGAGTGTCCAATCCACCTACTGCATGTCTTTGGGATGTGGGAGGAAACCGGAGCACCCAGAGGAAACCCACGTGACCACAGGGTGGACATGCAGACTCCACACAGAAGGTACCCCAGCCGAGAATCAAACCGGAGAACCTCTTATGTAATCCAATGTAACTACTGTCTGTTTATTTTAACTGTGGAGCTTTTCTCCCCGGGCCTCTGCTGAAAATGGACCTACGTCCAGTCAGACACTCCCGGTCAACAATTTAAATAAATAAATAACTAAATATTGCAATATTTACTGCTTGTTATATTTCTTTTTTTCTTCAGTATAGTGGTGTATATGTCTGAAAACAATATGAATGCAAAATGCAAATAAGGCAGAATTCTGTCAAATTTAACAAGTAAGTTCCACTATGTCTGCAAAGAAGGGTAGGAATATAGTATCAGCCTTTAAAACTGAATGGCAGTTTTTTATAGAATTTCATTGTTTAAAATGTCAGCACATTTTGCCTGAATAGTAATCATACCCTTTAAGTATATATCTACAAGTACAGTTTGTGTATCTAGTGAGTTAAGAAAACATGGTTACTACAGTTATTGGCATGAATATTATTTAGAATAAAAAAAATGATAAACAAACTTAGAATCACCATTCCTCTGTGTCACACATATCAGCATTGAGCCGGAATTAAAATCAGTCCATCTACTGCTGCTCACTTATTACATCTCAGATCCTGGTACCCTGTAGTCCTGTCCATCTTACCTTGTCCTGCATGAAATTCTTCAAGTGTTTCTCCATTTCCCTAAATATATTCTTTCCCCTCTTTTTGTCATTGCCTTCCACGCTTTCTTTCTAACCCTCTCATTCTTTAGATCCTTCAGTCTTTTTGCTACATTCACCATCACTGTGTGCCTCCTAAGCTCAGGCACCCTCCATCTCCCATAACCTTCCTCACTGTCCTTCTTTTCTTTCCAGTGCTGCTGTTTTGCCTTCTCTCCAGATCAGTCATATACTTCCTGCAGCTTCCCTAGGTATTCTGTCAATGGATTGGCCTGCATGTGCTGTAGTGAATAAATAACATAGCAGCACCATCACACATACTGCCTGTCTCCACCCATTGATAGTATTCACCATGTCTGTCCACGTGCTTAACACCTCTTTTGTCACTTCTGTCAACTCCTCCAAATATTTTGTCCTCATCTCCTCCACTGTAGGATATAGTCTGACAGCCAGATACTCCTTACCTGTCTCTGGCTCCACCAGCTCAACTGCATTTAAAACTCATTTCCTTGTCCCATCACTATAGACTTCTTGGGATGAAACGGCAAACCTGATTCTGTATCAAACCACTCCAAGATGTCATCATCATCCCCAAATGATAACATGCAGTTGTCAGTGAACAACTTGATGCTGCTGGTTTTTCATTTAACTCCCTGGCTTTCTATCAACTTATTTATCCTGTGGGCTAATCTTTCCATAAATAAAATAAACATGTAAGGGATAAAGAGCAGCCCTGTCTTGCTCCTATCCCTAAACTCCCCTTGTCTGATAACCATGCCCATTCATCCTAACTTGAACATTTAGTTTCTTACAAAGCACCCTCTCTGGTACCTTTATCCCCCCACAAAAAATTTAATAACGTAACTGTGGGTGACCTACCTTTCACAAAACCCACCTCATAGTCCCTCACCTTTGGCAATAGTGCATCTTATCTGGCCACATGTACACTGGCCATTATTTTGGCATGACTATTACTGAATGAGATCAGCCTATCCAGGTCTCCTTCCTCCCATCTCCACCTGCCGTATACACTTTGACGTCACCCTTTCTTCCTTATTCGGTCAATATTTGCTATTTCGTCTCCTGCTTACACCCTTAATAGTTTGTAGTATTCAGCTGGAAAACCATCTGGACCCTCAGCTTTCCCATTTTTATGTGCCGAATCACCTCTGCAACTTTTCCTGTAGTCACTTTTTGTGCATCCTTCCCATGTCTTCCTCACTCAGCTCCTTTACTTGTACATTACCCCTGTCTACCTCTCCTCTTGTATAAAACTTCTCATAAAACATCCCTAACATCTCATATCCTTGTTCTAAGTGACCCTCTTTCCTTCCTTGATCGCTGTTCCAGCCACCCATGCCTCTATCTTCAAATCCTTAAGTTTGTGTACTAACAACTTCACATCAGTTATTGCCCAGTCTCCCCTTTCCATGACTCTCTGCATCTGAGCCTCGTCACACTCCTCCAGTTCCTCTTGCATTCCATCATCCTCTCCACTTTGTTTTTTCAGTTCAGTGCACAGTATTTTTTTTTTTTTTTGGTAAACAAACATCTTTATTAAATTTTAACATGTGACATAGCCAATCTTACATTTATGTAAATGAAAAATAAACACGACATTGTTTTAGTTGCAAACAGTATATATCAGAGACACCACCGAAACAACTGTAGTTGCAAACATTATACATCACCTATAATCTATCCAGTCATTGTCAGTTAAGCATTATATGGCCCATTCAAATCCTGCCTCTTAAACATCGTTCCTGCTCTGCATATATTGTTCCCACAATTCCCATTTTTTCGTATGTAGTTTGCTCCTTCCCTTTTCTAAAGATCCCAATTCCAGTTATTTTATCTCTGTTACTGTATCACTACTTCTAGTAAAGTTGATCTAGACTTGGATTTCCATTTTCTAGTAATTACTTTTTTTGGCAGCTACCATAAGGAGGAGATTTACCAAGGCGTTACTATGTCTAGGCAATTCCGATTCTGTATCATACTCAAAAAAATCATCTCCCCAGTCAATCCAATCTGCGCACCCAGTATATCTGACAGTGTTTTGTAAGGAATCCCTAAAGTCTGCCAACTCATTACATTCCTAAAAAATATGTTCCCAGCTACCCCTTTTTTACCCATCATACCTCCAACATTTGCTGTCCACCTGAGGAAAAATTCTTTGAAGTCTACTTGGGGTATAAAAATACCTATGTAAACACTTTCAGGCAAAGATCCTAAATCTTCTAGACTTTGTTGCATATTTGGGAGATGTACATATATCTTCCCATTGTCTCTTTGTGAATTATCATCTGCTCCACTTTGATTGCCATATTGTCCTCCAAGAATTTTTCTTCATCCTCGTTTATCTATCTGTGTTCCTACCTCAGTTTCATTTCTCACTTTTTAGCTTATCCCAACTCCAACTATTTTGCCATCTGTTATATTCCATTACCTTTGACCTCAAAGTGGCCTTAATTCCATCTAATATCTCCTTTTTCCACCTTATTGCTTTGAACCACCCACTAGCAATTTCCTTGCAGGTGTCCTCAGTGATCTAATCGTCTCTACTTGGATTCCATGTAAATCTTTAATTCTTTTTTTCTTCCCTTCCACACCATAGTCACTAAAGAATGGTTTAACTTGCATTATTTTAATATATCTGCTACCTCCAGTTCACATCAGGTTTCATCATCTACCAAAATTCTCTCTAATCTACTTATCTGCTTATGTTTTTGATGTTGAAAAGACAACAGACCCACATTCTCACCTTTTTCTCCATGCATCAAACACTCCTGTCCTTCTCATTAATTTATTTTGCGTTAAAACCAAAGCCATATAGTTGAAACACTTGTTCGTCCTTAAGGGATCATTTGCACGTCAATGGTGCCCTGAAGCTTTGGAAGCTGGATGACTGTTGTATCTTATAGAGGATATAACCCATATAGCTGAAGCTGCTTTAGCAGTGATCGTTCAAACATCCAATGTTATGGTAAATTTTACTTACACAACTGTACTTTTTTATTATTTTGCATTAAACTTTATTCCAAATTTGGGAGTTAATATTCATCAGTGAATACATTATTAAACCACTAAGCAATCGCCTTTGGAAAAGAGAGAACACTTTTGTATAGGGAAGTTTATTTATGATTGCACAGTATTTTTTTCAACCTGTGATATGTTCGTTTAAAGTAGTGCGTTTTAATACCAGATCTCAACAATACTGTAGATTTGTTGTATGTAGATGCAAGAAATCTTTTAGTGAAGGGATTTTGCTTTTCTCTTGAAACGTAAACATTCCATGGTTATTCTTAACCACTGTAACACCAATGTGTTAAAAGATCTTTTCTGTTTGTTTGTGTTCAGTGTTATTTTGTCTTAAGTTTTTTCTTGTCAGTTGGTGTTTGACAATGGCCGTATTCTCCACTAGCTTCAAGTTTTAAAGAAATGAAGTGAAAATGAAAGGGTTAAGAGAAGAATAGCAACAAAGACTAAATAATAATGTTAGTTTAGTCTGTAAAGATCAGTATAACTATGTGGATAAAACCAGGATCTCTCATGGCCCCATTGGTAGTAGCACTGAGCTGTTGTGTTATGATGGGGCATTAGCTAATTATTTTAATCATATCTTCTTAACCCATATTTCTGTAACATTGAATTTAATTTCAATCGGTGCACCTTCATCATCATATCAAGTTATTATAGAGCTTCTTTGGTTACAGGTAACCAATGTTAGCTAAGGATACTTATGGCATGAGATATTATCTGCTGATAGGAATATTTATTTATTCTCTCTTGAACTGACATCTGTTTGTATTGCTGATCTTTTTTCTCATCATTCAGTTATATTCATAAGTAGCAAAACCTGAGCATATATTATTCTACCACATAAAAAAAAAACATTGATTTGTCCCACTGCAATCACAAACCCACCTTTATTACTAGTATTGTAAGTAAAATGTTCCAGAGTGGGCACCCATGTGACATGTTAGGACCTGCTAGAGTGAGTCCTGAAATATGGACACTGAATGGCTAGAAGACTGAACTTATGTAATAAGTCCAAGATGCCATTTCTTGGAATATCCTTTTGGCCCTCCCTGCAAAAAGAAGTTTAAAGGAATAGAGCAATTTTCAAGATTCACTGTTCTGTCTTTTTTTTGGCTTGTCGGCACTCAGCACTTTAAATGCCAACATTTCAAGAGGGAGCCTCAAAAATATGCTGTTAATATTGTTAGTAGTACACATTACCCATCTGGTGTTACATCTTGCTTGTCAAATAGAAGATCTGGCATCAAGAAGGATACTTCATGCTCACCAAATGATTTATAAAAATCATTGCATACCAAGATTATATATTCCCTGACCTGATGGAGGGATGGCCTCCTTGAAATTGATTACATGTAAAGATCTGCAATCGTGGGACTCCACACACATCTGCTGACCTCACAAGACCCAAATGTAGTGAAAGTTTTGAAACATGAGGAGAATAAATCTAAGATGACTTCTCTGCTTAATTTAGCAGAAGCATATCGACGTCAAGCAGGAATGGAAATCAAACCAGAAGTAGATAAAATTCAGGCAGCAACTGAATGTGCCAAAAAACAAAAGAAAGAATATAAGGTGAAGGACCAGATGAGAAGCTAAGAAATTTGGAAAAATGTAAATATTGTTGCACGTATAGAAAACTTCTGGAAGAACCTCATCCTGATCAGGAACGAATGCAGGAATGGTTAAGGAGAGGAGAAGTCAAACCAAGAGATGAAAGGATAATATTGTCAGCCCAAGATAGTGGGCTTACATACAAGCTGGTTTATAAAGTCCATTGAACATGTGGGAGAAATAGACAAATGTAGGTTTTGTAAAACCGAATTGGAAACAGTCCCACACCATGTTGCTGGTTGTGACATACTAATGTGGCAAGACTATTGCACTGGGGATTGTGCAAACATTATGGTATTGAAGTGGCTGAAAAACACTGGAAACATGAGCCAAAAAGGATCATATAAAATGATGAAGTTTATTTCACATGGAATCACCCGTTACCAACAGTTCAAAAGATAGATGCTAGAAAACTGGATATAGTGGCCCAAGAAAAGAATTCAAAAGTAGCATTGATCATTGAAATTGCTACATCCATTGACTACAGTGTCTTGCATATGGAGAAAAACAAAGTCATAAAATATCAGGATTTGCAGGCAGAAATGAGAGCAATGTGGAAGAAAGATACCCAGGCATTTCCAATAGTAGTTGAAGCAGCAGGTCTTATAAAACAGAATCTACAGTCATATTTAGATATGTTACCAATCCATGTAACACCATACAAATTGCAGGAGGAGTCATTACTGGGCACATTGTGAGTGCTGCAAAGAGCACTTTTGGCTGACAAAGATTGAAACAATACTAATTTCATGAACTTTAATTGTACTTTGACTTAGGAATGGGGTCCATTCCCATCATGGTATTAGAAACCCAAAGATTTGGAGAAATTAATTGGATTTTTTTAGGTACTTAGCTAAATATTAATCTCTCATATTGTCATGAGTTCAGTTTATTTAGCTTTATCTATGGATTTTGCAGTATTCTTTATGCAGTGATTATGACTGGATTTGATTAGGAGCACATCAATTGCTTAATCACTCCGGCAAAGGTTAGTGTGATATGCATACTGGTATACGATTCCTATAAATCTACTGTAGGGCCACTATTACTGTGTGTTTTTACCCAAAGTATTCACTTCACATTATTAGGAACTGTCCAGATTTTGACAAATGCAGAATGGGTTTTTCACTTATTCAGCTGATGCTGTTCATGAATTGCAGGAATTATCACAATCTTGTGCAAACATTTGTGCAACTTGATATTTAACCCAAATGTGTAGTTGTATATTTTGCAGTAATTCATTTTTACAAGAGATTATCTTAACCTAAATGTTGGCTTCATTTACTAGCACTAATGAAAGATTTGAAAGAGGGTATTGATTACACGGTAGGATTTTTTTCAGTAATGCAGTCATTAAATAAAAGGCATGTAGATTTAACTTGATGTGTGTTCCTGTATTTACTGTAACAGACTCAGTGGCGCAGTGATGCAAACAACGTTGTTAGTGGCTTCTAGCTTCACAGATTTATTTCTAAGAAGTAATGAAATGCCTCCCTTGAAGCTGAGGTCAATTGCTGTGCAAATTTTCCAAGGCCAGCCCATCCCTACAATTTAAATTGTCACATAATTCACTCAAGCTATTTGAGCATCTTGCAGCTTTTCAAAAAATGTATAATTTTTCTCCCCCTCCTTTAATGCTTCACGTTCTCCTGGCATCCCAGTGTCCCTGTCAATAATTGGGTCTACCTGCTCTTCCTTCTTCCCTGGACTTCATCACTGGTTATAACTGCTTCTTCCTCGAACCTTGGACTCTGAGTCAGCTGGTTCAGCATGGCTCTTAAAGGTGTCTTGGGCAGGGGGTGCAACTGTTTTTGCTGCCAAGGTGGGGTTATGTTATTTTGACATGCCTTTGTTTACTCACCCCTTCCCTGAATTTATTTGACATTGTCTGAGGGCTACTCCCCTCTATGGAATGTGCCTGTCCTCAGCGAGGGTCTTTGATGAACTCCCTACCCCTGGAATGGGCTGCCCTCCCAGCATCTCAGACACCCAAGCTAGTAATCATACGCAGGCCACCGAGGTTGTAGTTAAATCTTTATCCCTCTGTGCTACAGTGCTGACTAATAGAATGCAATGCATCATTTTTTTATGTAATATTCAGAACCAGAATTGTTTTCTGAATGGTTGATTACACTTTTATATACTTATGAAAGTCTTCCTACTTGTAATTTAACTTTGACAGAATGTTTGAATATAGAAGTGACTGGTGTACAGTAATGAGTTTTGCACTGGAGGTGTTGTACTGATATAAGGCTAGGCCGGTCCTCGCTGGAATAAGGATCGTTATTTCACGTTGATTCATTTATATCATGCTCTTTTGTTGGCTCTCCTGACTTCCCGTCTTCTTACCTCAGCAGAATTTAAAATTGCATTTTTGTTTCCTGGCTATTCTGCCGACTGCAGACCATAGCAAATGGCTCAGAAGTGTTTGTGTATGTATTCATAAATACGTTTTAAACGTTGTACATTTATGTTCCTTGCACGGGAGGTTGGATTTTTCACACACATTACAGTAGTCAGTAGCCTGTTGCTACTTTCATTTTCTCATTTATTTCCTGGTCTGTTGTCACAGTGTTGGTAATCCCATACTTAAGGGAAATATATATGCTGAAATTGTCAGAAGACTTGATGAAAATTGAAGGACTGGTTGAAAAGATTTTCTCTGTGATAATGTGTCTTCATATCAAAGGAAAAAGCTGCAAGGTATAAGCCTAGTTTTATAAGGAGTAGTTTAAACCTTAGCAAAATTGTAGCGGTAGGTTTTCAACAGATTCCTAGACAAAACAAATAGTGAAAAAACATTGGCCAAGTGAGTATTCTTCTGTGTGTATATGTCTATGTCTGTATCGATCTTTCTTTCTCTCTGTCTCTCTCTCTCTGTCTCTCTCTTTCTCTCTCTCTCTCTCTCTATATATATATATATATATATATATATATATATATATATATATATAAATATATATATATATATTTATATTTATATGTGTGTGGATCTACTTCAGTAGACTGAACTTTTACTTACCAACACTGAAGTTCCCCAAGTGAAAGCACTACCAACTTCAGAAGACCGACTTCCGGAACACCGACTTTGCACATGAGGTAAGTAACCGCTTGGCCATCCTGTTGAACTGTGCCCCTTACCCCTCAAGGTATTGTGATTTTGGAGTTAGTATATTTAGTTACTGAGGGGGAAAAGCCCCCCCCCCACATATGCATGTGTGGGGGAGGCATAGGCCCCCACCTCAGTGAGTTTAGTTTTGTTAATTGTTATTTTTCATGATGGCCAAGTGGTTACTTCCCTCGCATGCAAAGTCGGTGTTCTGGATGTCCGTCTTCTGTAGTTGTCAGTGCTTTTGTCTAGGGCAAGTGAGTGTCAGGTAAGTAAAAGTTCAGTCCACCGAAATAGACCTATATATATATATATATATATATATATATATATATATATATATATATATATAAAATGTATGTGTGTGTGTATGTCTCATGCATATCACAAATATATTTTATAGTGCTTGCTATGAATTCTAGATTATGGCATAAATGGAGTCGGAGAGCTTTACATCATTGCTTTTTATGTCTGCCATTCCTCAGCTTTTGATTATTAATTGTTTGATTTTGAACTTTCTGATGAGAAGTTGTCTTATGTAGAGCATATTAGCTTTAGATCTTTAAAAGTATTATGTCAATATTTTCAGGAAAATGTGCTTGTATAACTTAATGAATGACACTTTTTTTTTTCAAATTATACATTTTTTATCTGTTTATATAACAATTGTAATAGATCTGAAGTCTTCAGTTTGAACATCAGTCTGTGGGCAATATTTTTATGTACATTATGAATATTATGGCACCCTAAAACAAAGACCTTTGTCCACTATAATAGCTCCATTTTTTTAGACCACAGTAGTCCCATTGGTACTTTCTCCTTTAACTGTGATTAATTCATTGTTTTTTAGCAGTCTACCGTCTCCCTTCCATAAGATTATTTCTCTTCTTGTGTAACCACTTTTGAGTTCTCAGCCAATATTTTTCCAGAGCTAAACTACTGAATTTTGGCTTACTTTTTTTCATTGTGTTGCTGCTCTGTGGGGATTGAGGTAGACTCTTAGTCTTTCCACTTCAAATTCCATAGAAACTTCCTTACATTACACAGTTGTTCAAACAGTCAAGTGCAAGTTTTTGTTACTGTTATCACCATTAATTAGTTCAAGGTGATATTGGACTAACTCTCCTGCTAAAACTGTGTCCTAGAATAACAAAACCAAGGCATTCGTTTACTGGCACAGAGGCCTTTTAAACTGCATTGTTCCTTTTACTTATCTCTCTGCAGATTTGTGACTGTTTACAAGGTTAAGTCACTGATTGTTTTTTCTGTCTTTTGACAAGTTTGCAACCCGCTTCATTTGCCCTTGCTAATGCTTTGGCTTACTCCACTCTCCTAGTCTACACCCAAATCCCACTCACCCCCTCTTACATTATGTTTGTACTTCCATCGCACTACCCACTTATTCCTCTAACCAATACATTAGTTGCCTCCAGTAGGAAAACGATCATTACAATTATTCTCAATAGTAACACCCACACTAGTTTACCACCCAGGACTCTGTCACAAGTTGTCTTAACCATTGTCCCCTATCGCTATCAAATTACATATCTTTAACCAACCCACTACCCTCCTAACATTTTTTACCCTGATTTATAACAAAGATAAAACCAAAGTTAAATAAGATGGCCTCAAATATGATTATTTTAGTATTTCTCCTCACTCTACTAGCCTTTATCACCAATTATCAAATCCACCTTCTTCATATATTTAAGACTTCAACCGATCCTCACAAAGAATATCAACATCTACCCAGCCTGTCTTTCTCCATGACGCCCTATCTTTACAAACAAACCATATCTGATCTATCTTTCTATAAATATATTGAAACTAAGCATCCAAATTTATGACCAAATATCAAACCAAGACCAAAATATATCTGGCCACATTCTTCCCTCTGCAAAATATCAATAATAAAAAAAAAATATTCACCCCAACCCTGGTCTCACTGTTCATAAAACCATCACTTACATTGATCCAGTCACCCAATACATCTCAGCAAAAAACTGAATCCAAACTCACCTTACTGAATATGAACCTAAGAAGTATATGCAATAGAATTCATGACATACATGCCTACCTTGCATATACACCCCTGATGTAGTCATAGCTACTGAAACCTGGTTAAAAAATAAAGGATAATGTGATCAGCCACCCCAGGATGCAATATAATCAGGCATGGCAGACAAAACAAACAAACATACAGGTGATGTAGCAATCATCTGTGAAAATTCCCTAACCATTACCTATCTTCCACTCAAAATACCCACATTTAAGAATGCTGAACTACTAATAATACTCCTAAAAAACAATAATAGGAAAACTATATGTTTAATCGATAATTTATTTGCCACCAGGGAATAACGGTGATCCTGCTGAAAGCATCCTGTACTGGATATCCCAACAAATTCACTATGAAATTATAATACTTGGAGACTTAGATACAGACTTTGTGTCTTTCGGCTTTTCCCGGTTAGGGGTCGCCACAGCGGAACTCGGTTCCGCTAATGACTGGTAGTGGATTTTTACGTACCGGGTTACCAGCCCTGACTCACAACCTTCAACAAAGGCATGTCCCATTCACGTATGCCTCCACACAGAAGATGCTCTAGCTGAGAATCGAACGGGACAATGTCTTGCTATGAGGCGACAACGTTACCACAGCACCACCACTCAAATTCCACTAACCTCATTGAATCCATAAACGTGTACAACTTCAGCCACTTAATAACCATACCTATTAGAATCAATAAAATATCAGGGAGACACTCAGCATTAGATTGGATTCTTACAAACAAACCAGACAAACTGACAAACGTAGGCTGCCTCTCAGACAGCATAAGTGACCAAATACCAAATTATGCTATATTAACTCACCATAACCAAGATACACATATTATCTATAATCAAATGTGAAATGCAACCAATTTCAGCAAAGATATTTTCAATGAAACACTAAAAAAATATAACTAGAATGTACTTAGAACAATGCCACTAGATATTCCTGTTGAACACTTTAATAACTTATTCGTATAGACTTTAAATAATTTAGCACCAGTACGTAATAAAAAAGTTAAGTCCAACCCCCCACCATTGCTGACAAAGGAAACAAAAAAAATCATGGTAAAAAGGGATAAAGCCTGGAAAATTTGGCATAAAATAGAACTCAAAATGCCCTCCAGCAGTTTAGACATCTTAGAAACCTTGCAAATCTCCATGTCAAACAGGATAAGCAAACATACTATACCAACCTACAAGGCAAACATATAAGCAACCCAAACCTTTTTGGTCATCACTAAACAAACTACTCCTCCCTGGTAAGATCACTAGTCCATCTACAAAAACAGACTATAAAACAGACTCTATCCCTACTTTATACAGTCGGTATTCTCTCTCCTAAACACAAACACATCTGCTTGCCTCACCTTACCCCTGTCTAATCAAAACCATTTACAGCTCTTCAGTTTTAATCCAGTACCTACCTCACTCATAAAAGTGTTTCTCCTTAAACTTCTGCAGCTGTAGACAAACTACCATTGGACTTCCTAAAAATGGCTGCAAAACTCGTAGCCTTACCTTTGTCCATATTAATTAATAGGTCCATAGCAGAAAGATATTTCCCATCACTGTGGAAAAAAATCCTCCATTTTACTACTGTACAAAGGCGGCCCATTTAACAACTTTAATAACTACAGACAGATAAAGATTCTCTCCCCCTCACCAAAATATTAGAGAAATGCATCCATGTGCATTGATGTATTACCTAACCTCAAACAACCTGCTCTCAGAAACAGAACATGGCTCTAGGCCCCAGCACAGCACCACTACTGACCTACTACATTTTACCAACATATTAAAGCAACATAGCAGTAATGGTCTGCTTGTGTCCTCCATGATCATAGAGTTGTCAAAGGCATTTGATACTGTCTTACACCAGCAAGTACTCATTCAGCTCTCCTCAATAGGACTTTCACAGAAGGCAAGAAGGCATCAAATGGCAACAAATCTACTCATCCTTTCAACCAGTTACTACGGTGACCCTCAGAAGTCTACCCTGGGTCATCTACTATTTAAAATATTTATTAATGATCTCACATCTCCACTCGCCATGCTAGCTTGGTTCAGTATGCATATGCTTCAGCATTAATGTGTGCAGCCTCAACAGTAAATAAGCTCCAAAACAATACCCAAAAATCATTCTCCTCTGTAGAAACCTGGTTCAAAGAATCAAACCTCTTACTCATCCCCAAGAAAACTAAGTTAATGCTTTTCAACTCAAAAAGTTGCCAAAATCAAAAGCAATCTTTTACCATGAGGTCAGCAAATAATACTGCCATTGAAACTGTAGCTCACAGTAAACTTCTAGCCGTTATAATAGATGACAGTCTCAAATAAGACCACCATATATTGCACACCATTAAATCTACATACCAGAAACTAGGCTCCCTTTATAGGATCAATGGATTCCTTACAGATACTGCAAGAAGAACTCTAGCCACCACATTCTTACTGCCTGCTCCCTTATATGCTGCTCCTATCCTTACAAACATAAACAATATTCAAAAGAAAGAAACTTGCCCCTGCTACAATAAAATAGCTAAATTTGTCACCAGGCTCCCTCATAGGACTCACCATAGTCTTACCTTAAAGCAATTAAACTGGCTTGAACTGTCTAATGTATTCACAACTAACTACAGGACACAAACTCATTCATCATCCAGAAAAATGCCCTGTACTGCAAAACTTATTACTGCCCTACTGTCCAGCAAGGGACCTCCATTCTAGTAACAAATTGCTATTACTTACAAGTAAGTCAAATAATGTTGCAGGAGACTGTCTGTACACCCAAAGCATTGCCTAACTCTGGAATGGTATTGCTACACAAATACAACTCTCCAACATACTCAGTAGTTTTAAACCACTGTTTAAATAACATATTAACCAATCCATGTCCTGTACATGCTCATCACAGGGTTAAAACTTTTTCCCTGTACAATAGTATCCATATACTCTCCATAAACATAATATTTTCAACTCTTACTGAAATGACAAAACAACTTTAGTACATAACTGCTGCCTGTACAGTACACTAAGTTGCATGTGTCTTCTCTTTAGTAACTTCCACCTATGTAAAATCTTATAATGCATATGTATAGATGTAACTAATGTTTGTGTATAAATGTAAATAGAAATCTAACTACTGTACTGTTTGTGTATTTGTTTGAAACTTTAATGCAATGTAAGCAAATGGAGCTTTCCTCCTCAGCCTCAGCTGAAAGTGGGTATTACCCAATCAGACTTTCCCGGTAAACAGAGATAAATAAATAAGTAAATAAATAAAATAAATGTCATTGATGACCTTGCAGAATAGGGTGCTACTCCTTGGGCATGATTTTGGGGCTGTTTCAGCACTAGTTTGCAATAATAGCAAAATTGCTATATTTACATTCTGGAAGGGTCTAGGAGCCATGTCAGGAATTGAGGAACCTTGAAAAGTATCTAACCATGAGGGCTGGAACCTTTTCAAGTTATCATCAACTCCCTTTTTCCCATTTTCTACATGGGATCGAGATGTCATAACAACTGTCACCATCTCTCTCTATTCAATGCCACTCACCTGCCTTCTTCGACACTCATTCATCCACTTCTTTGCTGGACACCCTTGTTTCCTCTTGCCTTCTTCCTGTCTACCCCAAATCTGCTTCATCACATTGTCTTCTGATTTCCTGCACATGTGCGTGAACCACTGTAATCTGTTCTCTTTCACCTTTTCTGCAACTGGAGCTACTTTGGTTTCTGTTCTTATGAACTTATTTCTTTGTCTATCCCACAGTGCATTCCCTACCACCCATCTCAGGCACTTCATCTCCATCACATCTAGCTTTCTAAACTGCTCTGCCTTTACTGCTCATGTTTCTGTACCATATAGTAGTACTGGTCATACCACTCTTTTGTACACCTTAATTTTCTGCTTCTTTGGCATTCTCCTGTCATACATTACACCTGACGCATTGTGCCAGTTGGCTGCAATCCCTCTTATTGTAGGCTTAACCTCCTCATTCAGACTTCCCTTCTCCTCAACCACCCCTCCCAGACACACAAAACTGTTAACTTGTTCCACTATTTTCCCTTCTATCTTAATTGTCAGTTTCTTCTGAACTCCATCATTTCCTGCCATTACATCTGTCTTATCTGTACTCAGTTTCATCCCATGTG
This sequence comes from Protopterus annectens, assembly GCF_019279795.1. Classification (NCBI taxonomy): domain Eukaryota; kingdom Metazoa; phylum Chordata; order Ceratodontiformes; family Protopteridae; genus Protopterus; species Protopterus annectens. Next base: position 815,260,798 of record NC_056751.1, on the reverse strand, counting down.
CCTTCAGTTTTTCATTCCATTCCAATATTCTTTGCTGAAGTTCTTGTTCAAAGTTTCCCTGTGATGCCAGATCATCTGTGTACATCAACTTTGCTGATCTGTCCTGCCTGACCTGTTTGCTAATGCAGTCCAACACCAGTATGAACAGCAGTAGGTTCAGAGCTGAGCTGTGATTCACATCCATTCTCACTGGGAACCCCTCTGTGAGACCGAACACAGTTCATGCATGAGTCATTGGGTCCTTGTACATAGCTTTCTGTAATTCTACCAATGTTTTGGGGACATCAGACTACCACAGGTCTGCCCAAATCAGCTTTATTGCTTTCTCCAAATCTAGGAATGCCCATTTGAACTCTCTTTTGTTATCTCTAGCTTATTTTCAACTTTCTCACTTCAAACATCTCTAGCTTATTTTCAACTTTCTCACTTCAAACATCGGTTCAGCTGTGCTGCATCCTGAACTGAATCTGAACTGCTCATCTTTTGTCATACTTTGTACTGATTTTTGTATTTGTTTATCAATCACCCTCTCCAGAACTTTCATTCAGTGAGATAGGAGTTTGATACCTCTGTGATACCCACAGTTGTGGATGTCCTTGTTGTTCTTGTACACTGGCATGATTATGCTTATTCTGCAGTCATCTGGGATGTGCCTTTCTCTCCACACTGCTATGAGTACCGTCAGGTGCCATTTGTTCCCTATCTCATCTAATATACTTATCATATTGGCTGTGACTTCATCTGAGCTTACTGCATGCACTGGCTTCCTTTTCCTTAGTGCTGTTCTTACTTCTTCTAAGTGATCGTGGAATTTAAATAAGACCAAATTTATAGACAGTTTGAAGAGGAGGGAGAGAATAAAAGTAGTTAATTGATTGGCTGAATGAATGCTGTCAGAGTTATGGTGACACAAATGGTCTTTTACTTATTAAAGCATCTCCCAAAACACTCTCCCATCCGAACTTGACCAGCATCCAAGATAATATCCACTTTTTCATAAGTGGCCTTCAAGAGCTTAGAATATCAGTGATGGGGCTAAGAGGCTGGGGTTACCACAGAAGAGTGGGCAATGGTTTGGAGCAACACTGGGGGTGCTAACATGGTGGCTTCAAGTTTGGAATTAGACAGTGTGTATAATGTGTAGGTAGTGGTTTGTAGCAGTCTCCTTAAATCTGTAGCATAGAAAGGTTACTGACTCCTACTGGAGATATGGGAAATGACAGACTAATTTAGTCCACGTTTTAGGAGTATTTATTGATAAATGGAAAGAAATATATTTTACTTGAAACTGTTAATGAACTGTTAAAGAATCCACTCTGAAGACAGTTAAATAAATCAAGAACATTGTTTTCATCTTGTATACCAGAATATTAAAAACAGAGAACGGGAAAAATGCATTCCAAATCCTTTTCCAATACTGGGTCTTAGACTCAGAAGTAGTTGTTTAAGGTGGTAATTATTTTTACAACTTAGAGATCAGAAAAGGTATGTTCTTGAAAAAAGTTATCATCAGTTCTGGACTGGTACAATGTTCCAGGTATTGAGAACAGTTCCTAATTATTAGTGTTGCTTGAACAAGTTGTCACAATTTTGTATTTTAAGTTGTCTGGTTTCTGTTTTGCTTCCTGGTTAATGTTAATATAAAAATTATAACAAAAAAATGGCATGGTAACTGAGTGAATCTTAAAAAATCGTGACTCACCAGTCAGCAGGATCATAAGGCAGACATAAGGAATACTGACATTAAATTACTCAACTTTCAGGATAAGCAGCAAGAACTTCAGATTGCATTAAGGAATGGCCCCATCTATTGTAATGGTAGCATCATTCACTTTTGATAATGACTTTTCCAGTATTCTACAGAAAGGAAGGCTTTTTGAGGAGTTTTGAAGTTGATTTGACAGGGGGGACTAACGTATTCCTTGTTTCTAGTGAGAAAGGTGGTGATGCTGTAGGGTGAGATTAGCACATGGTGAGTCATAATGATTCTCTTGTTCTAGTTATTAATCTTCAGACTTGCATAAAGATGAAGCGCTTGCCTTGAATTTGTTCAGGCAGTGTTGCATGTTTGCAGTGCTTGGAAGAGGAACATGAGGCCTCTACTGTTTTGTTGTTCATTTGTTTGAATCATCTGGGGACAGTTTCCCACTCTGTCTAGTTCAACTGTCATTAGGTGTTTTAGTTCGTTTATACTGGCCCCTTACTATTCTGTTAATTTATATTCCCATAGAATAATGAAAGAGGCTTTTTTTCACAGTTTTTTTTATAAGCTAGATATGTGCTATTGGAGTGGGACAGCATCTACATTATAGCTCACTTCATTAGTGGGCATCATATAAGGTCCATATGTAGTTGCAAATCAGAGGATGATATCAGGCTGAGTGTTTGTGTGCATCCATATGTGTGTGTGTGTACACACATGTTAAATATAGCATTTTATACCTACTTCCTTGTATGTGAACTTTGGAGGCTACTGGGGCTTTGACATAATAACTAAGGATGGCATGCACACATGTATGTATCATGAGGCATTGATCTTTTATTTTTTCTGATTGCATGCTTTGGCCTGCTTAGGACATGTGCAGTGCTTGAGTAGAACTGTAGTTATAAAGTACTGTTAATCAACAGAGTATTTGTGCTAATTGTTTTCCCCTTTATTCAAATGTTGTGGTATTTCATCTTCAGATGATACCAGTAATGTAGCCTGGTAATACAGTGCAGTAATATTGCAGTGCAAATATTGTAATTTAAGAGACTCATCAGAGAGCACACTCGCTTTTTGATACTGGAAGATTATATGACTGGGAGTTCTATTCCCACACCAGGTTCCTGGGTTAATTTTCCAGTACTGACATTGTAGCACAGCAAAAGAGAGGTTGCTGCTCTTCTTGGTGTGCTGTCCTTTGAATGACAAATTTAACCAAGGCCTCATTTGCCTGGTCTGGTGGTAGCTCTGGTGGATCTTACGGATCCCATTAGCACTTATCAAAAAGAGTAGGGGAAGTTCCCTAGTCCCTTGGACAAATTTCCTCTAGTCAGTATAAATAACACTTCAGGTCTCCCTGAAAAGAAGTTGGTGCCCTAGTGGGACTAACCAGGTCAGCAAAAAGTTTGTGGTACAAAATTTTGCTATTCAACCAATTCTGCTAATAAATATTTTAGCAAAGTGTAAGTCAGTCTTGTTGTAAAGCTAACAGTAATTATGGAAAGATATCCTATGCTGCATATTAACTCAGAAAAAAAAAAAAACACCCACACCCTACCGGTAATAATCCATCATTTACAGCGGGTTATTTTCATGTTTCTTTTAATATCTGAAGCCATCCTATGTGTAATGGATGGATTCCTGCTGACAGGTAATGGGATGTGACTGTAGCATTCTCTGTCTCTTTGGTAGATATGTGGTATGTTATTTCATCATTTGATGCATAACCGAAGGAAGGATGCAAAGAAATTCCATTGTTAGATTAATATGCTTAACACTCAAAGGAAAAATCCACATCCTTTGAACCTAAACTGTAAGGCCAGGAAGTAATAACTCAAATACTCAAAAAGTGATGTTTATGTATACTCTTCAACAGGATGCTTGTTTACTTTCTTCTTTTCCTGTAAAATAGGCTTTTCTTCATAGTCTTTACAGATTATTTTCCTGTCTGTGTCTGCATTTTTCCAGTACTATGTCTTTTTAGGAATGGAAATTCTTTGATAATTCTGTGAGACAAGTAAACAGCCTAAGGTGACAGAGACTTATGTTTTCTGACCAGAATTAAAATAGCAAAGTAGCAGAGGCTTTGGGGTTACTTCCTGATGTTATTTATAGCAAAGTACAGCATGACATTTGGTTATTTTTTTCATTCTTTTGTTAAGGTTTATTCTTGTTTGAGAAAGCACTAAAGTACTGGCAGTATGAGCCTGTATTTAAGCAATTCATTACAGTACAACTTTTACAGTGCTATTTTGGCTGGATCAGTGGTTATAATTATTTTTCAGCAAATTTCTGGTCAGTGTATACAGTTACTGCAGTTTTAAGCCTAGCTAATTTCCCTCAGAAGTGTGACTCAAACCCTGTGCCTTGTGTTTATGAGGTAAACACCTTAACCATTATGCCATCTCCCAAACAAGCCCTTAACTTTGTGCATAGTTAACCAACACCCCCTTGTCATTTGGATAAGAAGTCATAGCTTGGTTCAGCTTTAATTGAAATCATTTTCATTGGTATTTGGGATTTCCAAATAGTGCTTAACACTGCTGATGATTCGTGTCTTGTTCAGGTCCTTCAAGTGTGGCTTAGAGTATGGGCTGGTTCTCTTTTAAGTGTGTTGTGAGACTTTTGTTAGATTTCAGTAATGCCAGTGAATGATGACATTGCACAGTTCTGAAATGTAGTGTAATTAACTGCATAGAATGAATGCTAGCTTGTAAAGATGTATACCAGGTGTAGGACTGAAAAACATACAATGTGTGGCCTCTGTTGACTGCCACTGCTATGTGAGGAAAGGTCAGCAGTTGTCACTTCCGTTGGCCTCCATGAAAACCCTGTTTATCAAGGGAACCATTAGTTGGGCCCAGGCCTTTGTTTGTAGAGTTGCAATGGTGTAAGTCCCTAATGCGCTCACTACACCTTATGTAGTTGTTTTCTCCTCTCAAGTTTCCTCCCTCAAGTGGAATCCCCATCAGTGTCATCAGAATGGGAGGAGTTACCAGTTGTCATAGTAACACTTGCAGGGCCATATGGTTTAACTTGAGAATCCAATGGTTCAGGATAGGCAGTGCCATTCTCATAATCATGTCTATCTCACCCCATTTTTTTCTTTTTAGTACCCAGCCCTCAAGAAATATTAGCTTTGATACTAGCAAAAATATGAGCATAGTTGTATTTATAACGGTCAGATTCTGCATTGTTTTTAATGGCCTTTTCAAGGGCTTCAAGATCAGTTTTTAAATCTTCCATTTCTGCAACATAATGCTTGATTAATAATTCAAGAAACTCCAGCCCCTGCTTGTCAAAGAGGCGGAGTAAATCATGATGGAAAAGCGAGTTTTTAATTAAACCTGTAGGGTAATGCCAATGATGTAACCCTTTAGGTACAATGTTCTTTTGAATGCATTCTCGAAAGTAAACCACCTCTAGCTGAAGTTTCTTAAATCGAAGCATTTTATGATTGAATATTTTTAAATTGTTAACCAAAGTTCTTTGGCCATTATTGTTTTGATTAGTAGGCATGTTTGAACCCGGATTCATCTGAAATCTTGAATTTCAGAATCTCGAGCCCATAACATGGAAAATCCAAAAACCTGACACCACAAAACCACAAAATTCAAACTCCCAACAGTTTCAAACACCAATACAACACACACGTACATAACTAAACAAGCACACACACCTACCCTTCTGATATGCAGGGGGGCAAGCACCCCTGCACCCCCTACTTAAATAGTCTAACTCCAAGGTCACACTACATACACGCACACACAAAACACCAGCACACAAACTACATTCCTTTCACACACACACACACACATCACAATAGCAACACACACTACAGCCCCTACCCAACTCCCTTAAACATAAACACTTACCTGAATCCATGAACACAGCACAACTCCAGAACTGCTAATTCAAAATCTCCGGCATTCAAGATTTTGAATTTCACACTTCTGGGGTTGAAATCTTCTGATCCTTCCAATTTATTAGCTTGAGATTCTTAAATTTGACATTTCAGTATTTCAAGCTTATAAAGTGCTCCCGTTTGACCCTGCATCAAAAACTCTGTACCCTGCTGGTTCTTTAAGATAGTCCGTGACTGCTGGAAAAGATGTAGTACAAAATGTTTGTTGCATATTAAGTTGTCCAGGAGCAACAGTACTATTAGGTACTCTGTTACATTGATTGAAGTCCGGTATGCCGTTAATATAACCTGTTAATGGTGCTGTGGAAACAGAAGCATATGAAATATTAGTTTTAGGCATACCTGGAACATGATTTGAAGTGGCTGGCTGCTCAGTGGTATTATTCACAATGTCCTGTCCTGAAATTCTTCTCGACAGAACTTCAACCCTTTCAGTTAGTTGTTGATTGAGCGCAGTTATATAGCCCACAGTATTCACCTCAGAAGCTGCCTCTCCCACTGCAATAGAACGCCCATCTTGCGAGAAAAGGGATTGAGAATTAGGAGCAGTCCCAGTAGCCATCCTTACATAAACCAAATACGAGCAGGAAAAACACCAAAAACCAAAAAAGATGAAACTTGGCAAAATAGACTACCCCTAATGACTCACAGTTATATGTCCTCTGATTTGATATGTTCTATTTCTTAATTCAAATTCCTTTGTGACTGTTATAAATTTACAATACTGACAATGGCCACATTTTGCCATCCCTACCTTATACAGGTTCGGTAGTCTAGGCCCTTCCAGCAAGGTTTTCAAATTACATCCCTTCTTAAAAATGATACTGGGGGGCTTCACCTAATGTATTATGTATGACATGGTCATCTACAATGAGTGACCAATTTAATTTTATTTAATAAGGAATTTTTCTTTCAAAAAACAGGTGTGGCAATGGGATCACCTTGTGGTGGCAGTTTTACCAATTGCGTTATGGCATATTGGGAAAGAACATTTCTCTTCCAGAATGAGTATTTCATCAATAATGTGTCAGTATACACAGTACCAAGATGACATGTTTTTTATTTGGAAAGGGGATGAAAATTTGGCTAGAGAGTTTATCATGGACATTACTGGTTTAACACATTTTTTGTATTTTACATTTCAATTTAAACCTGTTGCTATTAGTTTCCTTGATGTCCTATTCACCAAAGGACTACAATCATAATAGATATTTGGCTAGGATCTTCAGTAAATCTACTTACTAAAACTCCTTTCTGCATTTTGAAAGTAACCACCCATATCATCAGAAAAGGGCTTTTGTAAAAGGCCAGCTGGTTAGGGCAGCCAGAATGGTATCCTTGAACAACGGTTTTGAAATGGAATGTGAGTTTTTGAAAGGTATGTTCCTCAAAAGAGGATATACTGAGCATTTGATAGACCAACTGGTCATAGAAGTTACTAATAAAAGAATTACTGGCAATTTTAAACCCATCCTTTAGAAGGAAGAGATATTCCTGGAGACACATATTGCTACTCCGACTACAACATCAGGAGCCAACATAAGTAGTTCTATACAAAGCAAAGGTTTTAACCTTAGTTTCTTAATCCCCTATTCTGAGGATGCATTAAAGCTATGGGAATTAAATACTAAAAATTGGTCACTCGTAGATGACCATGCCATACATAATACGTTAGGTGAAGCCCCCCATATCATTTTTAAGAAGGGATGTAATTTGAAAACCGTGCTGGAAGGCCCTAGACTACCGAACCTGTATAAGGTAGGGATGGCGAAGTGTGGCCATTGTCAGTATTGTAAATTTATAACAGTCACAAAGGAATTTGAATTAAGAAATAAAACATATAAAATTAGAGGAAGATATAACTGTGAGTTATTAGGGGTTGTCTGTTTGGCCAAGTGTCAAGAATGCGACTGTTATTATATCAGTAAAACCGAGCATGCTTTTAAGTAAAGAATATATGAGCACCAATGCCATATTACCAGACATAATACTGCTGATGCATCGGCCAAGCATATTGTGGAAAACCCTTTATATCAGTTTAAATATACAATTATTGAACAAGTTAAGAAAAACATCAGAGGGGGACCATGGGAGTTAAAATTAGAGGAAAAAGAGCTGTTATGGCAGCTAAAAACTAATGAGTATATGTTCCCTGGACTAAATGAGTATTGCTGAATTACATGTGTGTTGAAACTAAAATCTCTGGAAAGATAGAGAATAGATAATTCTTAACCATTTTCTAGAAATGTATTGTATTGATATTGTGATATCACAGATTTTATTGTCAAGTTTTAATAACGTAATATTAGTTATTCTGTGGCTGTTTGGATATGATAAGTATTGCAAAAGTTTAGTATTTTAATATATAAATGCATGTCTCTTTAAGAAAAATGATGATGTAATTGTTACTAATTAGTTACTATATTTAAGATTGAACTGGATGACTGGGGTTTGTCTGAAGAAGTTCATTTTACTCTTGTGAACAAAAGCACTTACAGTAAACCCGTGGATTTAGGACTCCTGGTGTGTCATCTTTTTTGCTTTATAAGAAATATATTACCTTGATGGAACTGTTGCATTTGTGTTGTGTCTCAAGTACATGAACTTTCTGTCTTCCTTAATATAAAGTTTGTGGTTTACTCACTTTGTTGTGCATCTTTCTTTCTTTCTGACTGATCTCAACTCTAAACCCATTTGTACCCCTGCTGAATATGTTTGTCTTGCCTTCTGTTTGTAATTGGAAAGTAATGTGTTTGTTAGATGATATGACATAAAATGATTTTCTTGTGCTAGATTGTTACTCCAAGAAGGGCTGTCTGTTGTAGTCTTAACCTTTATTAAACAGTGGTTCACTATTAGTTTTTGTAATGCTTTATCTTTCATTGCTTGTATGATGATCTTGAAGCTGTTGCCACTCCAAGCTTTGCCTAGTAGAGAACTGAGATTTTTTCAGAGACAGTACCTGGTAACCATAATGAGCATAAACAGACAGAGATCGTGTGTGGTAAAAGATAACATTATGTCAGAGACATTGGTCATGTAGAGACTGCATGAAGCATGAATTTTCGTAGGAAACAGGTTAACATATATGAATATGTCCACTGCCAACATCATGTGGAGGAATTGAAATAAGATCCGATGAGCATGTTAAATTCTGCTAACTTACATTTCTCACATAGTGCAGAGCATAACAGAATATTCCAGTAAAATATCTCGAATGAAAATGCCAGATTGCTCAATCCTTTAGACCAGAACATTTTACAGTGGAGGTTTGGTCTTTTGAATTTATTTTTTGTTTGTTGTTATAAATTTTAATTAACAGATTTCAGAACTGTGTTTTCTTCTGATTTTTTTTTTATTTAATTCAATATCTTCACTTCTATTGCTGTCATAAATGTCGATTCACTAATAACTGTCACACATATAAGATGACTGCTGGATTATCACTAAAAAGAAGATGCTTACAGAACAGTGGTTTCTATTTGTATATTTTTGTTGCCTGTGGTAGAGCATTCATCACAAATGGCCAACTGCTGGCTGAGAAATTGGGGTCTGTATCACAACATTGAACTTACAAAAGTTTGATCGTTGTAATATCGAACCCTTATGTCTGAAACCCAATAAAACCGAAAGCACAGAACAATGATTTTTTTCCCAGTGAAAAGAAATTGCTGTTCTGTGACAAAAAAAAAATTAAAAAAAGTAACCTTAAACTGAAGTGGGGGGCTTTGCCCCCACAACCCCTACATGGATGACTGTGCCCCCCCACCCCTCTACTTAAATATACCAACTCCGAGATCGCACCACAGTGGAGGAAATAGCAAAGCCCCGAAAACGCCCCACCAATTTTTTTTCCCTGGGAAAAAAGTCGATGTGCAGTGGCTTCGTTATTTTCCACTATCGGAATTTAGGGTATGATAGTACAACATTCGAACTTGTTTTAGTTCAACATTGTAATGTAGACCCGAGAAATTGCACATCAACATGGTGTTAACATATAAAAATATAAGAAACTATGCCTATACATAATGGTGAACATGTATAATACATGAATGCAGGAAACTCTGTATTTGCATGTTACAGTCAAATAAATATTTCAAAAGCTGAATGTATGTAAACATTTACATATGAAGAAACAAAAATAAGAAAAAAAAAAAGAAAGGGGGGAATAGAAAGGAGTGTTTATTCCATTAAATATAGGCAGGATATAATCTGCAAATTAGGAATCCCCTGACTGAGTATGCGAGGTGAGCTGCTCTGGCAGGGCTAGAGAGGAATTGAAAGAATTTTTCGCCTTCAAAAATAGGTAATTGACCTTGGTTCATTGTTTCTCAGTGTGTTATTGGAAGCTGAGAGATTGATTGGGCTAGCTATATACCCAGACATCTGAATGAAGTTGTAGATTTAATGGAATTATTGCTACAGTTTATGATATGAAGAGTTTGGGGACTTGAGTAATTTTTAATTTTTTGGGGTGCCATACAGCATGGACTTTTGATTGTTTAGGTTTAAGTAATAGTTTTTTTAGATGCGAGACAATTGTGCAGTTGAAGTAAATGTTTCTGGAGTTGTGTTTCAGTGGATTTTTGAGAGTAGTCAGACCACAAATAACCATATGTTCAGTATGTATAATCAATGTACATATAAATATAAATTAATGGGGAGTGCTGATGAAGATTGACAGAACTGATGCAAGACTGGAGCCTTGTGGGACACCTGAGTGAATGTGTAGGCAGTGTCAGAAAGGGTATATCCTATCTTTTCCATGATGAATCTGTTAGATAAGAAGTCTTTGAAGCAAATAGCAGTTTGGCTATTGCCAAATTCTTGAAAATGGATAAGTAGAACTGTGTGATCAACCACATCAAAGGCACATACTAGGTCAGTAAACACAGAGTTATCAGATTGCTCCTATTTATATTGGATAAAATATCATTAGGCAGAGTCCAGTATACTATTGGGGTACTTCAGTCAGTATAAAAGCCATTTTGTTAACTAGAAACCAAGTGATATTTTTGCAGGTAATAGGTAAGTTGTTCACTGATGACTTTAGAACATTACCTAGGGTAAGTAGGATGGTTTTGTGGCACAAATGACTGCAGGAGGTGGCTTGGGTTCTTTAAGTTTCGGTCCACCAATGGAGGATTTCTTGATTGGTTGGCATAGTATCAGTGGTGAAGCAGAGGCTATGCAAATGTTTTATTAGGGTGTAATATAGAGACTGTGGTGGTAAAGAAACTATGGGGAAGCACTGTTGGGCCCAGGAGGAGAGTCTGGTGGGATTTATTCAAGTATATGTGGAATATTACTATTTTTTTTTTTTTTGAGAGAAGGAGGGAAAGTTAAAGAATTCTCTGAAGAAGTCAGATGGTGACCTGCCACCAGAAGGGCAAGATATGAAGCCTAAATTAAGTACTTCATTTGGAGATCTTCCCATTTTATTGTTAACCATCTACCTCACTGTTCAAAAAGTCACTAAAGTCACACCTCTTGCACTCTTGGCTCTGTCCTTGCATCACATAAATGCTTTCCTGCTCTCCTCCAATTCTTCCTACCTTTCCTGTCTTCTCTGCTTACTGTCTCTATAATACAATACTAACAACTCCTCAAATATTGCCATACGGGGTCTACTATCTGTAAATTAAGCTTGCTTGGAACAAACCACTGTAAATTTATTAGTCCTGTGTGATGTCTCTTTTGACTGTTTTGTTTAATGTGGACTTATTTTCTCCCAAATGCTGCCATCCAGGGCCTACTATGTGTAAATTAAGCTTGCTTGGATCAAACCATTGTAAATGTATTACTGCATGTATGACATATCTTTTGATTGTATAATTACCACTGCACATATTGTTTGATGTGAAGCTTTTCTCCCCTGGCCTCCGCTGTAAATGGACCTCGTTCCAGTCAGACTTTCCCAGTTAACAAATGTAAAATAAAATAATAAAATAAATAAGTAAAACCTCCTTCCAGAATGGCTTTGAGGAATGTAGGGTAGAGATTTTTTTAGTTTTTACTTACTTTACTTACTTTTTACTTTTACATAGCTAATAATTGAATTCCTTTGGAAGATGCTAATACAAGGGGGCAGTACTTCAAAGGCAAACCTTAAAAGAAAAATATGTGGGCCATGAAAATGTACTTCTAGCCTTAATTGTAGGAAAATGTCTGCCAGTGCCCATCATATGGGAAGGAAAACTGCCTGCATTTGAAAAAAAACAATCTTACTGTTGTGGCTCTCTCAGAAACTTCAGGTGTGCTTAGGAAAGAAAAATAGAAGGCGAGGTCTGTATGTATTTTTTCATAACTGCCTTCTTCTTACAAAGTTTTAACATTTAACTGCTCTGTCTTATTTGTAAGTGGGTTACACTTAGTCATTCACAGTTGTCACCTGACTAATGTATAAAATAAATAAAGGGATGCATGAGTAAACAGCAGCAGTAGGTCTACTAGGCAACAGGGATGGGCCGCTGCTGATGCAGGAGAAGGCAACATGCTCCAAGTACAGTTTATTTGCAATGCACCATAAAAGGGGAAAAGAAAGAAAAATGTAAATGGTGAAGTTGTTGAACTGGCAAAAGATGGAGTCATGCTGTTTATGACAGGGTGAAACATGTCCCATCTTCACTGAACACCTTTACTTCAGCCTTGTGTGGGAGCAAGGCATCTCTAAAGTCTCTACACAAGGAATGCATTAGGTGAGGTGCAGTGATTCCATACCTCTGTACAGCTGGTAAGACTTCAGAGGTAGATCCACAATAAATAAGTTATATGTTTATGCAGCCACTCAGAGTGCATTTTATATAGTTATACTGTGACAGTAATAATTCCTGCAATTGTCTTGTAAAAAAGCGAAGGGTAACAAAAAAATGCACAGTAAATTCTGAAACTCTTATCTTTCACCACTAAATAATTTTTGTAGAGGGCTTTACTCTTGAGATTGTTGTACCTGGATGTAGAACACTGCAGTTTCCACAACTATACCACCCTAAGAATTTCAGTGAACACCTATTTATTGGTGGGATTTCATATGACTTAGAAACCCATCTTTCCCTTAAGATATATGCATATCTATGTCTCCCTCTCTCTCTCTTTCTCTCTCTCTCTAAATATATATATATATATATATATATATATATATATATGCATATATTACACCATTCTCAGAATTTCAAAAAGTACCTATTTACTGGTGTGGTTTTATATGACTTCGAACTGAGACATCTTTCCCTTAATGTATATGGAAGTTGCATTGCGGAAGTAAAAATATGAGAAGTATTTATCCCGTGCAGAATCATCATCATCATAAACCCCCTTTGTCTTTATTTTTGAAGGTGTTAACTTGTTTTAACCATGTCCACCTGTCTGGATTCAGAACCACTTTACTACTTTCTTTAGCAATCATGCCCACCTGTCACAGGTCTTCTGTCACACAGTCCATCCATTTCTTGGCTGGACATCCCTGTCCCCTTATGCTTTCATCCTGTCTCTTGCCTAATTGTTTTCTGCTTTCCTGCACATGGGACCGAACCACTGTAATCTGTTCTTCTCTGTAATTGAAACTACTTTGGCTTCCACACTAATGTCCTTTTTTATCTTCTGTCCCATGGTGTGCATTCTGCTACCCACCTCAGGCATTTCATTTTCATCACCTCAAGGTCCTGCAATGCACAAGCACTGGGTGCCCAACTGTTTTGTAGTCTTTAATGTTTGACTTCTTTGACTTTCTTCTACCAGACAGTTGGCTCAGCACCTCTGATTCTAGATTTGACCTCCTCATTCAGGCTTCCCTTCTTAACCATAGCCATGCAAACAGTATATTTGAAACTGTTAACCCATTCCACTATTTTCCATTCTATCTTATGTTTCAGCAGCTTCTGATTTGTTCTGATTTCTGTCATTTGTTGCCATTACAACTGTCTTGTCTGTACTCTGTTTCAACCCATGTGCTTTCAGTTTTAAATTCCAGTCACCTGTTCAGGGTCTGCTTGTACTATCACATCATTTGCATACAGGGTTTTATTTATTTTATTTATCCTTTGCCAATTGGGTTAATCCCACTAGGCTAGTAGACTCTATTCTGGAGAGCCACATAGCTGGTATTTATGCAACTAGGAGAAATTTGCCCAGGGAAGTGGAGAACTTGCCATGGCATCTTTTACATCTACCTGAGCTACCACCAACTCAAGCTGTCAGGACTCTCATCCATAGGAATGCACACTCAGGGATGCAGCCACTCCCATTATGCTGTATTACAGTGTCATTAGTCGATCTCTGTGGTGTGGGAATAGAACCCTCAGCCTTCAGTAGCAAAGGTGTGTGCGCTACCTGTTGCACCAGTGACGGTGTTGATCTGTCTCCTGTGATTTGTTTGCTATGAGTAGGAGTGGGCTCACAGTTAAACACGGATGTGCGCCCACTCCCTCTGGGAACCCGTCTTTCAGTTTGATCACTGTTCATATTTGTGCCATTTGGTCATTGTTTGTAGCCTATAATAATTTTACCTATGGTTCCAGAAGTTTAAACCATTTTAGGCCTGCCAAAATTCTTTCTTGGGAGGTTTTCATATGCCATCTCCAAGACTAGGCATACCCATTAGGACTCTTATCATCCCCAGCATCTTCTCTACTGTGTGTCTGTCTCAATGTGAATTTCAGGTAAGTTGTACTGAATCCTTATCTGAATCTGAACTGATTCTCTCTCATCTTACATTCTACTAAACTGTATATTTGTTTTTCACTGCTCTCACCAGCATGTTCATGCAGTATCAGAGAAGTCTGATACCACTGTATGGGCAGCAGTTATGAATTAACAGTTTGATCTTGCATACTTGCATTAGAATGCTTATTCTGCAGGCATCACTTTTCTCTCCGTACTATGATGCATATGTTCAGGAGACTTTTTGCAGAAGATGTTACAAGAAAGAAGGAATTGTGACTTGGCAAAGTTGGAAAAATATCTCATTTGCTTCTATCCTCACTACTAAGCAAAGATGCAGAAATTATTTAACATATTTGGCTTGCAGTCTGTGAAATGAAGTACAAAGTAATGCACATTGGAAAGAACATGGAAAGGGTACACAATGAATGTCCTTTAAATTGAAATTGGAAAAAAAGACTCTGGGTCAATGATTTCATATTATTCAAACATGAGAAATGAGTTAAAACGTGAATGTGCACCTGTGGATTTTGTGATGCATAGGGACAGGCATAATGATGATAATGATAGTAATGAGAGCAATAATAATAGTAATAATAATAATGAGAGTAATAATAGTAATAGTAATAATGAGAGTAATAATAATAGTAATAATAATAATGAGAGTAATAATAGTAATAATAATAATGAGAGTAATAATAATAGTAATAATAATATTGAGAGTAATAATAGCAGGTCTGTGTTAAAACGTTAATGTGCACCTGTGGATTTTGTGATGCATAGGGACAGGCATAATGATGATAATGATAGTAATGAGAGCAATAATAATAGTAATAATAATAATGAGAGTAATAATAATAATGAGAGTAATAATAGTAATAATAATAATAAGAGTAATAATAATGAGAGTAATAGTAATAATAATAATGAGAGTAATAATAGTAATAATAATAATGAGAGTAATAATAACAGGTCTGTGTTAAAACGTTAATGTGCACCTGTGGATTTTGTGATGCATAGGGACAGGCATAATGATGATAATGATAGTAATGAGAGCAATAATAATAATAATAATGAGAGTAATAATAATGAGAGTAATAATAGTAATAATAATAGTAATAATAATAATGAGAGTAATAATAACAGGTCTGTGTTAAAACGTTAATGTGCACCTGTGGATTTTGTGATGCATAGGGACAGGCATAATGATGATAATGATAGTAATGAGAGCAATAATAATAGAAATAATAATGAGAGTAATAATAGTAATAATAATAATGAGAGTAATAATAATAGTAATAATAATAATGAGTAATAATAACAGGTCTGTGTTAAAATGTTAATGTGCACCTGTGGATTTTGTGATGCATAGGGACAGGCATAATGATGATAATGATAATAGTGAGAGTAATAATAATAGAAAGTAATGCTAACGTCTGTGTTCAAGCATTGACTAACAGTTTCGGCAAACCCCTTATCAGCGAAGGTTAAAATTACTGTACATGGGTATGTACTAGGCTAATAGCCCTGGAGCCTTTAAAAGCCTAGCCCGTAGAAGAACCCAGGCATCGTGCCACCCGATGTTGGTTCCCAGTGCTCTATCATGTAGAGCCACTGGAGTGATCCCCGGGGTGAACTTTGTATTTCCCATCCACTCATCAGGGTTCCTCTTGAAGAGGGCCAGTGAGGTGCTCTACTTGACATGTATGGGAAGTCTGTTCCAGAGCATGGGCAGTCTCTGAGTTATGAACCTGTCCCTCCAGCATGTTCTGTTGATTGTGGTAATGAGGTTGAGGTCCCTGGAGTATGTGGTGTGGAGGGATTGGGATTTCTTTAGATGTAGCATTTCTGACAGAGCTGGGTCAGACATGGCTTTGTAAGTCAAGCAGAGATCACCTCTTAGAAGATGATATGAGACAGAATAGCTGGAGTTTTTTGAGTCTGTCCATGTAGGACATGTGTTTAAGGCCTAGGAGCCTCTTCATGAGGTACTTTTGTGGCCTTTCCAGCTGTTGCATGTGTCTAGTGAGGTACATGCCAAATGGGGCATTGTACTCGATGATTGGCCTAATGAGGGAAGAGTAGAGAGAGATGACCACCTCTTTCTTCCTTGATGCAAAACCCTTGGTAATGAGATGTGCCACATAGAAGGACTTTCTGACCACAGTGGCAACGTGGTGGTCAAAGGAGAGGTTGCTGTCAACCTGTATCCCCAGATTTCTAATAATGCCTTCAGTGTTCAGTGAGCGCCCATTGATGTGGTAATTAGTGGGAACTGAGTTTTTCCCAAAGGGGATGACAACACATTTTTTGACATTAAGCTTAAGGCCATGGTTTTGACACCAGTCATTGGTCTCAGTGAGGTCTTTCTGTAGGATCATACTTATCTTTGAAAAATAATTCATCGAATGGCCATAGTTGGCCAACATCACTAACGATAGTAAAACAGCTTATCAAACAAGGTGGGGGGTTCCACTCCTCATCCCTTGAACTACATGTGTTAACTCTGAGATTGCACTACAGTGGAAAATAAGGCAAATTTATAAAAGGGTTTCTTTAGCTTACCTTATGCATCACAGTACTTCCTGGTTTTTGGCCAACTATGGCCATTCATTGAGTTATTTTTCAAAGATAAGTGTATTTGTTGATTTCCATGTTTGCTGTTTATTTAACATTCGCTGATAAGCTGTTTGCTAAAATTGTAATTCAATGTGTGAACATTGACCCAATAATAACAACTAGTTGTTAACCAGGTAGTTCCACTGGACTCGCAGTCCCTTTTAAGAGGCAACAAAGGAGCAATATCTGGTTAAGAGACTTGAAAAATGTCATACAGTAGGCAAGTTAGAGTTGTATCACAGGATCTGCCACTCTAGCCTTAACCCTCAACAACAGCTGCAAGACTGCTCCTTTAGAGAGAGAAAAGTTATCTCCATATACAGAAAGTCGTGTGTCAATATTTGACAAGTGTGGGCTTAATGTATGTCAAACATTATGAAAATTGATGTGCTGTTGCATTTAGGGGTTACATCGGCACTTCATATATGTTACTTGTGACAGTAGTTTCTTGTGTTTTGGTTATCAGTTGATGTGTGTCACCACTGCCCTAAGCACTGTGCACTGTCTGTTGTAAAGAGACAACATCTGCATGATGTAGGTAAGGTTACGGCTTTTGAAAGGGAAATGGCTGTGATTGGAAGGAGAGGTTAAAAGACTATGTATTCTGTTAATGAAGTCGGGAATGGGAGATGTGGGAAAACTACACTTCCAGTATCTTAAATCAATATTTATTAGAACAGTAAAGCATGGTATCATGTCATAAGGAGAATTATTCACTTTTGTTTCATGGAAAATATATAAGGACTGACATAAAGACCAGACACAAGATGGGTGATTCAAAAATGGTAAGAAAATTCATGATGGGAATGGACAGATGTGTGGCTGCCTCACAACTTGGTCTATGTTAATAAAGTCCACATACAAGAATACAGATTGCATGTGCAATCATTTTACCATAATCTTATTTATGAACTGTCAGATCTCTACTGGGTTTTTATTCATAAAAAATCTCACTCTGGTGACCTAGTCTATGTGTGAACCTTTGCTGCCTAATGCAGTTCATTTTTTGTTTTAATGTAATTCTGAAATATTGCTGCAGTTTAGTGCCACTATTACTAGATGGATTGTGTTATTATACTAAACACCAGTTCATTTATTTATTTATTTATTTATTTATTTATTTATTTATGTTATTTTATTTAAGTTTGATGACTGGGGAAGTCCATTGGGCCAAGAAGAGCCCTTTTTCACTGGAGGCCCGGGGAGAAAAGCTTCACAATAATTTCAAGTTACATTTCACATGTTACAAAAGGACATAGTTCATACAGCTAATTAAACATTTACAGATAAGCTCCATGATATTTGCAAGTGGCTTGTCACAATGTTACAAAGATGAAGAGACATAATTCAATACAGAAATTTCAACATTTACATAAAGTGAATATTTTTGTTATAAACTCAATTGTAGGTTTAACATTTCAAAATATATAGCTACTAGCCATTAGTAAGTTAGGAAAATATTATGCATGGAGAGGGTAATGGTATAATTGAGATTGGTATAGTACAATACATATTAGAGAGAAAATTAGTTTTTAGTAGAGGAGAGATTGTTTTGGGTGGAATGAAGTAATAGCAGAGGTAGTTGGATGAGTCGGTGCAAGGTGGAATGCGGGGGATTAAGTTGGAGCATGGCAAGAGCATTCCCATTTGGAAGAAAGATGAGAGAGTAGCTGAGATTTGAAATTTGTATGGTTAGGTAGGTTGCGTACATATGTGGGGAGAGAGTTCCACTGTTTAGCTAAGGAGTGGGATAGCAGTAGATGGCCAGGAGGTCATGCAGGTTTGTGGACCTGAAGGAGATTTTGTTTTTTGGATTTGAGTGAGCAGGTGGGAATGTAACAACAGCATCTGCACTAGCTGGAGAAGTGTGCAGATTTAGTGGGCCATGAGGTTGTTTGTCAGTATTGTCTTTCTGCCTGTACAGTTCACATTAACACAGGCTTGATATCTGAGTAAACAGCACCACAGATCCTTAATGCTTTTGCAGGTGCATCGATTTTCTTCTTTCTCTCTCATATATGTGTGTGTGTGTGTGTGTGTGTGTGTGTGTGTGTGTGTGTGTGTGTGTGTGTGTGTGTGTGTATCTATATATATATATATATATATATATATATATATATATATATATATATATATATATATATATATGAATTTATAGATTACTATCAAAATTGTGAAGGGCAAAACAAAAAGCGTTCATAGAATTGGACCACAATACCAGACATGGAACACTGACTAGGTCAGTATGTTGAACGTCATGCTGATTATTCTAATTCAGCATTATTTGATATACTGTTTCCCCTACACCTTTAACACCAGTAATGAACACTGAACTACACATTTTTGCAGGGGGGCAATCCACCCTGCACCCCACCCACTGCAAATTATATATTCCAACTCCGAGATCGCACTACAGTGGGGAAAAGGGTAAATGTCCTGATCCCCACTGTACCGTGATCTCTAGTTATAAGGTTGACCACATATGTACAAATGCAATGGGCATTCGCTGAACCGGGACTCACACACATGAGGGTTCAGCAACACAGGATTCAGCCAACCTTAATTTGACATCATGTGGTCGCCGAACTTTCACTCGTAATTGTAATGGTAAACCTATAGATGTATATATGTGTACATATATATATATATATATATATGTGTGTGTGTGTTTGTGTGTCTATATATATATATTTATATTTAATATGCACACTTATATACACACATATAAAAGAGATCCAAGCTATGTGCACCATTTTTGCAAAACATTCTTTAGGACTCTAAGATGTATTATCATTCCAGCATCATTTTCCCTTCATCACAGTAAAGTAGTTTATATATTTTTTTATGTTTTTATCACCAGACTATTCTCACCAAAACCTGCATCACATTGATCCACAAGTCTGAGTGTTTAGCATGACTATATTTTTAAAGAGATCCATTGAGGTTATCACAGTTGAAGCACATTCAGGTTTGCAAGTCACATACGTTTATGTCATCTGTGCATGTCTTGCATAATATAGTGATACATAATAGGAGGGTCTGAGTAAATGTGTGGCTTCAGTACATCCACCTGCTTTGGTAAATTGCTATTATAGAATGATTTAAAGAAATGCCTTACCTTTTTTATACAAAGCTTTTTTTATAAAGCAGATTTACTGTTATCATTGTATTTTTGCATTGATAGTAGTACCCTGAGAAAGACACTCTGTAATGCACATATGGATACTGACAATTAAGCCATATTGTAAGCTGTGCAGTTCAGCTGTCCAGTGTGACACCGATGGTATGCTGGCAGTCAAACTTAGACGGACTTTGCTTTAACTCTGGGATATACTATATTTTTTGCTTAATTAGTAAGCAAATTAAGAGATGGCAGCTGACAAAAGTACAACATTCTTGGAGTTGTTAAATCGGCACTAGAACAGCAGGAATAAAACATGGAATAAAAGACACCTTTTACCTGATTTTATCTGGATAGCAATGATTACATATTATAGTTTTGTTTTAATTTGTTAGTGTAGTAATGATTTCTGATAATCTGTAGTATGTGGTGTACTGCATTTCTTATCCCCGATTTGCACTGTTAAGTTATCGTGCAGGACTTCTGCAGTTCTCATTTTATAGTACATAGAACACATAATTACTGGTGTCATAGACACATAGTTGCTGGTGCAAGGCAACCAATGTACTTGCCCCAATCATAAAACAAAATTTAATTTAAATTGCCGAGTCTTGTGTATACTGAAATAATTCTTCTGGTATGCCTTGACATCTGTCAGTTTACTATATCCTTGCATTCCCAGCAAGCTGTTAATGTAATACATGTGCCGCTAAAATGTAATCTCTACAAAACTTGTGACACGTGTAAAGGCTACACAGTACATCAGCGGGATAAGAGGTTGAGTATATGCACTGCAAATCAAAATGGTGTAGAGTACAGACTACAGAGTGCCCCGTGGCCTGAAAGGGGTCACATCAGGCAATGTTAGACTTTCTCACTAGGCATTGTTAATAGTATTTCCTTATTTATAGGCAGTCTCAGCTTTTCTGAGAAACTTATGTTGATGTTATCTTGCTGTAATTCTGAAACCTTAACGTCTCCCAATTAAAATCGTTATTTTTGTCGTCATTTTTTCCATTGCCTGAAACAAATTACAGAGAGAGACGGAGAGAGAACAGCTGATAAGGCACAAATTAATACTGCTAGACAAGAGTCAGCTTACTGTTACTTCCCTGAAATAGATTATCCCCTACTTAAAATGTAGTTTCCAAAAGTTAATGCTAATTTGTTATCTGCATTTCTATTATTTTATTATGTTTAATTGAAAACACAAATACAATGATTCCTGATGTGAAGAAATGCTAACAATGTTACATGCCAGGTCATGTTATTGTAATGCACTGACCCATGCACTGACTCATGCACACGTTAGTATAGCAAGGTATTCTAAAGTATCTGAAGAGCGCAAACTAAATAGCTTTACTGCTGCCGTATGCTTTTATGTGGCCAGTAACGTACAGTTAAAAATTACCAAATTATTTCTAAATCTCAGTGTGCAGTACAAGTCTCTACAGCAAAATTATTTGACCTAAAATGAAATAATTAACAAATGTTATTGCAGATGTAATTTGCAAACCTAGACTGCATTAAAAGAGAGAGTCATTAAGTCACAGGTGACTTCTTTCACCCATCCATGAAAGGTAACAGAACAAATGCAGGACTGTGCATGTTTATACTGGGTTGGGTACGGGGGGACTATGTCTTTCCTTTTGTTATGCCACCACTTTATTTGGAATTTTAGAAGCCCCAGCTTTGAAGGCAGAGGCTAGCTAAGTGTCGTACATAATGGTAAGATGAGCATTTCCAAGTAGCACGCAGTAGCGTGCAGAGGGCATGCTGTTGTTATGGAACTAACTTCAAACAGCTTAGCATGGGTGGACCGGATGGCAACTTCCAGGTAGTCAAAACCCTACCACTTGCTGCATTCAAGATAAAATTGCCTTCTATGTTACTGATGACAAAATTAAGGGTACAGCTAATAAGAAAAAAAGGGACCTTCTGTCATGTTTGTGGTTCAGCGTTTGCATGTTTTTTTTAACACCTTTATTAAATTATCACTTCAGACACTGGCAGACATATACTTACATAAAAGAAAATAAACCGTATTAACATATTTTCAGTTGCAAACATTACATATCACATGTATTCTTTTGTATGTTTGTCATAAATTCAGCATTACATAAATTGATCAATCCCTGCCTTCCCTTAAAACTCACTTCTTCTCCAAAACATTATTATGTTTGCATTGTGCCAGTTCCATTTTTTTTTTTGCAATCTGCTCGAACCCTTTTCTAAATATCGCACTTCCATTTTTTTTTTATCTTTGTTAAAATATTCAATACTTCGATGACTTTGATTTCCATTTTCTTGTAATTGCTTTTTTGGAAGCCACCAGAATTGAACTTAACAAGGCTGTAGCATGTCAGATCCTGTATACAAATAATTTCCATAATTACACCTATTTGCTCACCCAATATTTCTCAAATCGTACTCTATAGGGAATTGTTATAGTCTGCCAACTCATTAAATTCCCAAAACATATGTTCCCGGTTACCATTTTCTTCCCCATCGCACCCCCAACAGTTGCCATCTACCTGTGGAAAAATTATTTGGTGTCTTCTTGCATTGTAAAAATACTTATGCAGACACTCCCAAGCAAAAATCCTAAATCTTCTAGACTTTGTTTCATATTTGGGATTCCTCCCATTGCTTCATTGTGAATTGCCTGTCCAATCTTTATTCCCAACGTTTTCTAACCTCCCCAGATTGACTCCTATAGTTATCATGCAGTATTTTATATGTCTTCCTAATTATCCCTTTTTTAATAGCAGCTTCTTTTCTAGATTCATTTAAAAGCTCTAGCAGGGTGGGTCTTTCACTTTGGAATTCCTTGTCCCCTTCTCTTTGCCTTTACTCCAATATCAACCCCCGATAGGAACGACAGTGTATAGCCTGCGGACCAAAAGTCTTCTTCATTTCTTCACAATCTGTTACCTTCTCCTCTCTAGTTATTTGTTCTTGTTTCCTTAGCCAGTTTTCTCCAGTAAATTCCAACTCCCTCTTGCCTGTTCTCTGAACCCCCAATTTCAGTCATCCCTATCATCAAAATCTCCTTTCTCCATTCTCATTTTGGCTTAGTTCTTACAATACTTTCTGCTACTTTATGAATGTAATATTCTGTGTGGTGTTATTCTCCTTAAGGATTTGCATCCAAAATCCCACTCTTTATTTCTTGTATTCCCCCTGCTTTATCATCATCCCTTTCCACTTCGAATTATAACTCACTGCTAGTGTTATGTATATGAGCCTTAGCTGTGTAGTTCTAAAATATCCCTTTCAAATCAATTAATCCTAATCCACTTTGTTCTATTGGAAGGATCAGTTTTTCCCACTTGACTCTTGCCCCTTTCCTTTCCCAGATAAAATCCTTCAACTATTTATTAATTATTCTCCACAACTTCTCCTCTGGTTGATAAAAATATGCCTGACCTGTGTATAAAACTAAAGGGACAAAAACATTTTCATATCTTCTTATCCATATCCATAAACAAGAGCTTCCAGTTTCTCAAGTTTTTGTATTATCTTTTGCTTGGTCTCTTTCCACGTATCCTTAACTTCCATAAAATAATCCTTTTTAATTCATACTTCTAAATACTTTATTGTGTCCCCATAAATGTGTTTATTGTTAGACCAGTTCATGTGTGGGTACATAGTTTACCACCACTTTCCCTGACTATTTGGCATTAGCTGTGCTCAAGAATCAATCCTCACTTCACTCTAGCCTATCCTAGGCGTCAAACTGACTTACCCCTTCGGACTTGGTGTCACTTTGTAAGGCTGTGGGAGAGGGAGAATAACAGTGTGCACATCTGGAGGAGGAAGATATGGAGGCAGTCATGACGTTTTGGTACAGCACCATCCACACACAGAATATGAGGTTTTTGTGTGCTAATTATGGGAAGGGGTTCCTAATTGGATGGAGCTTCCTGATATCACAAGTATCACCGCACATCATGTCAGCCCACTTCCCCCTTCACCAAATGTCAAACCCATTGATAGCCCACTGGTAAACATAGCACAATCCTCTGCCCATGTCCACTGGGGAATGCCACAGCAGAAACCACAGTCCTCCCTGTCACAGTAGGCATCCCTCCTTTCTGGTCTTTACAGTGCCTCAGATGCTAGTCAGTCTCTGATTTCACTGCACAGCATTATTATCAATGACAAGCTCACTGAGTAATTCATTCTTTACATGGGATAGAGCATCATAACCATCATTTTCTGTAATGCAATTGTAATGTGAAACTATCCACCACAAGACATTTCTTTAAGATTTACTATTGCTCTCTTGGTAGCAGCTGTCACCCATTTCCATCTTTGTTTTAATTGTGGTTTCTTATGCGACTCCTTACATGGAACTCTTAAGACCATCACAGTTCCTCCAGTCTTCAGTACCAGGGTGATTTCTGCACCAGTCTTCTTCAGTATCTCCTTCACCTATCCACTCACAGACGGAGATGCAGGTGTGTGTGTGTGTGTCTGTTTGTGTCTTTGTGTCTGTGTGTGTGTCTGTGTGTGTGTGTGTGTTTTTGGGGGGGGCATGTGAATACAGCCTCACTTCTCATCTAGCTTCACTCTAGGTATAGTCAAACTGGCTATTCCTTAGCAACAAGAAGACTGTTTCCATGATCTTAAAAAAAAAAAAAAAGATAAATTTAAGTATTTTCCTTATGTACATACCTAATGATAATGACATCCCAGCTGAGTATTTAATTTGTTCACAAAGATAGGAGCTTGGGCTGTGCAACCTTCTGGCCCAGCAGTAATATTTTTGTCAAAATAGTGCAGCCATGCTTGGTCTGTTGGTCACCTTTTGTTACTGAAGCTCCCATTGCCTCATATGGTCATTCTCACAGCTTCCATTTTCTAGCTAATTTCTTGATGGTGGTCCCAGTGAATGGAGACAAAGTAGGGCAGACCAAACGTCTGTTTCCTGAGTCATGAAGTACAACTTATCCTAGCAGATCTCCAAGCATTCCCAGGCTGTGTGAGAGGAATACGGCTGCCAGCTTTGCTCGGAGTCCTCATTAGGTGGATAGAAGAATCCCAGTGAAAAATCTCAGTGGCAGTTTTTAAAACAATGGAAGTATCACCTTAGTCAGCTGCTTTATAGCTGAAGTGCCAGCTGCATCACTCTCACTGAATTCCTTTTAACATTATGGAGTAGATGCCCGTTAACACTAAAACAAAAATAATTTGGCACTTGCAGCCACAGTGTTGCTCATTTTGTCACATCGTACAGCTCATGATCACAACTGAAGATGAGGATCTAGGTTGATCATTAAACTAAACACTTTACTACCAAGAAACACTTCCACACCTGTAAGACAGTAGCTACTTCCCCTGTATGCTTTAATGTATGTTATGCATTTGTCAACCAGGTGAGTCAACTGGCTTGTCTCTGACCTTTTTCAGCCATGACCCAATCCACAAGTGTAAGGGTAAAATTTAGTATTTAGGCTGAGTTTAGAGTAGGCTATCAATCAGCATGTTTTTTTTTTTTTTTTAGATGAATGGAAACTGAAGTACCATAAAAATGCAGACATGGGAAGAATATTTAAAATGCAGACTTAAAGTGATGACCAATATTCAGGCTTGAACCTTGATTCTTGGACATGTGAGGCTAGGATCTTAACCACTAAGGTATCATACTACTATCTTCCCCTGATTGCACTTCTTGGCTGAATCAGGAATGCCTTTTCAAAACCATTAGGGTAAAGGCCACTTCAGCGTGAGAGTTTCCCCTCATTGCTTGTATCTAACAGCACCACAACAAGCACTAAGTGCCATCTAGCCACAGGTCCCTGCTGTTCCTCAATGACAAACACCTTAAAGTGGTCAGATCAGACTGTATTGTACAGAATACAATTACCCTTCTCAGGGAAACTATCTGACATTGCCTAATAAAAAAAAATATTCTCTACCAGACATTCTCAGTGCTATTATGTCTGCCTTGTATATTTTTCCACCAAGTTAAAATCACTTTGCATCTCTTCTGTCTTCACTAGTACCAAGTACATAATAAACCTCATTTTCTTCAGGCATACTGTTCATTATGGACAGTTAATAACTTGCACAGAAGCCCAGTAACAACATCCTACTTAGATTCAAATGGGGAGATATTTCCTCCCTTTCACATCTCATTGGATATTTCAATCATTCCTTACATCAGAGGTGATGTCTCCTAATAAAGACTTCACAATCATTTGGTGGCACTGTTTCTACCATCTCAACAACCATCTTCAAAAATGCTGAATATATTACACAGTTCTTTAGTATGTATACACAAACCGCTTAATGAGGTTCCTCTGAATAAATAATTGCATTGTTGAGGCTTCCTTCTCACCTTTTGGAATGGAAGATCTCATAACTGTAAGATGAAGAATTGTGTCTTCACACCTGCCTAGAGCCTCACAAAAAGCGCAAGTCTAGAAGAGGAAAGCGAGAGAAAGCACCCTCCGACTGAGAAATCTGATGTGGAATTGAATCTCACTAGATTTAGTAGATAATTTCCACTTCTTTCCATCGTCATCATTATTCTTTGTCCATAGAGCCAGTTTCCATTTCCATGGTCCAGGTTGCCGTTCTCATTCTCCTGATGCCTGGCAGCTGTCTAGCACTGATCCAGCACACATCCTTCATCTCACAGGTGGGAAGCCCATAATATTGTTTCAGATTTCCAATTATGGTTGAGCCCTTTCATATCGATTAGGTCATCTGACCACCAGGCAGCTGTTAATGCCACCCCTAGGTCTGGCTTCAGTGGTGTGATATAACCTCAGTCCAAGCAGGGTCCTCACACTTACATTTTGGATTCTCCTGACTGTCTTTGGTGAATCATTCTTGACAAAGCTCTTCCCACATGACTGAGCATGTGCATGACAGAGCATGAATATGACTGTTACTCTTCTAAGGTTATTCTGTCTATCTTTAAGCTGGAGCGGTACAACTCAGAATGCTATTTCTGGTATTATTGTTACAAGACTGGATACTTTTTTGCTCGAGACTAATGTTATCTTAAATGATACCTTGTTGTTGTTGTGTCTTTCGGCTTTTCCCGGTTAGGGGTCGCCACAGCGGAACTCCAGTCCGCTAATGATTGGCAATAGATTTTTATGCGCCGAGTTGCCAGCGCTGATGCACAACCTTCAATGAAGGTACGCCCATTCACACATGTCTCAACACAGAAGACACCCTAGCTGAGAATCGAACAGGACAACGTCTTACTGTGAGGTGACAACGCTACTGTACCAATACTCTTATTTCTGATATTTTTCATACCCATGTTACTTGGAGATATTCGGTACTTTCTCTCAGTTCTTATTACTACACCTCCACCTTTTTTTAACAATACTTCCCTTTAATGCTATATCTTTAAGTACTTCACCATTCAGATGACTCTTTCTGCTTCCACATTAAAAAGCTATTTACTTGATGCTATGGTGTTTCTCAAAGATCATAAAATCCTTCCAATAAGCTGAAATTGCTTCTTCTTCTTCATAATGGTCCTTTAAAGGCTTCTCTTACAAGTTGTTGTTTCCTCTGCCTTTCTGAACTTGATTCTGTCTGGTTCTGTTTCGTCCTTTCACTCCTGTCCACCTTCCTTTACTGTTTCTCTCTCTCTCCACAGCTATCCTTGCCCACTTCTATGTATGTGGTGATGGTGGTAGTTCCCAACATATCCATGGAATTTTCTCCCCATATTTCATCAGACTATAAATGTAGCTGTAGTTATCTGTGCAGCTATGCCTCTAAACTCCCATCCCCTAGCACATGTCTGTAAATAGGATGTTGTGTATGCCTATTTAATGCATTCTTAAAATAAATTCAGAGACCAGTAATTTGCTGGCATGCTTTGCCTATATTTTCCAGCAATAATTTTCTCAAATTACTTCAAGATATTTGTAAAGCATTAGTTTTCATAGACTGAGGAAGATATTTACTATATTTTCTTGCAAAGTATATAATATTTTATTACTTAGTCTTTATGAAATTTATTAAACCTGTTGAAATTGGTCATAGATGTGTATGTGTACATGATTGTGTGGTGTGGAAGGACTACAGTGGCAGGCCTAGCCACCTAGTAGTGTAAACCTTTTCATTTACATGACTGCCACTGATGAAGTGACACCCCGACCCCATGTGCAAAAAATGGGAAAGGGGTTGTGGATGGATGGAGGACAGCGCAGTGTTGCAGTGGTTAACGTCACCTCACAGCAAGAAGTTCTCCAGTTTGATTCTAAGCTGGGGTGCCTTCTTTGTGGAGTCTGCTTGTCTTCTCTGCATTCATGTGGGTTTCCTCTGGGATTTCCAGTTTCTTCCCACATTCCAAAGACATGCATTTGGAGCATTTCTCCCCAGGCTTCCACTGAAAATAGGTTCTGTCCTAATCAAACTTTTCCGGTCAACAAATGTTAATTAAATGAATAAATAAATAATTTTCAGGACCAATTATATTATATAATATTATGTGTATGTACAGTATATATATATATATATATATATATATATATATATATATATATATATATACACACACATACATACACACACACACACACACACACACACACACACAGTGGCTATAAAAAGTGTACACACCACTGTTAAAATGCCAGGTTTTTGTGATATAAAATTGAGACCACAATAAATAATTACTTTTCTCATCTTTATTGTGACCTATAACCTATACAATTTAATTGAAAAACAAACATCTGTTAGGGGAAAAATATAAAAAATAAAAAACGTACAATAAGCTGGTTGCATAAGTGTGCACACCCTTACACTAATAATTTGTTGAAGCACCTTTTGATTTAATTACAGCATTCAGTCTTCTTGGGTAGGAGTCTATCAGCATGGCACATCTTGACTTGGCAATATTTGCCCACTCTTCCTTGCAAAAGCACGCCAAATCTGTCAGATTGTGACGGCATCTCATGTGCACAGCCCTCTTCAGGTCACCCCACAGATTTTCTATTGGATTTAGGTCTGTGCTCTGACTGGGCCATTCCAAATCTTTAATTTTCTTCTGGTGAAGCCATTCTTTTGATGATTTGGATGTATGCTTGGGGTCATTGTCGTGTTGAAAGGTGAAATTCGTCTTCATCTTCAGCTTTCTAGCAGATGCTTGAAGTTTTTGGGCCAGAAGTGACTGGTATTTGGAACTATTCATAATTCCCTCCACCTTGACTGAAGCCCCAGTTCCAGCTGAAGAAAAGCAACCCCAAAGCATGATACTGCCACTACCATGCTTCACCGTGGGATGGTGTTATTTTGGTGATTTGAAGTGTTGTTTTTGGACCAAATGCATCTTTTAGAATTGTGGCCAGAAAGGTCAACTTTGGTCTCATCAGACCATAACACATTTTCCCACATGCTTTTGGGAGACTTGATGTATTGTTTTGCAAATTTTAGCCTGGCCTGGATGTTTTTCGTTTAAGAAATGGCTTCCGTCTTGCAACCCTACCCCATAGTCCAGACATATGGAGAGTACGAGACATTGTTGTCACATGTAGTACACAACTAGTACTTGCCAGAAATTCCTGCAGCTCCTTCAGTGTTGCTGTAAGTCTCTTGGCAGCCTCCCTGACCAGTTTTTGTCTTGTCTTTTCATCAATTTTGGAGCAAAGTCCAGTTCTTTGCAACGTCACTGTTGTACTGTATTTTCTCCACTTTTTGATGACTGTCTTCACTGTGTTCCATGGTATATACAATGCTGTGGACATTTTTTTGTGCCCTTCTCCTGACTGATACCTATCAACAACGAGATCCCTTTGATACTTTGTAAGCTCTCTGTGAACCATGGCTTTTGCTGCATCAGACAACTGAGTAAATGTCAGGAAAGTCATACTAGGACAGCTGAACTTTGTTGAAGTACCGTTTGATTTAATTACCGCATTCAGTCTTCTTGGGTACATACCTGCCATCAATTAAAAAGATTAACCCCCAAATAAAGTATTAGTTTAGGGTGTGCACACTTATGCAACCAGCTTATTGTACATTTTATATTTTTTATATTTTTCCTCAGGTTATAGGTCATACTAAAGGTGGGAAAACTTTATGAAATTATTTATTGTGATCTCATTTTTTATATCACAAAAACCTGGCATTTTAACAGGGGTGTGTACACTTTTTATATCCACTGTATGTATGTATGTGTGTGTATATTTATATATATATATATATATATATATATATATATATATGTATATATCTATATATATATATATATATATATATATATATATATATATATATGTGTGTGTGTGTGTATATATATATATATATATATATATGTGTGTGTGTGTGTGTATATATATATATGTGTGTGTGTGTGTATGTCTATATATATATATATATATATATATATGTGTGTGTGTGTGTCTGTATGTATAGTAACACACCACACACACGCATGCACACAGATATACATACATACATATATATATATGTATATACTTATATACACACATATACATGCACATACTCACATACAGTTCCTGGTGATAAAATTGTAGGCTTATTTTGCAGACTTTTGTTTGATTTTGTAAAGTTTTTGCATTAATCTTTTTTGAAAACATAATTTATATGTTGATTGTGGAGACAGTTATGCTTAAGTGCCAGAAAGCATTCACAGTTTTTGTCAAGTGTGATGTATATTGTAATTTATTGTACTGGATTGGAAATTACTTGCTTCATCAAGATTTATGTTCCTTTTAGTTTTTGTTTATTGACAGAAAAACTTTCTTCCTGAAACTAAGTGGAAAGAATGTTGTTGTATTTCCTTTCCTTTTATACTTCCATTTTGATTAGTTTTTATTTTAAAAGCCTTGTAGTAACTTAGTGCATCTGACACGACTGAAAGCCATACCAGGTCCTTTTCTATCAGACATAGTGATTATGCATTTTCTGTAATTGCACATCTGCAACTTACTAATTAATTACTTTTATCTATTTAATTTTAAAATTTCAGTAACAGAAGAATCTAAGCTGGTGTTTCAAACAGAATAAATAAAAAACAGTGTAACAATAGATTGGCAGTGTATATTGTTTGTTTATTTAGCCCTGTAAATCGGATGATATAGTATGGACTGTCTTTCACCCGGGCTGTAGGCAATTTAGTTAACAGGAAAGAAACAAAGGACTGCACTGTGCAAAGTTAAGTATAGTTGGCATGCTTTTAGACCTGCCTATTTTCATAGTAAAATACTGAGAATATAGTATAATAAAGCAAAATCTGTTAAGCATGAATATACATGAATGACATATAAACTACTTTGTGACATTGCCACTAAAACTTTATTTGTATAACACCTAAGAAAATGAAGTAGAAAGTTTTGAACAACTTCCTGTACTATTATGAATGGGTCAGCGGGTTATCAACAGGTTAGCACATTGACATTTGCTGCTCTGATTAGATTCATATTCCATTACTAACACTTCTCTGCAACATAAGGGGTTGCTGCAGTCCTGAGCATGCTGTCTTTCAGATGAAAATTTAAACCAAGGCCACCAACTCGAGTTGGTGGTAGCTCAGATGGATATAAAACACCAAAAAAAGGTAAGGAAATTTCCCCAGTGTCCTTGCCAATTTTCTCCTAGTTAGTACAAATACAATCTTGGGTCTCCCCTGAAAATAAACTGCTAGCCTGTTGGAAATAACCTAATCAACAAATCAAATAACACACGTACATGCATACATAAATAGATAACTTGCATTTATTGTACCAATATTGTAAAGTGAAAGTCACATTTTAACTGAATCTTACATGAAAACTAACAAAAGTCCTTTAATGAAAGAAGAATTTGCCTGACAGTCATTCAAAGATGAGCATAATCCTCAAAAGTAAAACTAATGCTGTGTTAGGTCTTTCTTCATTTCAGCTATATAGCCTTGAAGCCACTGTCCTCAAAATGTAGAAACCTGCATCTTATGTGGTGGTAAATGTGGACCACTTGCTATCAACTTTAACCTGGAAGCTCATACATGGGTAATAGCTATTCCTTAATATTTATAAAATGTCCTTTTGATGAATTAATACAATTTGGTATTATTTACAATGGATATATTTAAAAAAGTACTTGACATTGAAGGTTTGGCAGACTCTTTCATTGTGGAACAATATCTAGCATGGAATTTTTAAGGCACTGAATGAAGAATGTTCCTTATAATGAGGTATAGTTAGAATGGTATTCACAGTTATATAGGATGTAGAAAATATCTTCTTGGGATTATGTTTAACAAGGCATGAGAAGGCCAGTAACTCTTAAGTTTAGCACCCAAAAATGCTCACACGTGTTATCTTCTGTAACTAGTTACCGTTTTTTTTCCTCTTCATCTTTCTTTTTGTCCTGTTTGCAATAGACATGCAGTTTTCTTTCTGTAGTTTTTAACTAAGAACATTTTTATTGCAGGAAAAACATATCAATAGCAAGTAATTAAGTCCTGGAATCCTCAAACATGATACAAGTAATTTTTATGCAGTGATGGCTGGTTCAGTTTTTATGTACGTCTTTTTATCTTATACAGGATTAATAGCAAAACATTATTTGGGACAAGCAGTAGTTGTACCTGAAAAAGATGTCTTTAACACCATAATAAAATAATTCTATTTATTTCAATATAGAACATATGAGTAGTGCTTCAGCAAAACAACTTTCCAAGGTTTTTCCATCAGTCAAATAATCATATTTTTATAACAACATCATAATTACCTCATTAGCATTCAAAGAAATAGAGACAATTTCATAAATTTAAGTATAACAGATAATAAATACATAGGTAAAAAACATAATTTTAATACATAAGAAAAATCGCAATAAAGATTTAATGTTTAATTTGTTATTCATTTTTTTAGGTTGCAAAGAATTAACACATATTTGAACCATGGCTGTTTATTCAACAATATATCTGACACATTCAAAATAACTTTGAATGTGTAATAACTGTCATGACAGAAAATTCCTTTAATTTAGAGTCGTGCTCACCTTTTTCTCCAAAAATGCAATGCACCTGAACTTGTGGATACTCTGTTATGGAGATCCTTAATGTGTTCAAGTATTTATTTTTTTACTTGATGCATAGTTTTACCTACATAAAACTTATTACATGGACATCTCATTCTGTAGATTACAGCTTCTTGGTAACAATACTTTGTCTCAAATGCTCTAAAAAATTACTATTAATAAAAATTCTAAATAATCAGAAAAACATTTATATAGAGAACAACCCTTGCAAGTGGTGCACAAATAATCCCCATTATCCAATGAATGAACAATGCTATCACCTATGCTTAATGCATTTACTTGGGTTACATTTAAAAGAAACTCATCTTTCTTGTTATAGCTTTTGTGGGTACTGTTAAAGTCAAGCACATTAATGGTTTCAGCTCTTTAACACGTTATTTTGCACCAAGTCAACAGAAATGTTGAGAATAAATTGCTTTCCAAATATACAAGTGTGTGTGTGTGTGCGTGCGTGTGTGCATGCGTGCGTGCGTGCGTGTGTGCGTGCGTGTGTGTTGAACAGTTCTTGCTTATACTGAGTCGACCACAAACATTGCAAAAACCATTATCCTAAATGTCCCTCTCATCTTTTCTTTCCATACTATAATTCCAGCGTCTGCTTTGTCCACCAGTTCCATTATTTGCCTTATTTTTATTTCCCTTTCACTCCTTACATTTCCATCTTCCTTGCAAATTTCTTTTATTAATCATCGATAGAGTTTATTGAAAACCAGTTCACTAAAGTCAGTTTGCATTGGACTGAAGAACCAAAAGGGCAAAATTCTGAAAATGTTATATACATGCATTGAGGTTTAGCAACATTTAAGTTAGTGGGCTACTGATGGCTGCAAAGAGGATACGAGACTTTGCTCCATGTAAAACAAAATTGTTTTGTCGGGTTGCCATTTAATTATTTCAGTCTCAACATGTTATTACTCAAGTTATCATATTCGTACTGCTGTGTATTTTAACTTATAACTGATCATACCTTTCAGAGTTGCATGAGTTGCACTTACTTTTATTTGTGGAATTGAGCTCCTCAGTAAATCTGTTCTGTCCCGGCATAAATTACAGTTATTATGAGAGAGATATGTAGCTACTTAGTTAGACAGAGAGATAGATGGAGGTAGGTTTATGTGTGTCCTAGCTGGATAGGATCATATAATATGTATGTGTGTGTGCATTAAACCTAAGAGTTACTGGCCTTCTAGAGCCTTGTTTAACATAATATCAAGAAGATACATCCTATATATGTGTGACTACCATTTTCAAAGGAAGTTAGTGACTGCCTTTTTCTGATTGCAGTGAGACCGCTCTTTCCTAACCTTGGAAGGCTTTGTGAAATGTATCCATCACATTTGTGTTACTAATATCTTTAGTATTAGGAACCGTGATGTGGTGTTAGCTACTCCAGAAAAGTGCTGTTTGCGAACAGCAGGACTGAGGTGTCCTTAGAAAATTCCTAGTGCATTTCATGTCCATCACTTTAACCGCTCTGCTGTGTCATTTCAATTGAAATAGAAACATCCAGACAAAAAGAAGCAGTAATATTTATACAGTCAGAATCTGTCAAAGGCTGCATGGACTCAAAGAACAGAAATACATTATTCAGAAATGCTTTGAAAATTTAATTAAAATGTGTTATTGAGAAATTACTAGATTGAAAAGGCTTTTATTAAAACATGGATGTAGGATTCAGATAACACCGTTTATAAAGAGAAAATAGGCTGAGTACTGTTTCCATTTGGAAAGTTGTGAAAAATAAGATTTTGCAGTCATTGTAAATCAACTTCCAACAAAGAAGTCTTGGATCAGGTAGTGTGGTGCTAACGGAGTGAAGAAGTCTTGGATCAGGTAGTGTGGTGCTAACGGAGTGAAGAAGTCTTGGATCAGGTAGTGTGGTGCTAACGGAGTGAAGAAGTCTTGGATCGGGTAGTGTGGTGCTAACGGAGTTATACAGAAACAAAAGCAGCTCCAATCATGTGATCATCATGAAGCCGGTAACCTGAAGAACATAGTAGATGGACTGTGTGTACCTTACATTTCAGCCTTAAGACAGACTCTGGCATATGAAAGGAGAGCTCAGATAGAAACATGTGCATGATGTGTGAGAGTTCTGCTGGGGTTAAGACAAGAGAGTGTGCAGATATGTGCTGTAGTATGAGCTAAGTATGAAAAATGAGGTGTGACAAAGCAAGACAAGGTAGAAAAATGCAACATAGCTGACTAACAGTGAGGGGAGGTAGCATACAGTCATGTACTTTGACCCACATAGGTAAAATAAGGTGCTAGAAGTTTTGACAAAAACATCACTTTTCCACCTTTTTTTTTCCTGGCCTACCGGCACAATGGAAGCATAGCAGAGTTTCCATACGTTTGAGATGTGAAAATCAGGTGTAAGCCATGTCATGGAAATGGTGATTATACCAGTGCTTTGTTCAAAGAACCAAGTATCAAGTACAGCAGTTTTATTGCTGAGTGATTCTAGCAAGATATGTTGTCTTGGAGTCTTGAGAGACTGACGGTAATTGTGTGTGGAATTCTGAGATGTCAGGGCATCAGGGTCAGAGATGCAGAACCATTTCTGCAGCTAAACTGTTCAGTAGTACAGCATACCAAACAGTGTTGCCATATTTCATAATCCACCCAACACTTAGACTGTAGTGCCAGATTTGTAGGGTCAGGTAGCAGAGACAACTTTTATAGCATTAAACCAAGCCTACTGTTTTGGTGTGATAGTCATGCAGTACATGCTGCATCTTGCACTAGAAACAAAGGTACCACAAGGCTCTATCAGACTTGTTTGGGCAGCATGACTGTTTTGGAAGGATAACAGATTCATGTAAAAAAGACTCGGCTACAAATTATTTATTCATTTATTTGTAGTTGTTTGTTTAATGTGGTAGTACAGTTATCACAACAGATGATTTCCAGACACAGCCTGGCTGAAGGAATTCATAAAAAAATATAAATAAATAAATAAAACAGAGCTGATTCGCAAACATGGAGTAATTGCAAAAGGTACAAGCAATGAATAAATGTCATTAACAGAGAAGAAAAACAAATATGGATTCATTTCAGTAGTAAACATGGAAGGGAAGCTGCAGAAGAGAATAGAAGGGAAAAGTAAAAGTGCTGCAGGTGAGAGAGGACTTAGGTTATATGTGCAGTTGGAAAGCACTTGTAGTCAGATTTTGAATGGAGATGTACGTGGGAAAAAAGAATATTTATTTAGGTGAAGGGGAAGTATTGCCAGATTTTGGGTGCAATAATAGAGAAGAAATGGTAATTACATGCAGTTTTATTTAGGGGCGCTGGTCTGAAGTGAGGGGAGTTAATTGTGAGAGGTTGCCAAGGTTGTGGGGATAGTTTTATTATGGAATTTGGCAGCAAGAGATAGGAAGGAACCTGGCTGAAGAAGTTTGAAAAGAGGAGACCCTACCTAGGAGTGTCTTGGTTCTGTAGGCGACTGGGAGCCATCTGGCATTGGAGAAAGTGGTGCTACTTCCACTTTTAACATTTTAACTGTGCTTAAATACTAGCATATAAAGGTATACTTGTCTAGGTAAGGGAGAAAATAGAATGCACTAGAGAGTCCATTTAATGTCACTGTATGCCAATGACTGTTACAGAGCACCCAGTCCAAAAACAGTGTTGGCTTCCCTCACACAGCCATCTTGCCTAACTAGTTAGCAGAGTCTCTCAGAACTCATTGAGGTATATTTGCAGATATCCCAAGAGATCTTTGCTGAATTACCTTTCTTTATCCCTTAAAGTAGTTGTATACTTTTTAAATAGTGGAAACAAGTCCCCTAACTGTTTCGCTCAATTTAATGGATGATTATTATCAGCCTATTTCTTAGCATTCAAGTCCACTTGTTCATTGAAGACTTTGTTTAACCCCACCCTTTGCAAAACATTCATCTTTTCTTCCAGGGTTTCATATGTCTGGACTCCTCCTGTAAATAAAATTGGGATAGTGGCTGGATGGGGAGGAACACTACTCTTTGCCTTCTGGAATAGTCCTAATCTACAAACAGTCTGCTTTATACCTTACACGCAGTCCTGGCTTTCAAGTAGCAGAAAGGATTCACTCTTTTAACTGATATATAGAGAAGCAGACCAGAATCAGTATAGGAGGTCAACAGAACTGCCCTGTACATATCCAAGCTGTACATGGGTATCAGCCATGGGAATTTTAGTCCACTCTGCAAATATCTTTTTCTTATATTAACCGAGCAGGTTTTCCCTTCAAGCTCTTAACCTTTTCTTCCCTTAGTTTTAGTTTTAAAGCCTGGTTCTTCTAGATGATGTCCTGGATTATGTAGGAATGTGTATTAACCATCTCCATCAACTCAGTGAGTACCTTATCATTGGAAGTAATGTAACCTTTCTGTCTCCCGTTCATCTTTCAAATTTCCAGAAAGACATCTTAAATAAGTATTTAGTGGTCTGGAGAAGGAACCTGCTCATCCAGCTGCATTTCGCCTTGCAACACCTTTATGCACTTTACATGTTGGCTACTACCTTTCCTCAACTTTGCTTTCATTTAGTCTCTTTTTAGTGATACATCAACTAGTTCCCACTTGCCATAACAAACTTTGAGGTTAGCTCTAAGTTGAGAAAAACAATCACATATTTTAATCTGTGGAGAACTGAAGAGCAGAGCACAGCACATCTTAGCTTGTCCTCACAATACCAGAAGTAAGTATTTTTTTATATCAGATGAAATATAAGCAAATACCAATTAGGGAAAAAAAAGTCTGTTCATAGCTAACCAAGGCCTTCTGTACGTAGTGAAGTAGCTGTCATGTAATATTTCGCTCAAGCTATCAGTTGCTGGGTCTGTATCAAAACCAGAGGGACAGTAGCCACTCTGTGACATAATGAGATGTAGCCCTGCCTATGTCACAGCCAGGCTGAGTTTGAATAGCATTTCAGGTGCATGTAGAAGCTGTCAGGCAGAATGGAAGCAAGCAGCTGCTGTCTACTGTCCTATCTTGGGGGAGAGGGGAGAGGTAACTGTCTCGAAACATGAGTGAAACCAAGCAGGAGCTCTTGAGCCTGAGTCTATCTAGCCCCTGTCTTGGTGGGGGGGGGCAACTCTGGCTCAATACACGAGTGAAACCAAGCAGGAGCAGTCGGTGTCTACCTCATGGAGTCTAAGTCTATCTAGCCCATACTGCTATGTGAAGCTCACACTAGAAGTTGAGAGGAACCTCAGAGGCTCACTGTCATACAGCTCAGAAGAGCTATCACATGGGAAGGAGTGATCTACCAGGGAGAAGGATAGGTATCCCCCACATAACCAGAAAAGCTGGCCTGCTCCCTACCCACCTCTCTTCACCCCTGGGGATTTTTGGGCAAGAACAGATGGGCAATGAATCCCTGGCTCCCACAAAGTGAAAAGGCCAACTGAGAGTAGGAAGAGAAGCCATTGTGCTTGGTCCTGCAGGAATGCAAATCAGTCAGTCAGTCAATAAATAAATAAATAAATAAATAAATAAATAAATAAGCTAAACAAAAAGTCATGCTTTTATTTCTCATATAGTGAAGTAGTCTGTTCTTTTTTAAGCGAGTGCTCCTTGACCCTTCGACTTATATCAGCATATGTTTTCATGTTGTTCTTTTCCATCTCTTGTTCTTCTGACTTGTTCATTCTTTCAGTTCATGGGCTTGGTTTTATTTCTAAACTTGTACTTAAGCATAAGACTGGCTTATGTAGTTGAAGGACTAAAGTGAAAGGACATTATGTATCTTCTCCCCTTACTGTGTAATTGTTGTTTCCACTGAATTCCCCAGGACGTGGTATTTACTTTTTGCATGAAGGAGCTGACACCGCACATAGGCTGTAGGTATTGATGTCTATGTAATTCCTCGGCATTCCCAAAACTCTGTGAACTGTTTTTTTTTAAGGTCGACAGTGGCTATCCCTTATCATATATTTTGTTAAGAACAGGAAGTGCTTCATTTGAGGGTATGGAATGTACTGGTTCTACCACTAGTGATCTTGAATAGGTATCAATAACAGCTAAACTCTTTACTCTTTACTATACATGGCCCATAGCAATTAGTTTACAAATCAGACCATAGTTCTTTTATACATTCAGACAGGTTGTACTTGTGCAGTCTTATTTTGTTTCACACTGGTTTGAAATGAGAAAGTGTATTTGTATTTCTGACTCTGACAATATTTCAGTCTCAATCATGCATTTTTTCCATGTTCAGACTCTCCCTTGCTCTCTCTTATTATTTCTCTGTATCCTCGTGTGTCAGATTACAGGTCACTACTCTTTACCTGCCCTACTTTTTGTTTTCTTTCTCCCCTGGTTATAACTCAATAGCTAAGATTCCATTCTTTCTAGGGCTAGAAATTGCTTGTATTTACATTACCTTCTATTCTGATCTCCTATGCAGACCAGCTTTGACTAAAACATTTTTAATTGCTTGCATAAACTCTTCTCCTGACTAGCTGTTCAGTTAGTGTGTTGTATGTTTCACCTGCTGGTGCATTCAATAATGATTCATTGTCAGTGGCTGTCTTCACCATTTTGGTTATTATTTTCTTTTATGTTCACAGCTATTTTGGTCATTCTACATTACTGTTTGTACGTATATTTATATATAATATTTTTTCTATGATTTTTTTCTCACTTTCTTCATTTCTGTCATTTTGCTCTCTCTCTCTCTTTTTATGTCTGCCTGTCTCTTCAATGTTACTTTACACTCTTGTTCATCACTTACATTTCATCGTACTGTAGCAGAACGATTTGGGCAGTTAGTTTTCCTTGTACTGTAGCTAAATTATTCTCTATCTTACAGCTTGCACAGATGTTTCCTAATGCTCAGAAATGCCTTTTATGAGGAAAGTCTCTACCATAAAGTCTGTACAGTCTTTTACATCTGCCTGTTTTTTGTCCAGTTTGTACTCATTTCTTTCTTCTCATCCACACTCATTTCACTTTTTCTTTATTAAATATGTCTCTCTGTAAAATCTTTTTTATTAACTTGATGCTGTTGTATCACTTAATCTTCTTTGCCCATATTTCTGAAATGTCAATGGATTTAGCAAAATCTGCTTACTCACCCATCTCATTGCCTTCCACTTTTTAACCTAATGTGTTTCATATTCTGCATTTTTCTCTGGCTCAAATTGATGGTTTAACTTGTCGAATATGTCTTGGAGACTGTCATGTTGTCTGTTTTTGGATTCATGTATATTTATATACATTTTCTCACATGCTGAAATATAATAATTATATGGAAACAAAAAGGCTGTGTAACTTGAGGGTTTTAGCAAGTCATTTTACCTGCTCTGTCACCCAGACATTTGGGTCTGACTCCCTTGCCCCCCAGTATTACATGTACTAACTCTTGAGATCACTGTACCTTGGGGTAATGGGACTTCCATCTGATGTAGTCTCCATAATAGTATAAATAGCTTTCAGTTCCAGTTTTATGATTTCACATTTCCATTTTGATTGATGCTGCCTTGTGTTTCTGTCCACTGTGTACCATTTCACTAGTGTACCCACTCTTATGGATGGTCTATTTATGAAATTGCTAAACAGGAATTTAGCTTTGATGTTTTCTCTTTGTAGTTGTATTTTTTCCAGTTCTAATTATTTTGTGCCATAAAAAAGTATTTGGTGCCATGAAAAGTAATAAAATTAAGTGTTCCTACTTAAACATGTTACCAAATTGCAGGTTTCCACTTTAAGTCTCTGACCTTATGTTTGCATTTTACTAAATTAAATTTAGCAGAACTGATTCACAGATGCAGGTAGCAAAAACAAATTTGAGTATGTGATGCAAACATTGTGCTGCACAGCAATGTTTACCCCCTTCAAAATATTTGAACAATTGCTATCCCCAACAAACCAAAGCTTCCCTCCCTATCCATGGTACTAACATTGCCCTTTTATCCTTTACAGATACTGTCACTAAACTAGAGATGGCTGCAAACTAGTCTCCTTATTGATAGACTTCTGAATCTTTCAACACAGTTTGCCACAGCCAACGTCTACTTCAGATGGCCTCACTAGGCCTATCTCAACCCACACTTCTATGGTTCAAAATTACTTGTCCAATAGGTATCAGTCAGTAAAATGGTGCTTCGCCCTCTCTCCATACCTCCCAGTCATCACCAGTGTACCACAAGTGTTTATCCTTGGACTACTTCTCTTTAATGTTCTCACCAACCCCCTCTTCACATCCACACAGCAGGCTCCCTAATACAATATGCAGATGACTCCACACTCATGCTCATCAGACGATCTGGCACATCTCCAAAAAAGTATTCAGGCATCTTTAACAGCCACTGAAACATTGCTTTGTAATTCGCAGCTCATGTTCACTGCCCCCCCACCAAAAAATGTACTACTTTTTTTTTCTCAAATCCCTCTCTCATGAAAAAAAAATGTAAAATCTTCTCTCTTAATAAAACAAACATGGAAGTCACTTCTTGTAGCAAATTAATGATGATAGTTGATGATAATCTAAAATTTGACCCACCTATATAAAATTGCTTAAAAAATTGCCAAAAACTAAGAATGCTTTACAGAACCATAGACTGTCTCACCAACACAACTAAAACTACACTTGCCACTGCATATTGCCTCTGCTTTCTACTTGATAGAGCTTGCATCCTTGCTAACCTCCAGGCATCACAAAAAGCAACACTTGAGCTATAATAAAATGACTAAATTAGAAGAAAATACCCATTTCAGAACCCACCACTGTGTAGTACTAAAAATCCTAAATTGGTTAGAACTACCGCCTAACATATACGCAGCTTTCCAGTATCTATAAAATTATCCAGCATCCATCTGCTTGTAAAGCACTAAATACCATTTCTAAACAATTATGTTACCACTCTGTCCTTCTAATCCAATGACCAAAAACTCCTTTCTGTCCACAAACCTGTCATACCTGCTGGGCATGGTCTGTACCTGTACCATTTTGCTAAGGCCTGGAACTTGTGTGTCCATCAGGTCAGTACCTTCCCTCCAGTCCTTTAAAACCATTCTGAAAGACTTCTAGCCAAACTCTGGCTCTGTTCTTGCTCAGTATTAGCATAAACTATA
This sequence comes from Protopterus annectens, assembly GCF_019279795.1. NCBI lineage: Eukaryota > Metazoa > Chordata > Ceratodontiformes > Protopteridae > Protopterus > Protopterus annectens. The sequence goes on along the minus strand of NC_056751.1, from coordinate 815,218,679 downwards.
CCCCTAAATCTGTACAAGTACCTATTCATATCTTACACTTCCTTATTCGTCCTTCTTCACTCACAACCTTACGTCAGTCAATTCTCTCCCTGGACTCTTTATCTAAACGTGACATAACCCTGTTTTTTTCTCCCTGTTCATGTTGAAATTCTTGTGTGGATTATACTCATTCACCTTTAATTTCTCTAATGTGGCTAAACTTTCTTTAAAGATTAAATCATTGTCATAAAAGTTGTATCTGTTCTAAACCAATGTTTTCACATTATGTCTAATTCTAATAACTGTAGATTTTTGTATTGTATTATTTTTGTAGTTTCTAAACTTAATGTTTTTAAAATGTTTTGTAGTACTTTTGTGCTTTTCTTCCCAGACCTCCACAGAAAATGGGCACCTACCCAGTTGCACGTCCCCATACCTTTCATCAACGGCAAATTATTCAGGACTGAAGTCACTAAATAATGACAGATATCTGGGTTTCAGATGTTATATCCTTCACAAAATGCATGCTAATGCATAACCTATTATTCCAGCAACTTTCTAAGTTTATAAGAGCAATATTTAATAAATCTGTCCCTATTTTTGAGTCTTTGTCCCCCGTTTATTTTTGGCTTTGTCCTGATTTATGGCACTAAGAGATTGAGAGGTATGAAACTTAGTGGTGTAGTTTTCATCAAGTAACACTTTAAACAACCAGAGCACATTGGAGACACTGAGACAGTGACAATCAACGACCATCAAGGTTAACAATGTTTTCCCTTATCCTCATTGCTGTGCGATCGTGGAGTGTGTATATATGGCTGATGCATGGGTGTGTATCTGTGAATGACTGCTAGGTCTACTGTTTGTGCACTGTGAATGCGATTTGTTATATTTTCTGTTTGTGTCTGTGTTTAACTTTTATTTCAGAAGTTAGAAAAGTTGGCATTTTTAATTGCTGTTGGTCATTTTTTTCTATTGGTCCATCTTGGTGGACTCATCCTCTTCTCACCCTCAAGTCATTTGATTTGAGACCAGTGATGCAGACAGATACAAGGCTGAAGGGCCTGGGGCTTATTCCACTGCAGAAATCTCGTTTTTTTATTTTATTGGATTCAGTGACATTTTTCTCAATTATGACTAATGTTAGCAGTGTAAGTGGGAGCAACAGGTAGCACACTCACTTGTGGTACTGAAAGCAGTAGGTTCTATTCCCACACCAGGTAGATTGATTACTATCACTGCAGCTCAGTATATGATGGTTCTGCACTTCTTAGTGTATCATTCTTTGGATGAGACAATAAGCCAAGGCCCCATCTGCCTGAACTGGTGGTAGCTCATGCAGATGTAAAAGATACCATGGCTTCTATCAAAAAGAGTAGGGGAAGATCCCCCATGCCCTGACCAAATTTCCTCAAATAGTGTAAATATCACCCGGGGTCTCCCCTGAGAAGAGGCTACTAGCCTAGTGGGACTAACCCGGTCAAGAAAGGATAAATGAATAAATAATAAATAAACGTTTCACTATATTAAAATATTGTCTTATTGCCATGATGTGATATTAATTCTGTTTGTTTTACTTTGATGTGAATTTATATTATGTTACTATTTTATTCTATTATCTATGCTATTATTTAAATTAGTATCCTGGGAGTCTGTATGAAATATATGCTGACCTTTATTTCATTAATATGTGCTTTATTTACCTCTGCAACTTTTATCTGGTTTGTAATGTGTTTTGTGATAAAGCAGTTTAGTAAAATTAGGGCTGAGTTGAGTAAAGTACAAGACAGACATCTGGAATAAGGTATTTTGTGGTTTGCACTCTCCTGTCCTTCAGGATAGAATTGTGTTAAATAACACCACAGAGCTGACAAAGTACACAGCATCACCGCCATTTAGTCATCAGAAGCCAAAGTGAAGGTGAAAGGCACATCTGGTCTACTTGTATGGGGCACAGAAGGCCAATCTATTTATTTTTATGTAACAGGAAGAGAGAGTGTTCCATTTGAACACTGGAAACATTCTGAAGCTCATAACTGATGGAGGAAGCACTTTCCTTTAGTGATAGTGGTATAGCCTCAGAGATATATATATATATATATATATATATATATATATATATATATATATATATATATATATATATATATATATATATATATATGTATATATATATATATATATATATATATATATATTTATATATATATATATATATATAAGAGCATTGCCTTCTGCACTATTTCTTTACTTTTATTGGTCACAGTATGTTCTTGGCATTACAGATTTTCACCACAGTCTGTAGCTCTATAACAGCACTTCACGTGTTTGGATCATGTACTTTGGAACACTAAAAAGCTAATATCAAACATTAGAAACTGAGGGCTACTGAGTCATGTAATTAGCAATCAGAATTTAATATTTCTGTCACCACTAATTGCATATAATTTTAATCATCACAAGAATACATGGAGAAGCTTTCAAGATGATTTATTTACTTCTGCTTATCCCTGCTTTTTTTTTTTTCAAGGAATCCAAAATATTCTCAGGCTATTCTGTGCAGTGCTTACAGAGCAGAAGATTGTCTTCCATTCAACAAGCTACCAAAGATTAAGTGATGCATGCAGAGCTCTCGAGGCACTGATGTTTCCCCTGAAATACAGGTACAACTTTATTTTATTAGTTTATTCATTTCAGTTTAATAACTGGGTAAGTGGAATGTTCGTCAGATCTTTTTCAGCCATGATCTGGACCAGCTGGCAGAAAACAGACTGTGCACCAAGCAGAGAAGGACGGAGCAGGACAGATGGACAGTGAAACAATGCAGCAGTTAGAATGACCACAGTAAAATTAGTCATTTTAATGGTAGTTAATGATATTTACATTAAAAGTAGTCATTTTAATGCAACTTCAGTGGCAGCGTGTCTTTGCTACTATTCATTGTCCTGAAAACAAGTACAGGTAGTTTCAAACATGACGTGGTCCATTAGTTTGATCTTGAATGTTTTCGATGATCATTTCATTCGTATGATGGCAGCTGTTAAAATAACGTAATTCATAGCTGATATTGTCTTGTTTGTCAGTAGATAATCCATCTCCAAACAACAATTTTACATTACATAGTTCACTGCGTCTCTATCATAGGAATTCATATTTAATATAGCCTCTGAAGACCAATCTGTTCTACGGTATTTGTATTATAGAATCTTGAATATTTGTTGATACTGCATTTGAAGGGGATCTTCACAGTCCCAGGGTTTATGCATTTACAGTGGGTATCTGCACAGAGCACTATTATGTCTATATGCAAACATAATGAGCACAGGTTATTTGCAGTAACTACAGCAACGTGTGAATGCCTATGTGAAAAAAAGAGCACTTTCTACAGCTGCTTACATTTGGAAAAATAATGATTTAGTCAAGTGGTTGGGAGGGTGGCCTAATGGTTAAGGTGTTTGCTTTAGAAACACAAGGTGCAGGGTTTGAGTCTCACAGGGGAGATAGGCTTGGGGCTTAAAAATGGCTTGCAAGGGCAGTTAGCTTAGTACTAATCTATGAATCTATGAATCTATGAATCTATGGTAATTAATTTATTGATGTGTAAACTCACAAGAGTGACACAAGCCCACCTGAACTAATGGTGGTTGGTTAAGGCAAGCAGCGGTCAACACAGTTATTTCGAATGAATTTAAAAAAATATATAAAGGTATTTATATATTGACTATAGGGGTGGCCATGTTGCACACCCTGTTTGGTGCTTTGCTAGGTGTGAAAGAGGAGATAGGAAAACTGGAAAATACTGAGGCATAGCATGAGGGACACACAGAAGGAATACAATAAGAGGGTTATGTTGGAGGAGGTGGGAGAGGAGGGGTTATATATTCATGGTGGGGTATCAATTCCTCCCCATTTTTCAAATGTTTTAATATGAAAGGGAAGAGAATGTAGGAGAGAGGATTAGGGAAAGGGGGAGGTGAAGAGAAGTTGCAGTAATCCCCACCCTAGTTTGGTGGACCTCAAGTGTTTCCACTGCCTGATGGTTGGGCAATGGAAGACTCCACAGTGACATGTGGATGGAGGCCTCCAGAGGCTTGGTGATCAGAGACAAATAGGGCAGAGAATCTTGTACCCACTATAAAGTTCCTGTAAGGACTGAAATTACCATTTCACTACTTGCTCTACCACATCTTCGACCATGTCTGAAAGCTCCTGCTTTTTCTGGCTTTTCCAGATTGTGCCACGTCAGGTTATCTGTTGGACTGGATCCACCACCCTGACCCTGTGAGGACATTCCTGGTCAGGCATAGGGTGATCCTGAATGTTCCCTGACCTGGGAGGAACATGGCTTAGATACTCCTGGGAACTCTGGACCTGAAAAGGGAACCTAAAAAGGGAGAAAAAAGAAATGCGAAGTAATGCATAAAAAGAGAAAGAGAGGGTAAAATACATACAGAATGGAGGCAATAAATTCATGGTGCTACATTATTATACTTAATTGACAGTGCTTACAAAGCATCTAATTAGTAGGTGTAAGAAATGAAATGTTATAACTTTTGCAATGCTGTATGTTTTATTTCAAGTGTATTGCTGCAGTGTACCTTGCATGTATTTTCCTGATTTAATATCATCAAAAGTAACTGTAAGGAAGGAGACTTCTTAATTTGTGCAAAATCAATTTGAACAGTTCAGTCTGCAATAAGTTGTATGTGGGTCATTCAGTTGCTAGTTTGCCCCTACCCCTGCTTGTACATAGGGTGTGGTGGTTATCTGTAGCCACTGATCATCTATGTGCTTCAAGTATTATGGAAATAATGACTGCCTTACAAAAGTAGCACAGTAAGAAAAGATGTGTGACCTGCACTCTATTTTTAAAAACGTTATGCACTTCGTAGAAATAATCTTTTAAGTAATACATATTTATAAGAATATATGTGTATAAATGCACACACACACACACACACACACACACACACACACACACACACACACACGCATTTTGCTCTTTCTTCACTGTAGTGGAATCTCAGAATTGGTATATGTAAGTAGCAAGGAATGTGGGGGCAAAGGGGTGATTTTCCCCCTGCAAAAATAAAGTATTTGTTTTTGTTTTAATCTTTGTAATTCAAGGTGCTTTACCTTTGAATCTTTTCATATGATCTGTTTGTGCCTATGTCTTAGTGTTTCAAGTTTTTATAGTTTGAATGCTTGGCAAACACTTGTATATACATACATATATATATATATATATATATATATATATATATATATATATATATATAAAATGTTTAAAATTGTTTATGTATATATTTACTTCTATATCTAGTTGCTCATATATCCATATATGTTTGCATGCTTGCCAATTCTTGCTGCAAATGCCTGCATTTATATAACATACTTTCACAGTATTATGCTATAGTTATTAGGAAACCTATGTTAATGAAGAGAAAATAGGAAAAAAAAAATACTTGCTGCAGAACTCTGACCTTCTAGCCTGAAGTTGCAGTATCAACTGGGCTAGCTGTTCAGCCCTCCACCTCTGCAGGTCATCATATCTATGCTGACAGTGCTGCCCAGAGTGTGGATTCCATGTCAAGGTTAACAGATGAATCTCCAACTCATGCCGGATGATTGCTGTTTTTCCATTCTGTCCTGGCTGTCACATTTGTAGGCTTCTGCATGTATGACTCCTGCATGAGATATGCTATAATCATAGTATCCTTGAATGACCAGCTTGGAGCTTGCCCCTCCCCCACACCTTTTACAGATGCTGTCATCTTTAGAACTGCCTGAAAAAATGTGAGGAATGGAAGTGAAAAAAGAGGGTGAGAACTACACATTCTGAGTTGTGACATCACCATACCCAAGCCATGCAACCATATATGAGTATTACTCATAGAAGTGATAGTGTTGTCAGGTTTGGTTTACTTTTTGTATTAAAGCAGTCACTTGGAGTTCTAGTTTTTTTTAATACACATGTATACCTTATTTGGTATGACAAGGGAAATCATATATCATCATTTTCTTATTGTTTAAATATAATTGTAGCAGCTATAATCAAACTTTTTTTCCACAAAAATCGACAACCCTTCTCTTACTTTTAAATGAGGATTGCACCAGTTTTTTTTTTTACTGAGTAAAATGGAATCTGTCTCTGTGTTTGTCACATTGATGCATGTTTCCCAAAGTAAATAACTTGTGCATAATTCACATATTTAAGTAATTCACCTCTTTTAATGTTGTTGAAATGTTACTATTTGATGACAACACTTATATCCTTGGGGTAACAGATTCATTTGTTTTCCATATAATATTAGTAATACATAACTCAGAATATTTCTTTGGAAAATCACATGCCAGTATTTGTTGAGCCACTCAGTCCATATAAAACTTAATAATTCCGTCATGAGGTTACTGCTTATTTTGGTTTATTCATTTATGTGCATTTGTTTAAACAATTTCATAACAACTGAATTACAACTTAATAACCTTTTTAGAAAAAAACATTTGCATGGAATCATTCACGTTTCCTAATTTAATTGGGATAACCCAGTTGCCATTTCTATTTTGGTTAATCAAACTTCCATTCACAAACTTTCTAGCCAAGAATAAGTGAAGTATGCATTCCCTAGAAGATCACATTAATGCAGATGTGTGATCTGTCTTTTAATCAGTATCTGATTTTAAAAATATTAAAGTGGAAAAAAAGAAACAAAAAAGACTGTGATAACTGTATTACTTTTCTCAGCTCATCGTTCATCCTTCTTCCTTTCTATCTCCCCTTCTCTCTGGTTCTGGTTTCCTTTTCTCCCGCTAAGCCTTTTCCTGCTCACCATCATTTCTTAACCTCCTTAGATCAAATTAGACTAGTAGTTCCTTAGTTCCTTTACAAATAACCTCTGACATTTTTAAAAGTGTAGCAACTTATTTCATGTGTAACTGTTCACTTTCTTTGTTTTTTATTTTTCTCTTACTATTATCTTAGGTATTTTTTTACATATGACCATAAGCCAGTTCCATGTTTTCTGTATTACTGTAATATATTCTTCACAGAAAGTAGCATATAATTACATAATACAATATATGATACCCATATAGAAAGTAGTAAACAAAATTGTCAATTTCCTTCTACTGAGTGGTAAACTGGAAGAGAAAAATGTGTCATGCATCCACAAAAATATTCAGATTTTCCATGCCTGCCTGTCATTTTTAAGCCACATTGCACACAAGTTCAAATACCATCATCATCAACCCTCTTTTACCCATTTTTCCACATGGGGTTGAGTGTTGTGACAACTCTTACTACCTCTGTTGATTCAATGCAGCTTTCCTTCCTTCTTTGACAGTCAAGTCTGACTGTTCTACGTCTTCACTCACACAATCTATCCATCTCTTTGGTGAACAACCTCATTTCCTTTTGTCTTCTTCCTGTCTTTCCCAAATCTTCTTCACCAGTTTGTCTTCTGCATTTCTGCATGTGTCCGAGTTACGATAATTTGTTCTCTTTGATTTTCACTGCAATGAGAGCTACTTTGAGTTCTGACCTGATCTACTTCTTTCTTCGCCTGTCCCATAGTATGCATTCTACCACCCATCTCAGACACATCATCTTTATCACCTGTAGCTTTGTCAGGTGCTCTGCGTTTACTGCCCAAATCCTTTAATACTGGTCACATCACTGTTTTGTACACCTTGCTTTTCCTCTTCTTTGGCATTCCTCTGTCATGCACTTCCCCTGACACTCTGTGCCAGTTAGCTGCAGCCTATCTGACTTGAGCTTTGATCTCCTTATTCAGACTTCCCTTCTTCTCATCCCCCTCCTCCAGTCAGTTGAAGCTGTTAACCTGCTCCACTATTTCCCTCCAATCTCATTTCTCAGCTTCTTGTTATTTCTTCGGTTTGCTGTCATTACAGCTGTTTTATTTGTACTTGGTTTCATCTTATATGCCTTCAGTTTTGCATTCCATTCCCCTGATCTTAGCTGAAGCTTTTGTTCTTTGTCTGTCTCTAATGCCATATTATCAGCATCTGTGTTGATCTTTCCCCTGTAACCTGTTTTCTAATGTAGTCCAACACCAGTATGAACAGCAGTGGGCTCAGAGCTGAATCCTGATGCAAACCCACTCCACCTGGGAACCACTCTGTGAGTCCGAACATTGCTTGTACGTATGTCATTAGGTCTTTCTGTGTACCCTGAAGTAACTCTACAAATGTTTCTGAGACTTGGAGCCACAACAATCAGCTTTCTTGGGACCATGTCATATGATTTCTGCAAGTCTAGGAATGCTCAGCTGGATGCTTTCCTCATCTGTAGTTTCTTCTCAATTGTATCTCACACTGAAAACATTGGGTCAGTTGTGCTGCATCCTGATCTGAATCCAAACTGCTCATCTCCAGTTCTATGTTATACTACTCTCTGCATCCATTTGACAGTCACCCTGTCCAGAGCTTTCATGCAGAGTGACAGGATTTTGATACCTATGTACTATCCACAGATTTGAATGTCCACTTTATTGTTGTATGCTGGCACTAGAATGCTTGTTCTTCAGTGATCTGGGATACACTTTTTCTCCATAGTGCTTATGAGTACCTTCAGGAGCCATTTCTCCCCTAACTTACCAAACATCTTGATCATATCTGTTGTGATGTCATCTGAGCTTGTCTGCTTTCCCTGACTTAATTTTCCTTAATGCTTTTCTTATCTCTTCTAGGAAGGGCTCCTTTTAATCTTTCATCACAGACCATATCTGGGACAGTACAACTTCTGTAGGGGATTTCTTCATTCAGAAATTGCCTTTCATCTGCCTTTGATTTTATGAGAGCTGCTGAGCAGGTTGTTGTTGTCATCCCTTATGAAGGATGTCTGAATATCTTATTTGTCTTTCTGTCTTTGCCTTGCAGCTTGGTGGAGTTTCTTTGTCCCATCTATTGAGTCCCTTTCCAGAAGCTTGCAGGGTGCCTCTGATGCCTTATTTGTTATTGCAACTTTTCTCTTAGACTCATTGTTAGCCAACCAGTATTCCTTCTCAGCCTAGTCTGTCTTTTCTATGTGCCACCTTTTCCTGCACTCTTCTTTTTTTATGACATCCTGGACTTTTTTATTCCTCCACCAGCGTTTCTTATGTACCTTTTTTCCATGCATGACTCAGCTGTATAGCTTTTCAGTAGTCCTTCTACATGCTGGTTTTAGACGCTGTCCTTCTTCAACTCCACCTATATGCTCTTCTTCCCGAGGTGCTAGAGCCCTGAGTAATTAATTGAGATCTTGTGCTTTCACTGCAGTCAACTTCCAGGTCTTCAGCTTATCTGTTGACCTCAGAGCCTTCTCTGACCACTAATTGCAGATGATTGTAGCCACCAGTAATTTATGCTGTGGACCAACTGCTTCAGTTGTAATGGATTTAAAATCAGTGACTCCTTAATACCTTAATCCCCTTTCATAACTAGGAGGTTGCATGTTGGCCACTCTTGTATGTGACTGTTTCTCTTGCTAAACCATGTGTTGACCACCATCAAGTCGTTTGCCACACAGAAGTCTAGAATGGCCTCTCCTCCTTTATTCATGTTGCCCCACTGATGTCGACATAGGCATTCCTTAGATGTTCTATCTGTATCAGCATGTGCATTTTGGTCCCCCATTATCAACACAACCTCATGTTGTCCTGCTTTACCTTGAAGGTCCTGCAACTGCTGCCTAAATACACTCTTTTCCTCGCTATCACATCCTTGCTTAGGGCATAGGTTGAGACTATGAATTGTGCTGAATCCTTACACAGGATTCGGATTGCCATGAGTCTGTCCCTAATTTTGGAGACATCCCTGTTCTGAAGCTGCCCCTCCCCACAATTTCCACACCACTTCTAGTCTGTCCACCTCTTGAGTAGCAGCCACTTGATCTTAAGTCAATGACTTTGTTGCACTGCCCTTGCATATTATCTCATGGATACAGAGACTATCCAGTCTCCTCCTTACCACCAAGTCATCCGCTTCCCAGCTACATCCTCTCAGTGAACCTACACTGAGTGTAGCAATTCTTAGCTCATGTTTGGCAGATTGATTGGTTTTACATCCACCTTTTGCCATTCCTGGTAACCCAAGCTGGGCATTTGGACACTGGCCATCCAGTAGCTTATTGACCCAGGGCTGCTAGGGTTTATGGTGGGCACACATCAGCCAGCAGGGGTGCATATACCCCTCCCACCATTTAGCATGGATCCCTGGTGTAGGCCAGAGTAGGTCAGGTGTAAACCCACTTATCACCGACAAATACCCATGGCCATTTTAGTGACATTATTCAACACAAGCAAATCACCTAGAGCCAGTTTTTAGACCATTGAGTTGACATATAATAACACATTAAAATTAGATGAGTCTGACTTTTAAAGATGATTATTAAAATATAAATATAACAGTTACATTCTGTGAAGTTATAGCTGAATACATTACATTTTCACATTTCTTTATATTGTCTCATAAACATCTATATCCAATGAGAGATCTTGCTATTACATGCAACTCCAGCAGATTGTTAACATAAGTTGTTTGGCAATACTTGTATTTAAAAAAAAAAAAAAAAAAAAAGGAATTTCCCAAACAAGATATCTATATTTGACGCAGGAAGAAGGTATCAGTTTATAGTTAAGTGCTTTGTAAAGTACAGTTGTGTAAGTAAATTTGCCATAACAGTAGATATTCAGATGATCACTGCTGCACTAGCCTTGGCTGTATGGGTTATATTCTGGATGGGATATAACAGCTGGCCAGCTTCAGGACACCTTCCATGTACCCAAACTGTCAGTCAGCTAGATTTGAACTGACTAAAAAGACAAGTTTGGGTGAAAAAACCTTCAGAGCTTTCATGCCAAGAGAGAGAGGGAGGTTGAGCCCTGAAAGGACAATGCTAGGAACAACAAAAAGTAAATGTCCACACCTTGACATAACACATCAAAAAAAAAGGGAGATTTTTTTTTCTTAAAATATTTGTACTACTTCAACATTTTTTAGGCTTATGTAAATTAATTTAATTTCATTGTTGTTAAAATTTGTCTGTTCAGTATAATCAATGTATTAGACAGTGTTTATTCTCTTATTTTCTCCTTAATAAAAATATTGAAAAAAAACCACAAAGATGATGAAAGGAGGGAGCAGCTACTGCAGTCATGATCATTTGGAAATCTACTGTCATGGTAAGTTTAGTTACACAACTGCAAAATGTTCCTCATATCGATCACTGCAGCAGTAGACTTAGATGTATGGCTAGATTATCCTTGCTTACTGCATTTTGGAGATGGAAGTGAAAGGGTCCAGTACCTCTTGGAGAAGAATGTTCCTAGCAAAGCTTGATCTAGACCTCGGAAAGGGATCAGGCTTAAAGCGCTTTGTAAACGTATGTACAGAGGAACAAGTTGCAGCTTCTAGAATCCAACTATTTCCAAAAGGTCATAATTGAAACCAAGGCCCTGGTATAACAGATCTTGACCCTGGCTGGAATAGTCTTGTTGTGGTGAGTATAACAAAAGGTAATAGTTGTAGTGTCAACCATTTGGAAATAGTGTGTTTTGACACAGGTTGTCCCTTCTTCTTACCTTCACAAGAAATGAACAATTAATCTGCAAATCTGAAAGATTTACTTCTGTCAAGATAGTATCCAAGTGGTGTATGGACATCCAAGATGTATGTAGTACCCTTCCTCCCTCATTTTTAGGATCAAGAAAGAAAACAGGGACATGGATAATTAGGCTTTGAAATAAACTCAGATGTCACTTTAAGTGCAAAAGATTGATTAGTTCTCAAAGAAACACTGTCCCTATGGAAAATGAGTTGACTCTGCTATAAGAGTTTGCAGCTGAGAAACCCTTCTTGCAGAGGACAGAGCAATCAGCAAAACTGTTTTCTATATAAAAACCCTCAAGGCAGCCAGGTGAACGTGTTCAACTGCTTACAAGTGTTACCTTCTCTAGCACAAAAGTAAGATCCCATGGAGAGGACGACTGTTTTCTTTAGAGGCCTCTTATGCAGAACTCCTTTCAAAAAAACCTTTCGACATGAGAATGCATTGAAATTGGAGGACCCATGGACAGACATGCTCAACTGGCTAAGTGAACCTGGCTGGAGGTGTAAGAAAGTCTATACGATAGTAACTCAAAATCCGAAAAACAAAAAAAACTCACTCAAAAAACTGACAACACAAAAACTGACCCTGACCCTAACCTTAACCCTGAGGTCGTCACTATATCGACACACACTCACCTGACCCCTAACCTAACTAAACTCCACTTAAAACCCCCCCAATTGTATTTATTGTTGCATACATATGCCTAACCCTAGCCCTAACCCTAACTCTAAGCCGCCCTAACTAAACATAAAACCAATACCACCCCTGAACCGCCTGACCTAACACCACCTGACCTACAGCCACAGGGCTACCAATAGCAAACCACATATCTTTTTGTGTTTTCCATTTTTGGTTTTTTTTGATTTTTTTTTTTTTTTTTTTTTTTTTTTTTTTTTTTTTTTTTTTTTTTTTTTTCAGGCTTTTTTCATTTCTTATGTGATTTTCAGGCTTATAGACCGATAGTAACTTAGGCAAACATTGTAAAACCAGAGAACAGTTAGCCCTGAATGGGTGCTGGTTATGTTGTTAACAACTGGAAGACCTTTTTCATTTACTAATGTATTATTTTCTAGTCGCAGCCATGCTTACCGCCATTAGTACCTGCTGCACATCCTCTGTAAGCAGGTTCCTGAAGGGAACTGAGACCCTGTCAACCAGGCAGTCAGATGAAGTTGACTGGAGTCAGGGTGCCTCAAGTACCCCTAATCAAGTGTGAATAGATCCATTTTGTGCTGAAGCGTGTGCTAATTGCCCCTGGCCATTTCCAGAAGAAAGAAGAATCACTGTTTCCTGGGTCAGAAGAGCATCACCACAATGATCTTGGGAGATTCCTTTTCAATTTTCAGAAGTACCCCGGATATCACTGGAAAGGCTGAAAAAGCATACAGGAACAGTCCTGTCCAAGGAATAGAAAAAGCATCAGTCTTTCACATCTTTTTAAATGGAGTCCTGGAACAGAATCTTGTCAGCTGATTGTTTAGAAAGGAGGTAAATAGGTCTATTTGATGAACTCCGCAGAGATGGATTAAATCTTGGAAGACCCCCCCGATCTAGTTTCCATTCATGAGGGTCTGCTCTTGCCCTGCTCAGCTTGTCTGCCACACAATTTTGTTGTGATGGAATGTAGGATAACCGTAGAGAGATTGTGCTGCAAAGCTGTATCCCAAGTTAACAGAGCTAGTCTGCAAAGGTGGGAAGACCTGGTTTCTCCTTGCTTGTTGATTTATCACTTGACTGTGGTATTGTCTGTAACAATTTGAAAAGGTCCTGGCAAAAAAAAAAAGGTGTTTCAGAGATTTGAGTGCCTTGATTTGGGCAAGCATCTTTTTATATTTATGCACCTGTGTCTGTCCTTATTGTCCCACACATCTTGGACTTTTTGTCCTTCTGGAAACTGTTCCCCAAGCAAAGTCTGTGGTGTTTGTGGGGACTGACTGCTCTGGGACAGGGAGGGAGAAAGGCAGATACAGATTTTGGAATATTTGCTGTCTCCACCAAGTGATTTGCTTTCTGACAAACCCCAGCACTGGGATTTGAAAAGACAAAGGATGTTCATGCTGGGACCAAAGAGACTCCAGATACCATTGTATCTTTTTCTTGTGGAGTCTTGCCATGAGTATCATGAGAATCATTGATGCCATGCAACCCACGTCCTGAGATATCCCCTCGCAGTGAATGGAGTCTGAGTGGATAACCTTAGAAATAGATTTAGATACAGATCAGTTTTTCCTGTGGAAGAAAAGCTCTTTGAACTGAGTTGTCTAACTGACACCAGAGGATCACACTCCTGTATGAAGGAGTCAAGAAAGACTTTTAAATGTTTTCTTGGAACCCCAGCTTGTGTAAGAGAGATCTCACCCAAGTGTGAGATTCCTGACCCTTTGACTTACTGATTTTTGCACAGTTGTTTCATCTAAATGTGGAAAATGTGAATGCAATGAGCTATAACTGGAGCTAGACATTTTGTGAACACTCTTGGTACAGAGGACAGTCCAAAGCGTAAGGCAAGGAACTGAATACTTATTTATTTTACAAATGTTGACCAGGATAATCCAATGGGATACATGTCCATTTTCAGCGGAGGCCCAGGGAGAAAAGCTCCACAAGACAGTACACAAAGTTTTTAAGATAATATTTAAAACATAATACACAAATAGTTCTCTAGTAATAGTAAATGCCTAGCTCACACAGGTTCCAACAGTGGTCTAGCAAGCAAAATTTGCATTCATTCATCTGTACAATAACATAAGATAAGAAGATTTAGTACTACAGTTATGGTATAGCATTAAGTACATTAAGAAACAGCTGAAATGTGGATTAATAGGGATGTTGTGATACGTATCTTAAAACCTGATATTACCAGGAAATTTGAATGAGAAAGGAAAAGTCACAGGTTGTAAAGTGAGAGCATTTTGAACTTGGACACCATCACAAACAGGATTAGGAAAGAAAGATACCAAACTGCTCTCCAAAAATTGTCTTTCTTTGACACTAAAAACATCATTGAATAAAAATATTTCCAGATGTGAGAAGGAGGAACTGGTTTTACCACTGCCTGGGACAATGAGATGAAGGACAGGAGACATAGTCTGATCTGGTGTATGAAGGGATTTCTTTGCACCACTGTCAGTAACCTTGATGGATAATGTTCACAACACATTTGTCTGAAACTCTCCATTGCCAAAGAAAAATGGAGATTCAGACTTCCTGGAATGACCCGCGGTGGTGGTGCTGCTGCAGCATTGTCACCTCACAGTAAGATGCTGCCTGGTTCGATTCTCAGCTAGAGCATCTTCTGCGTGGAGACATGCGTGAATGGGCATACCTTCGTTGAAGGTTGTGCATCAGGGCTGGTAACTTGGCACGTAAAAATCAACTAAAACCTTCCTAAAATGCTTAACTCTCTATCATCTATTCCACTCTTTAAGAAACACCTCAAAGTTCATCTAAAAACACATTGGCTTTGTCCCTGCTCAAAGCCTGACTAAACATTACTTATCCTCCTTTCTGTTCCCCTCTTCCCCAGCCTCCTGGGATACTGCCCAACAGTTTTTAATTATTATAAGCTAACTCTTTAACACTATTTATTCCAGCCTACTCTCTTTCTCCCTAAGTGATTGTTAAGTTGTTTTTCAGATATTGTATAAACTTGTGATGATTGTACCGGATAATTCATGGCTTGTTGTTGCTTTAACCTATACCAAGATTCTGTTACATTGATCCCACTAATAACTTGTACTCTCTTTACAAACATTTTTTGCTTATAATATATCTTAAGCTTGTTTTTTTTTAACTGTTGTATGTAGTAATCTTCTCATACTTGGAGCTTTTCTCCCCGGGCCTCTACTGAAAATGGATATGTATCCAGCTAGACTAGCCCAGTCAACAAATATAAAATAAAAAAATAATAAATAAAAACTACCAATCATTAGCAGACTGGAGTTCCACTGTGGCGACCCCTAACCGAGAAAAGCTGAAAGATACAAACAAGACTTTTATTTATTTTTATTTTAACATTTGTTGACCGGGAAAGTCCGACTAGGTTCCACAGATCCTGTTTTCAGCAGAGGCCCGGGGAGAAATGCTCCAGAAGCATGTCTTTAGAATTCCTGGAATGGAAAAGGACAGCCAGGGTGGGAGGGGGAAACAAGGTCTCTTATACAGTCATTCTGACTTTTTGAGCTTTCCTTGGTTTTGGTGGGGGGGGGGGGTGTTCTTGGATTCTTTATGGAACCCTGCTTCTTCTGTTTCCTTTTTTGCCGAAACTGGATGAGGGTTTAGAGAATTCCTTAGAAAATTTGGAAAAACCAGAGGGACAAAAAGTAAATTTATATCCAGAGGAGAATTTAAAATCTCATTTTTCACAAAAGAGCCTCGTTATGCAACCAAAAACTAAGAACCCAAAACAGTACACTGTGGATGGTCTTCACTGAGAGAGTAGTAACAAATACCAGCCTTCACCCATTTCCTCTTCTGTCACCTTTGGAGGAATGGGTGAAGGCTGGTATTAATGATGTTTTTAGTGTCAAAAAAAATCCTCTCTCTCTATTTGTTTCCCACCTTTCTATAACCAGTAGAGTCCGGTTTTCAGATTTTGCTGAATTCTGGGCTGTTTTGTAAGTTTCTGTGTTGCCCAGACCTTTTTAGATAGAGGGAAGCTTCTCTGTTCATCAGTGAGAGTGGTGAGCTTTGAACAGCCTGTCTGTTGCTGGAGGAGTGGTTTCAGCTCAGAATCTGTAGTTTTATTGGCCATTTTGGGCTATTTCTATCCCTTTCATCTTTCTGTTTAAAAACCTATGTTTCTGCAGTTTTGCGCATTGCGCAGCACCGTTTAACTATGGTTAAACTAGTCCCAGTGCCAGAAAGTCTGCCCTTTAAATTTTCCCTTATAACTAGCCAGTTTTCTAGTTTTAGCACTCAAAACTGTCTCTTTGTGCTCAGCACTTGTCCAAATCTCATTGCAAGCACTAAATAACCTACAAATTACTGCATCACTCAACTTTCCTCACTTATCAAGAGGAAAACAGTTTTTAGTACTTAAATTAATAAGCACTAACCAGGCATATTTCAGGGTCAGCTCCCGGTGTTTCTCCTGTCCACCTGATGAATCTGGGCATCTTGGAGCAATGTAGCAATTGCCTCATGTACAGTGACACCTCTCACCTCCTACCACCCAACACTACAAACCTGGAGAGATGTACTTATATAGCCAAATTGGAAGCTCTCTCCAGCCAAGACTGGACTAGACAGTCTAAGGCAAACACCACATTGCACTCAACACATAGTCCATCAAAACCTTCACCAGCCAAACCCACACATAGTAACACAAAACACACACCCACATTCACGGAGGCTCTCAATAAAAATCTGGCAAAACAACAGAGACCTCCAAAGCTGAAACGCAAGCAACTGCCACCCCCAAAACTACCCAAACAACACATAGCCCACAAAATAGCCCACAAAATCAATGTGTCACTCAACCTCAGCCCATAAGGCAAAATAACATACCCAACGCACTAGTCATAGGTGACTCTATAGTCAGGCACACCAATGTCCCTCTCACCAGGCTAAACAAGGAGAAAGTTACTGTCAGCTGCCTGTTGGGTGCCAGGATCTGCCATTTAACACATGCACTCAGGTCACTCCACAACAAGTACAGATATGATTCTGTCATTGTCCATGTTGGTGTGAATGACCTGAGACATACCTCCCTGGACTACATGAAAAGAGACATGGAGGAGCTCTCAGACCATGTGGCCCAGGCAGGTATGACACTAGCCCTGAGTGGCATACTGCCATCACCCAGAATGATACCACAGTACAAGGACAAAATGATTGACTTCAACAATTGGTTAAGCTTCTGGTGTCATTCCAAAGGGATACAGTATCTGTCTGCCTGGGACGAAATGGTCGACAGGCCACAATCCTTTGCCAGAGAAGTCCTGCACCTGTCACCTTTAGGATTCTGGATATTGGTCAAGGCTCTTGCAGTCCCTATAGTGCCTTTTTTAGGCAAAGCTCAAACATCAAACACCACCATAGTAGATGCAAACAAGCGAAATCTAAGGGTAATGCTAGTCAATGCTAGAAGTCTAAACCTCAAAATGCACTCACTCGAAGCACTCCTTAAGATGGAGAACATCAACATCTGTGCAGTGACAGTGACCTGGTTTAAGGCTCCAGAGAGCACCCCTGCATTACCAGACTACAATTCTTACCACATCTTTCCGCCACCTAACCTAGACCGAAACATTAAAGGAAGAGGCGTGTCCATATTCATTAAGGATATCCATACCTCCAGGCTAGTTTCTCAACATAATGCATCCGAAATTATCCAAGTGCAATTAACACTGGGCAAGACTGAAGTTCAGGTTGTAGCTTGTTACAGATCCCCAGCCAATGCCCCAGGGCGCCCACTCCATGTTTCTCAATATACTGGATAATATTAAGGTACAGCCCAATACCCTAATATTGGGAGATTCCAACTACCCCACCATCAAAAAACTACTCATGTACTAATTCATTTGCTCAATGTTTTCTGGAACTCATCAATTCCAATGCCCTAGATCAGCTTGTCCATACCCCCACCAGGGGCAGCAACATCCTGGACCTGGTCATTACTAGTATGGGTAACAGATGCTCCATGCCAGAGGTCAACTCCTTTCTGGTCAGATCCGACCACAAGCTAATCACCCTAGGCATCCATATCCCACACCCACCCTCCATTAAGGAAACCACCGTAAAAAAATTTCTCCAAAGCCGGCGTCATGCTTCTTAAGTTAGAAGCGGCTAACTTCATGACACCCATACAGACAGAAAATAGAGGCATGACTGCTGAATCATATACAACTGCAGTGTATAAGCACATACACGAGTGCATGGACCGTGCTATCCCCAACAAAACCAAGATGCTATCCTCCAAAAAAAGGAAGCGAACAAACTCTACAACAGAAGGAAGAAATTGATGCAAAAAAAGAGCAAAATCCCATGATTGCAGGAACTCATCTGATCAGCCTCAGTAAGAAGCTGAGATCCCTCATAAAATCCTCTAAAGCTAGTTACGAAAATAAAATCGCTGCTGATTCTAAAGACAACCACAAAGCATTCTCTAGCTATGTCAAGAATCTCAATGGCAACACTCAGAACTGCTCAGAACTACAGCACAATGGCACTACAATTACCAAACCAACTGATATTGCCAACATCCTGGCAGACAGGTTTATTGCAAACTTTAGCCCCCCTCACCCCACCTAAAAGGCCCATCTCCATACCGGAAGATTGCAAAGCCCCTGTAATCATGGACACACAAGAAAAGACTGCACTCTACAATGCCAAGAAGACAACATCCATGGGACCAGACAACATCCCAGGCTGCGTTCTGCACGAACTACAGAACAAACTGGCACCTCACCTAAGTATCATGTTCAGCCATAGCCTCATTTCAGGCTTTGTGCCTATCCAATGGTGCACAGCGATGGTTATTCCACTCCACAAAGGGGGTGCCACCACTGACCCCGGGAACTACCGCCCCATTAGCCTGACGAGCCTGGCCTGCAAGGCCATGGAGCGCATCATCCTGGAGATTATAAACAAAGACATAGGTAACCTCCAAACTCAGGACCCCACTCCGTTTGGGTTTGTAAAAGGTAGATCATGCCTCCTAAACCTGATTGACTTCTTCAAAGCAGTCACCAGAGGCATAGACAAGGGTAAGGTGGAGCACACAGCCTGTCTTGACCTTGTCAAGGCTTTCAACACCATTCTCCACTCTGGTATTATAGATAAACTCACTGGACTGGGCATAAATCCCTATATCACAAGATGGGTGGCCAACTGGCTCACTGATAGAACCCACACAGTGAAAGTAGCCGACTCCAAATCTGACTTCAGACCAGTGACATGCAGAGTACCACAGGTTTCGGTCCTGGGTCCTCTCCTGTTCTGTACCTACTTCTCAGAAGTCCAGTCTAATACAGCTGGTCTCTGGCTAATGAAGTTTGCAGACTACTGCAAACTAGGACCTATAATAGAGTCATCTAAGGATGTGGAAATTTTACAAAGAGGCCTTACTGAGACTGATGCTTGGTGTCAAAGCCATGGCCTAGAGCTCAATGACAAGAAATGCATTGTCATCTCCTTTGGGAAAAACACCGTACCCATGAACTACCATAAAGTCGGTAGCCTACTAAACACCAAAAGTGTGATAAGAGACCTTGGGACACAGGTGGCCAGTAGTCTCTCCTTTGATAATCTTGTCACCACAGTAGTCAGGAAATCCTTCTGCATGGCACACCTCATCACAAAGGGGTTCTCCTCCAGAAGAAGAGAGGTCATTGCTCCTCTCTACTCATCCCTCATCAGACCCATTATAGAGTACAACGCCCCATTTGGCATGTACCTCGCAAGACATCTGCAACAACTACAAAGGCCACAGAAATTCCTCACTAGGAGGATTACTGGCCTCAAACAGATGCCATACGCAGACCTTCTCAAAAAACTTCAGCTCTACTCCATCACATATTGCCTGCTCAGAGGCGACCTTTGCCTAACATGCAAAGCCATGTCTAACCCAGATCTGATGGACATGCTACACTTAAAGAAATCACAATCTCTCCGAGCCACACGCTCCAGGGACCTAAACCTTGTCACCACAATAAATAGAACATGCTGGAGGGATAATTTCCTGTCCCAGAGACTTCCCATGCTCTGGAACAGACTACCCATTCATGTCAACAAAGCTCCTCATTAGCCCTATTTATGAGACATCTTAACAATTGGATGGGAAAAAGGAAATTCACCCCGGGGATCACTTCTGTGGCTCTGCTCGACAGGGGCAGAGGAAAATAATTTTCTTGGGTGGCGAAAGCCAGGCAACATCTTTTGGCTAGGCTTATATAGGCCCTAGGGCTACTAGCCTAGTACATACCTATGAACCTATGTGTGTCACTGCTTGCAGTTTCTTCTGAAAGTTGGCTATGCCCCTAAAAAGGCGGATGCAATGTATGAAGTGACTCAGTGTTTTAAGTTTTTATACAATCTTCCCAAACCTGAAAAGTTGCTGTAGCTTTTGTTGATCCCACTGCTGCTAAACATGTAGTAAATTCCAATCCTAGTCTTTCTGATGTGGATGGGAAGATAATTTTTAAGTATGGGAGAAAAAAGTATATTTTTCTGCAACTTGATTTTTCAGAATCTTAAATTGTCGGGCTTATATGTTAGTTTGTTCTAATTGTGAAAGTAGGAGGAATGTTTTGTCTGCAATTTCCTCTTGCTGAGTAAAAATCTGCTTTAAATAACTTAAGTGTCTTCTCTTGCATGGGTCAGTACTCATTGTTTACAGTGTGTGTACGACTCTGTTGGTACTTCTTCCAGGGTTATGGCCTCTGACTCTGTTTTGAGGAGGTTTACATGTCTGCATTCTCAGAACCTCCTAGATAATGTCAAAATGAGATTTAAAATTCTCCTTTGGATAGAAATTTAAGTTCCGGCTCCTCTGCAGCAGAGGTGATCAAAAAATGTGATGAAATGGGTAAGTTCATTCAGGGAATGACCAAGATTTTTCATCCCTCCTCCTCGAAATTTTCAAAGGGGTTCCCTTAATCCTCATACACTTTTGGCAAAAACTAAAATAGTCTCAGAATGCATCTTAAACAGATGTTTAAGATGAAATGGCAAGGGGGTCAAAAAGACATTTGGATCCTGCCAAACCCAAGGGTAGTCCAACAAGTCATAATGACTATTTAAAGGACTTTGTGCCCCCCGGCCCCTTTTTTCTTCCAGAAAGTCTGAATCTCCATTTTTCTCTTTGGCAGCAGATTGTTTCAGATAAATGGGTTCTGAACATCATTCATCAAGGTTACAGATGGCAGTGGGAGGAACTTCCTCCTTTCTAGGGGTAATTCCACATCCCCCAGACCCTCCTGTTTTATTTCCACATGTCCTCTATCACATGCTTTCTCAGGGAGTGATGGAACCAGTTCTCCCTTCCCAGGTGGGGAAAAGTTTTTATTCAAGGATGTTTTTAGTGCCAAAAAAGAAAATAGTTGTAGACCAGTTCTGGATTTGAATTTCCTAAATCTGTGATGGTACCCAAATTCAAAATGATGTCACTTCACAAACTATTACCTCTTCTTCCTCATACAAGTTTCCTTCTAACACTAGATTTAAAAGATGCTTATCACCACATCCCTATCCGTCCAGTAATTAGGCATTTCTTAAGGTTTTCTTTGTTTGGTTCACATTATCGGCTGTTAATGGTAGGATGTCACCGACTTAGCTAA
>NC_056751.1:815189309-815191809 GCF_019279795.1 Protopterus annectens | reverse complement strand
GTCAATCAGCAAACAATATACATGCACAACTAAACATCCAGCCAGCAAACAGCATCACTGCCAGCAAACAGCATCACTGCACAAGTACACAGCCAATCAGCAAACATATCACTTTATATGTACACAACCAATCAGCAAACAGTATCCCTTCCCAAGTACACAGACAGTCAGCAAGCAGCATCACTGCACACATACACAACCAGTCAGCAAACAGTATCCCTGGATAAGTACACAGCTAGTCAGCAAACAACATCACTGCATAAGTACACAGCCAGTCAGCAAACAGTATTATTGCATAAGTACACAGCCAGTCAGCAAACAATATCACTGCACAAGTACACAGCCAGTCAGCAAACAGTATCACTGCACAAATACACAGACAGTCAGCAAACAATATCACTCCACAAGTACACAGCCAGTCAGCAAACAATATCACTGTGCAAGTACACAGCCAGTCAACAAACAGTATCACTGCATAAGTATAGAGCTAGTTAGCTAACAGTGTCACTGCACAAGTACACAGCCAGTCAGAAAACAATATCACTAGACAAATTCACAGCCAGTCAGCAAACGCTATCACTGCACAATTACAGTGCCATTCAACAAACACATCACTGTACAAGTACACAGCTAGTCAGCAAACAGTATCCCTACACAAGTACATAGTCAATCAGCAAACAATATACCTGCACAACTAAACAGCCAGCCAGCAAACAGCATCACTGCACAAGTACACAGCCAATCAACAAACATATCACTTTATATGTACACAGCCAATCAGCAAACAGTATGCCTTCCCAAGTACACAGACAGCAAACAGCATCACTGCACACGTACACAACCAGTCAGCAAACAGCATCACTGCACAAGTACACAGCCAGACAGCAAACAGCATCACTGCACAAGTACACAGCCAGACAGCAAACAGTATCCCTGGATAAGTACACAGCCAGTCAGCAAACAGTATGAGTCTCCTTTTAGTAACACTTGGAAATGAGTGCTAGATGGATCCTGCTGGTCAGGCATGTGGTAATATTATTTTAGGCAGGTCCCATATATATATATATATATATATATATATATATATATATATATATATATACTGTGTGGTGGTAATAGTTGATTATGGTCTGTATAATAAAGCAGCAAAACAGTGTTTTTGACAATTGTGTCGTTAGACAGACTTTGAAAATATGTTTATGCCTTCCTTCTTCTTTCATTGTTCTGTGTGCTTTTTCTAGCTGGATGTGATCACTGCAGACCTCGATGGAGGAACTATTAAGATTCCTGAATGCATTCATCTCTGCGACCTTCCAGAGCCTTTACTACAGCAGACTCAAGCAGCACTTTCACTTGTATGTGTACATTTTCACTCCATCAGTTTTAATAGGCATCCCAATTATTGATAATTGTTTCATGTGTTCTATAACAAAGCATGTTTTATTAGACCATAATAATCATGAACTAATCTAAAAATAATTTCTTAAAATGCATGCCACTAAAAGTACTTTTAATCCATGTTTTTAGATTTTGCATCCAGATCTTGAAGTAGCAGATTATGCCTTCCCTCCTCTTCCTTTGCCACCCTGCAATATGAAAATACTTGTAAGTATTTTTATACATTTTACTTTGCCCTGTGTTTGCATTCTTTTTTACTTTAGTAATCAATAACAAATATTGCAGATAGACAGTTGATCAGCACTGAGTCAGATATATGTATAGCATCTAAAACATTTTTAATGACTACCATGATTAATTCACTATGAATGAATAGCTAAAGTTACCTATTGTCATATGCTTACTATAAGATTGTTTTGTAGAATATTTGTTTTTTAAATTTTAGGAGATACACTTTATATTTAAGAGCATACATAGTGCTGTAAACATTTTGCTGTAGCTGTAGCGACTGTAGTATAGCTTCTAGTAGCCAGGGTTTGATTCCATTATTCTCCATTTGCCTAACTGTGAGACTCTAAGCAAGTCACTTAACCAGACCGTGTCCCCAGGGTCAGTTAGGTAAAGGTCTATGGGTATCAGTCCCCTGCACCCGTAAACAAAGACAAAATAAATAACCCATTACTTGTTATGATTCCAAAACTCAGTTCCAAAGAGAACCTCATATGTCCTGCTATGTTCTGCACATGCATAGTTTGTCCTCTGTGTATACATTTGGTAATCTCTTATACTCTGAATTGTTACTGGCTTCTTCAATATCACTGTGTAAAGAATTTCAAACTGGTACTGATGTCTCACTGTACTTTTATTTTTTCCTTTTCACAGTGGTACTGTTACATCTTTTGACATAAAACTATATTTTGCTTAAATTTAGAGAATGTTCCACAGAGCCCAGTCCAAGACTTTCATACAAGAGCTTATTTGTTTTGAAGACAATTATTGGATCACTTGACTTCATTTTGTACTCATAGGAGTCTAGGCCCAGCTTATTTATATGCTAATCCTTTCCATACCCTGCTACCAATTTTAGAATTAGTCTCATCAG
>NC_056751.1:815161809-815184309 GCF_019279795.1 Protopterus annectens | reverse complement strand
TGCAGTGATACCTTTCTTGTTGTGCACTAACAGAGCCTCACTCCAGCGATACCTTTCTTGTTGATCAGTAACAGAGATTAACTCCAGCGATACCTTTCTTGTTGAGCACTACTAGAGACTCACTCAGCGATACCTTTCTTGTTAAGCGCTCATACAGATTCACTCTGGCAATACCCTTCTTGTTGCATACCCTTCTTGTTGAGTGTTAACAGAACTTGTCAGTCCTGTTCAATGAGTGGCTCCAGTTCACCATTAGCATATCGAGCTGGAGGTCATGCAGACATGGAGGGGGATACAGGTAAGTATTGCAAACTGTTTCCCTTGCTTTACTTCTGTGCAGTCTTATATGTATCACTAGTCCTAGAACTATGCGACCTCAATTCTACATTGGTTACATCAGCTATGGGGGTCAATCTTGTGTAGACCCACTGGGTTGAAGACGTGCCTCTGCAAGAACATGTTAAAGCAGAACTCTGTAATGTCTCATTGAAGAAGGAGCTTCTCTTCAAATTCCTTAAAGAAAAGGTGCTTAAAGGTGAAGGGAAATGTGGTGACTGTATAGTCTGTAAAACAGTTGTTTTACTTTCCAACATCAAAATGCAGCAATAGCTACTCTATAGAAAGCTGACTTTTCTACCAAGGGCAAGAAAATGGAAATAAGCAGACATTTTAATTGGCTAAAAAGAAAAGAAAACATGCAGGGGACCCTCAGGGCCAAGACCCAGAGAAAGGAGCGTGTCTTTCTTATCCTTGCTCATCCCTCCTAAACCACAATCTAATCCACCCCTCCTCAATTCCTGTTCTTCAAACTGTTTCCACACCCGAAGCATGGAGGTCATTTAGGGCTCTTTGTAAAATAATTAGATGAAAAATAGGTGTTTCAAATTTTAAAGCAAGGAAAAAGACTGTATTTCTTAAAAAAGACCAAAGTTTCTCTAGTGTCCTGATTTTCAAGGGTCAAGACACTTCATCTAACCCCTGCTACATGATCTACTTTTGCAGGCAGCAATAAACAGAGTACCAAAAGCAATACAGGAAAGTAGGAACAGGCTTCTACTGCAGACTAGTTCTATTTCCAAGCAAACATAAAATAAAATAAAATAGAAACAGAAGTTGTCATCACATTGAGACCCATCTTGGACATTTCAAGGCTAAACAAGTGTCTAAAGTTACCAACCTTCAGAATGCTAACTTTGCAGGACTTGAAGACTTGCTTCCTCTCCTCATCTCCTAAGAGTACATGTCTATCCTGAACATAAAGGATGCATACCTTCATATTCCCGTAGCAGAATTGTCAGACAGGTTTTCATATTTGAATTAGAGGGTTACCACCATCATATCATCACTTTTCCCTTTAGTTTATTTGCTGCACTTAGGATGTCTATTAAGTACCTGACTCAGAACCCATGGCATTCATATTTACATTTACCTGGATGACTGCCTCATTCAGGAAGCAACTAAGTAGATTTGGAAGGCTCTATGTTTTACTCTAATTTGCTTTCAAAATGTAGGTTGGTCTCTAAAGCTTCCAAAATTCCATCTTTTGGCCAGCAAAACGTACCTCAAGGCACTGCTAGATGCAGAGTAACAGAGTGCTTTCATCCCTTCAGGTTGAGTGCTTTCTTATCAAACTGTTTAATGCTAGGCTACATAGCCTGTCCATTTTGATAGTGCCTCCTGACAAAGCTACATATAAGAAAGATGCAGTGGTACTCAAGAAGAGAGATTGCCAGCAAATCTCTTCCCTCAGTGCCCCATATCACTATTACTGTGCAACGAGAAAGAGGTCCTGTGTTACATGCAAAAAGTGCTTTCCATTCAAGGGTTCCTTTCGAGCTGGGTCCTGATACCCACATTTTCACCACTCCTTGGATGCATCACAGTATGCCCATTCAAGAAAGCTGAGTGTTCATGTTGACTGAAACAGTACCCAGAGAAGGAGACATACCACTGTAAAATAAATTCTGGAAGTCATTCTAGTCATCATGGCATTCAAGACAATTTAACAGTAAGGAATCTTGGACATCCATATAGGCAACACCAGAGTGATATGGTACATCAACAAGCAGAAAGGAGCCATCTCTTAGCTGTTCTGCAAGTTGGCAGTGCTAGCATAGGACTGGTCCCAGGACTTAATAAGGACCTTTGTGGCTCCTAACATTCCATTTCAGGAGAACTCCTTAGCAGACCAGTTAAACAGAACAGAGGCAGGCCCCTATGAGTGGATGCTAAACAGGGACTTATTTCTGGACTTGGTTCACTGGTTGTATGTGCCAGAGACAAACTTTTTTGCTTCTTTACAAAAAAAAAAAAATTCAGAAAAGTCTGTTCCAGGATGACTGATACCAGTATGAGCAAACAGACATTTTCAGGTGGTCTGTTTTTCTCTGCTTTTCCTGCAAAACTCATAATCCCCAAGGTTATACAAAAGATAAAGGAGAACAGGCAAAATAGTAAATATAGTAGTGTTTTAGCCTAGGCAATATTATTTCATTCTTCTCCTGAGTCTAATAAAGACAGAGCCTTTAGTTGTGTTTCAGTGTCTGGACATTCTGAGGCAAAGCAACTGGCCACTCATGAGCACAAATCTACAAAACCTAAGCACTCATTCCCTTTAAGCACACATTTTCCGATGATATTTGCATTCTATTTAAGGTTAAGAAACCAAATATAAGAAGGTCATAACTAAATAAATGAAATACATCATCCCCTTGTTGCCGTAGAGGGGTTCAGGACCCCAACTACAGCTTCCTTGTCTTTGATCCTCACTTATTTGCCAGACTTTTATAAAATGGGATTATCTTTCACCTCAGTCTAGGTATGTCTTTTAGCCATTTCGTCTTGTCTGCAGTGTGATCTCCTGATCTGTTCTTTGATGTCAACCAGTAGTTCATCAAAGGTGTCCTGCACCTCAGGCCTCCTAAGAAAGAACTTACTGCAGCATAGATACTCAACTACATTCTGGACAAACTTACTTTCCCAAATTTTCAGTCCGCAATTTCCACTCCACAGAGATATCTGAATTGGGAAAATTGTCTTGGTGGCAGTTTGTTTCTGCTAAAAGGACTTCAGAATTGTCATGCCCTCATATCCAAAGAATTCTTTGTCATATTACATAAGGATACTGCCACTCTACATGTACTCATCCTGTCTTCATATTTATGTTGGTAGCAGAATTCAGTCTAAAGCAGGCTAACTCAGTTCAGTTCACATCTTTCTTTTTTATTTTCATTCTCCCAGTACGTGGGGAAAGCATTATACACTCCTTGGATGTGCATAACCAACTGATTTTACTGAGACAAGCAAAAGAAATAAGAGGATCTGAACATCTCACTCCTTTTGCAAAGGGAGAGAACAGGAGGCCTGTTGGAAAACAGACCATATTCAAATGGATAGCATACTTTATTTGCTTTTGTTAATCTTTTCTTGGCAAACCAGTGCCAGACTACATTGAGCCCAGTCCACTGTGGCTACTGTAGTCACCACTAACGTCCTTAGAAGAGGTCAGTACCCAGGCTATCCCTGAAAGTGGCTATCTGGTCATCTATCCATACCTTCATCAATCCACACCATCCCCATGTAGTACAATATAGACATGTATCTAGGGCCAGGGCAGGATTTTTCATGGCCGTTCTGCTGCAGTTCCTGCAACCTACTGTTCCCAATGGCCAGCCGCCCACTGGTCGATAAAGTTTTGGAATCTTCCCAAGAGGTGTTACTGCAGTAGTAAACTGTACAGTAAGTTTAGTGCAGTTGTTAGGAACTTAGTGAAAATGTAGATGTACAAATAAGTTCACTACTTCAGTAACTTTTCCTTCCCTCCTGCATGCTTCTGTACTTTCTGTGGGCATCCTTATGTTTGGATGGGGGTTTACTGTCATTATGTCATCTAGCAGGTGGTCTTATCCACCTGTGTGAGGTCCTGCATCCTGAAAGATGGAATGTCGAACACCAACATTCACAACTGTCGTATGTTTTCCCCCTTCTGGATCCATGGTAATGCTTGTTTCTGAGTCCAGAGCAGTAGGGAGTTTTGATGTTTGGCATTTGTGTCAGGTATGCTGGAATTCGGTATTCCAACTTTCCCAGAGGTGCATCAACAGTATTCCTACTCGACTGCCTGTGAATCGACATAATGACAGTAAACCTTTGGATTGCTACCCTACTTTACCCTTCTTCCTGTCTTCCCTCTGTGTACTCTGACCAGATGCTGTCCATCCTTAGATTTGCTTAGATCTTGGAGAGGCAGCTTAGAAGCCTTCTCTATGGACTGTTTTCCCAGAGATTGTTTTCACCAGTGCAGTTAGTGTCCTGCCTTACAATTCAGATCATAAAAAACTACATTGCCAAGGTAAGAAAAAAAAACAGAGGTAGTCTCGACTAATGTCTCCTTTATAACACTGATGTCCCTCCAGGACATCAGGATGTCAGTCTGTTTGGCCATGTGTGTGAACCATACCGAGCTGTGGATGTCAGGCTGGCTGTCACTACTTCTGCAGCAAAAGTCCCAAGAGCTATTACTGCAGCAGTAAACATATTCAAACATCCACAGTTATGGTAAATCCCTAACAGAACTGTATATTTGTTTTGATATTTTGTAAAAGATTTTTATTATTCAATTTCAGTTTTGTTTCTTAAATTAATACAGACTATAGACTTAGTTATCTGGGATTTGAAAATACAGGAGTTGTTACTTAGACAGTGAATGTTCTGGCCATCAGGCTATGTACCAGTTTGACATGCTACACCGTTCTGTACTTCCTTCAGGTACTTAAATCCACGAGTGTCACGTTTAACTAAAAAAGTATTACAGTAATCCAGTTATGGTGAAACTAAAGACCTAATAGCATTAGGCCTTTCACTTTTATATATGCTTCTCGATTCAGACAGTGATCCTCAAGTGGTAAAAGCTGATTCTGTAGCAGTTGTCAGTTGGACATTATGACATGCAGCCACACTGTGCAGTCTTGTCACACATTCCAGTTTTCTTTCACCTGAAGTAATAATTACAAAGACATGGAGGTACATAAGGCTTTCAGCGGTCGTAGCCTTGGTTTTGGCATTACTGAACTTTACACAGGTTTTCCTTGTTTGAATAAGGATAGCATCGGGAGAGAGGTTGACATAATGGCTAACATGTTTACCTTACAAATACAAGGTGGAGGATTTATTGTGATTGCATTGATGTACTTCATTGAGAACATCTTTGAAATTGAATGTATTACCCACTGTCAAACATGCAGATTTTGCACATATAGAAGTAGGCTTCATCAGAAATGGGATAACCATTGCAGATCAAGGAATTAGCTCTGCCAATTAACACACTCCATCAGTAATTCTTATCTGCCTGTACCCTTTTACTTAAGCTCTTTAACCTCCTTTTTTCATTCCTCTCTCTGTCTCTCTCCCTTCATTCCTTTCTGTCATTTTTTTATGTATGTATGTATTAGTTGTTCCTCTTTCCTCTCCTTCTCATATCTACATGTGTAATTAACAGTAGTGTGAACACACAGTATAATCTATAGTAAAATGAGATTACTGAGATGTTGTAAGATTACTATGTTCTACTCGTACAGATGTATTTTACTGTCTGGGTTCATTTACCTTACTCTTATGGGCTTTTCTGTGATGATACTGAAATTGGGCTACTGAAATTAGGGCTCTATCCTGTCAACAGTTTAAAATTTTGACACCTGCATGTGCCGTCATTAAGAGTGATGAGCAGATCATTTTGTTTTGATGCGCTAAAGATGTTTGTTGAAGATGATTATTGTAACTACAAAGATAATTTCGCTGATGTCCTCCTCTTAAATGAATAGTAGGTACCTAAACCTTATTTTTATGTTCCTAAGTAGGTCTTCTAAAAATTCTTAAAATGAGTTGGAAAAGTCAGTATTTCTGATATGCAATTTTTTTTTTATTAGCAAAACTACTTTTAGCCACTGTTTACAATTCTTTGACTTAGCTGTCAGTCATTATGATGATTTTAAATCTACTTTGCAGGATAAGGAACTGCGAGCTGTCTTCTTAAGGTTGTTTGCGCGGCTTTTCCAGGGCTACAGGTCATGTTTGCAGCTTATACGAATACACGCTGAGCCTGTGATACGCTTTCATAAGGTAATTTAAATGCATCTCTTTCAAGCTTAAAGTATAATAGCTTAACACCTAGAAAACCTGATTGTTTGTCACTGTTTTTCAGCCAAAGTTTTGATAGAGTTGTGGTATATATTTACATTTCATCCGTTGCATAGATGACTTCACATTTAAGATTTGTGTAGTAGTACACAGCCCTGTTATTACGCAGTGATGTTTCTACTGGCAGTTTCTGTTGACAGTACACACACACACACACACACACACACACACACACACACACACACACACACATACAATTATCATGGTTGAACACCAGTAATCAGCTTGGTGCCTTGAATTTGTAAAGCCTTTGTATAAGTTAGTATGCAAAACGTAAGTGTGACTGTTAATTTCCATTTGCATCATGGAGTGGGATCCATGAAAGTGTTTACGTTCTAAGGAGATAATCTTAATTTAGCTCTACATGAGTTCATTGTGAGGTGCATTTTTTCAATGCACTAATAATTGAAAATGGCAAAATACTTGCAGGTTTTTTTTCTTTTTATTCTCGATGCCTTAATTTCTGTATTAACTCCTGGAGGTTGGTCCGTATTAAGTGTATGGCGATACCTTGGGTTGCTGTTTCCCACAAGAAAAAAAATTACACATTGTAATACAGCTATTATTTGCTAATACTTAATCCTACTCTCAGTTTTTTCTGATAAGAGTTGGACAGGACTGACCTCACTACAACTACCTTTTTAATGATCTTACTATTCTTGTAGTTTCTTTAAGGATCCTTTACTAGCATTTCTCAGGTACGTGGAATAGCGATAGAACCTGTACACAGCTAATCAGGGTACCTGCCACTGCAGTTGTGTTACATTTACTTGGAAAGGTTTTCGATGAGCCACATACTTACCCTTAAAAGACCATCAGTGTTGTCCAAGCACAATGACAACCATGACATTCTTATTTGATTTTTTTTTTTTTTAATTTTAAATCCAGCTTTGTTATAAGTAACATCAGTCTGAATTTGAAATAAGTGGGTATGTGCTTTGCTTTTAATGTCAAATGGTAACACATGTTGATATTTTTGCTAAGTCATTCTTAGATTGTATGGTGTATTTTTGTTGTTTGTTTATTTTTGTTTATGATATCACTGTAGGCAGCCTTCCTAGGACAACGTGGTTTAATTGAAAATGATTTCCTCACGAAGGTTTTGGATGGAATGGCATTTGTTGGGTTTGTGTCTGAAAGAGGACCACCATATAGGACCTGTGATCTCTTTGATGAGGTATGTTTTTCCTACTTTCAGTTGAACTGCTTGAGTGTGATTGAAAGGAAATTTCTTTCTTGAGCATTTCCTAGAAAGATGAGGTTACTTGAAGTTGTGTGGTTATCAAGTCTTGATTCCACTGTGGTAATAAAAGCATATATTCCTTTCCATTCACAGCATAAAGTATCATATTATTTATTTTATTTTATTTTACATTTGTATTACATATAGTAGTATTATTTCCATGGAAATATAGTGCAGCCCATATTTAGTCTATATTTAGTCCAGCAGTTATGGATAGCTGTATGGCTTACAGATAGGATATAACAAGCATCATACAACAACTGGACAGGTGAAATTCTTGGTTACAGTTAGGGTGTCCCACAGGGCTCTGTCCTAAGCCCATATGTAGATTGTATCTTTCATATCTATCTTTTTCATCTGAAGTGTTCTGCAGTCTGTATGCAGATAACCTAAAATTGGGTAAACGGATTATGTGTTACAGACAGGGCATATCCAAAAAAGAACTTGACTAAATTTATAACTTGGGCACAGGAGAAAAATTTGCTGATAAATACATCAAAAACTAAGCATATAAGATTTAGGAGACATAACTTGAAAGATATTTAATACAAAATATAAATGAAAACATTTAAAATATTTAATATATATTTTTATTTATTTAAAATATTTAATACAGCACAAGTGACTGAACTGTAGATTCATTTAAGGACCTGGGTATATGCGTAGATGTAACTTTAAGTATTTTAATCATATCAACCAATTGGTTAATGATAGTTATAAAGCTACAGGTTGTATAAAAAGATTTATAAAGTCTAGGTAATCAGAAATGATGAAGTCATTGTTTATTAGTTACATTAGACCCAAACTCGAGTATGGAATAACAATATAGAAATCTTATAAGAAAGCAAACATGAGTAAACTGGAAGAGTACAGTGAAAATGTACCAAGGGCATCCATGGATGTGAAAATTTAAGTTATTATGAAAGGCTGAAATATGTGAAATTGTACAGTGTCTCTTATAGATATCTAAGAGGAAATCTTAATTAGGTGTATAGGGCATTTAGAGACAACTACCTCTGGGAATGTTTGGGGTTATCAAAAAGTAGTAGAGAATCATCAGATAACCTGTATAGAAGATTCTATAAGAATGAGAAGTGTTCTAATTAGCTCTCTGAGAGAGCGGCTGATGCATGGAACAGACTACCAAATCACATTAAAGCACGCACCAGTATACAGCCTGGACACTTATAATAGGAGCAAATGTTTTTGGTATATTGATAGGCTCAAAGGCATTAATGCACATGTTTGAAATATTTGTATGTATGTCTGTAACATTCTTTTATTTAATACTACATGTGTATCTGCATTTTATCACTAATGTATCTACTTAAATGCCTATAGTGTTACCCCTTCATGCTCAGGCAGTCTGATTATTCGCTTTACAACCTTTTTGACTGTGCCATTTATAGTTTCTGTGTTTAATCTATTTCTCACCTCCCAAAATGTTGACACATAAAATTAATATTCAGGTCAGCTGCAAAATGTCAACACTGCTCATTGCACTAGTCTGACTGTGGACCATATATTACTTGTTGAAGCACTAGCTATTGAATGGGCCACCACAGAAAAATAAAAATGTTTGTCTATGACCTGCTATGCTGGTCATGTATGAACTGGCATCGCACTCCAGATGTAAGCAAGCATGCTGTAGCATTCACAAACAAAAAGATGTACAGTGAATGAAGTACTTTGTTTTTAAACCTGTAGTTCTTCTTGTAATAGCAACATGCTTAGGGAGAGGAGTTGTGGTCTTTTGATCTGCTACATTGCCATGACAAATATATTGATAAACATCACCACTAGATAAATTAAGATGTAAATATATGTATAAATCCCTATATGCAGCTAAGTATAGTGCGGCCTTAAGAACACACAGGAAATATGCATCGTTGCCCTTGACCTATGACTTACACCATTCATAATTAAATAGGCTCCACACTGAATAACCACAGAGTAGAGTTATAAGCCAAGGCTTCCCAGTCCCTTTTTGCACATTCTTCTGAATTCAGTGCTAGCTAGCTTATCCATTGTAACTATAATTTGAGCAAATATTGAATTATTCACACACATACACACACATGCAAACACACAGTCATTTATAGGAGAGGCTAATAATGCTTTCCAGTATTTTAACTTTCTTCTACTTTATGTAGATTGCCACCATTTAACATCAGGTTTAGAAAATTCCAGTTGCTGTTTTTCTTCTGGAAAATGAACCACCTGAATTGCAAAAGCTATTGATAATGTTAGCCGAAGAGTTTTTTTTTTTTACTTTTAGGTGGATGACAGCACCTTACACCAACTGTTGTCATTACCATTTTATTAGTAAATAAGTAAATAAATACATAATCAACTGTAGGCATTTACAGTTAAATAAATAGAATTCTTAAACAGAAAAAAAGCTGTGCAGCAAAGTTTAAAAGTTAAATGTACAGAGAAGTAAGATTATTGCACAAAGAAACATATAATAATCATTTTTAAACAACCCCTGTTTAAAATGAAAAAATACAACAGGCAAGTAAAATGAAACAAACTACCTCAAGAAGGGGTTTGACGCTCATTAAGATGCCACAAAGGACATTTCCAAAATTGTCTTTGTGAACTGGGTCCTAAAAGAAAGAGAAGAGTTTTCACAGCAAAGAGGGTCATGTCACTTGCTTCCTGGGCATTGTCTTTGGAGGTATATAATTAGCACAAATCTTCCCAAACAAATCCCTGTCTGTCTGTCCTGCATGAGATCAAAAAGGGTCCTTCTTTCTGGTCTGCGAGTCCCTCCTTTTAACTTGCCAGGCAAGTTCAAACAGCAGACAATATTCTTTGTGAAAAATCCCATGATTAATTGCTTTAAGTACCTCGTTCTTTTCTGTTCAGTGTAACTGCTTGTAAGTACGTGTGTTCACTTTTGACTGTACCTTCCCAATACAGAAAAAAAAACAAAAGCTGCAGTTCTTTAGTAACAATTACCTGCTCTCACAGAAAAAAGGTGGCATATTCAATTGTAGTTAGCTGCAGTTATATAATAAAACATATAGATGTCTTCTGCAGTGTTTTTAACATAGCCTTATGCAAAATGTTCTGTTTTGCATATCTACTGCAAGCTTTATATATGTTTTTATATATTTTCCATCTTTATTGCATTGCTGCAAAAATTCAAGCTTATATACCATCATGTCACATTAGTGAAAAGAAAATTACAAAGTTCAGTCATCTTTACATTTCAAAATTTGAAAATGCCCATAGTTGCCTGAGTTCTTTACAGCTTCCAAACCTGAGGATAAAAAGGTCACACAGACAAATCATTCAGCAAAAACTTCAAGAAAGACCCAACCAAGCTAGAGCTTTCACTTTATAGTACCTTAAACCGCCTACAGTGGAGTCCATTGGTACATATGCAGATGACCACTTAAGGACATACCAGTTTCTCAGCACTCATGACTTTTTATTTGTATGGCTTTATTGGTATACGCAGATCATTAAAACCAACCCCCACCAGCTGTAGGCATGCCATGTTATGCCCTTTTTCTGACCTCATCAATACAATGTAAGTGGATAGTTTGTCTATACTTAAAATTACACCTGATGTCCATAACATTAGGGTGCCTGCAAAATATCCTTATCTTCGACAATGTGATGTTCGACGTTCTGAAACTTCAATGATTTGAAGTAGACACACACACACATATATATATATATATATATATATATATATATATATACACACATATGTGTGTGTGTGTCTGTGTGTGTAAATATATATATATATATATATATATATATATATATATACACACACACGCACACACACATATATATGCCTATATATATGTATATATATATACATGTATATGTAATGTATATGCATAAGTATGTGTATGTGTGTCTGTGTATGTATATATATATACACTATAGGCAAGTGGATTGTCAAATTACAAGCCCATAAGTTTGGGCTTACGAGGGCTCACTTGCTTCCTTTTAGCTTCAAGGCCAATGAGGCTTATATATATACACACATGTATATGTAATGTATATGCATAAGTATGTGCATGTGTGTCTGTATGTATGTATATATATATGTATATATACACACACATGTATATGTAATGTATATGCATAAGTATGTGCATGTGTGTCTGTATGTATGTATATATATATATATGTTTGTATTTGTGTGTGTATATAGCTGTGGAAAGTGGCTGGGACTGTTTCTTATTGGACCTGTGTTAAGCAAAGAGTAATGGATTGATAGGAATTTGTACTGCCTTGTTTGCACCAGAACATTGATTTGCTTTCAGAGTGCTGCACCGAGGACATGGTAGTAGAGGCATTGAGTGCTGCTCTCATATATTGTTAATGTGCTATTAAAGTGATTGGCACTGCTGAAAGCATTACATTTAGTGGTATGGCTTTGGGGCAGTCAGTAATAGCGTTACCCCGTGTCCCTGTTTCTGCAGGACTGTTCCTATTTGGACAGCTGTATCCTGCAAAAAACTCTGGGAAATAACAAATGTCCTGAGATTTTGTTACAAAAAATTTCCTAGCATGCCTTTAATACTTACATAAAACAATTATTTTGTATCTGAAACACCTAAATGTTATGTGAAACAGCACAAGCAGGTCAAATTCTAGAAGAATAAGCTGTCATTTTTGGAAAAAAGACACGTTCAGTCCTTTGCCACTAGCTTTGGGTATGATTTGTCCTACAAATTCTATTTTTTGCAAAAAATGTCCCACTCTGGGCTTTTGAAAAGGTGGCAACCCTAGTCTGTAAAGTGAAGTTTTTTTTGTGCATTCCATTCTTTCTCTTCACACTTTTTTAACATTTTGACACAGTTTACTGCCTTAGATTAGTTGAGTTAGGAATTCAGAAATGGAACATTTATAAAAAAAGTAAAATTCCATTGTTTTGGAACTGTGTTTTGCTAAAGGAAAAGAAGATATCTTTAGAAGTCTGGTAATGTCACTCGAGTTTTAAAAGACAAACTTGGTATGTAAGAAATTAGAGTTAGCACAAAAGGGAAGAGCAGATATTTATTAGATTGAAATTCAGAGTATGAAGTCATTACAAAGGCCAAAGTAGATTAAAAAAACTTAGTAACACAAAACAGGTAAACCAGATCTTCTTAAGACAGCTTAAGTAGCACGTTGTGGAAGAGGTTGAAATAGAAATTGACCTGAAAGCAGATAAAGGTCAGAGAATGGCTTGGATACTGTGCAAGATACTACAGACGGACTTACCTCTCAACTTTACAGATTTTGGCCCCATAATTGTGGTCCATTTTTCATAAAATTGTGGTTTTCTGGCAAATTAATATTAAATCATTAAAAATTGAAGTTCAAAATTAATGACAGAAATTCATGGTAATGCAAAACCTGTTATTCTATCAACTTTCTAAGTTTGTAAGAGCAATATTTAAAAATTGTTCCTATTTTTGGGCCTTTGTCCCATTTTTATTTTATGGCTTTGTCCAGATTTCTTGCTCTAAGAGATTAAGAGGCATGCAGATCAATACAGATATAGATATATTAGCCCTTTGCATACCTGTCTAATTTGTTTCTTGTACTGGTGGATAAGGCAGAAACCTCAAAAAGGGCAGATGTGATGCCCATCTAAAAACTAATCTGAAAGGAATTTATAGAACTGTAAAACGTTGTTTGTTATTGATGAAAGTCAAAAGGACAAGGAAACTAAAAAAATGTTATAGATAATATGCTGATGGAGGAAAGTAACATTTTTTTCACAGCAGTGAGGTCATGTCAGATGAATTGAATACACTTTTGTAAGTGGGATGTGAAGGAATTGAATGGAAAAATTTAAAATAATTAAATTTGATTTGATTTTTTGAGATTCTTTAGGGCTGTAGATGTTAATGGGATGAAGTGGTAGATGAATTTTTGAGCAGTATTTTGATTTATTTAATCTGGTAAGGGGTTTGTAGTTTTTTTTTTTTAAACAGTTTTCAGGATTTTGTTTATTACTGGCCATTAATCTTTTGGGTGGAAAGATTGTTTTATGGAGTTGGGTGAAGAATACTTTTGTCAGTTTGAATGAGATGCTATTTGTCTTGTGTGAGGTTTCAGTTTTAGCAATTGTTTCCATGCTTTAACTCTTTCTTGCATTATTTGATTAATGTTTGTAGTAAGCCAAGGGGCAGAACTGGATTTGACACTTTTTTTCCTTACTGGAACCTGACTATAGAGAATTGATAGAAAGTTAAAATTAAAAATTTCATTTGCTTGATCTAGACGCAAGATGTTTGGGAAGATTAGTTGATTTGTAGACATAAAGGAAGTTACATTGAAATTTGTGAGGTTTTGAAGTAGGTCCTATGAGATGCTTTCACAGCTGTTGTTGCATTGTTGAATTGCATATATGGAATTATGATCACTTAGGGAGCCTGCAGTTAAGCCTGTAGCTGAAATTTTGCAAAAGGGACATTTTTAGTCTTTTTACTGAATCTGGTGGGGAAGCTAGTCTGAAGAGAACTTCTTTTACTGTATTTGTTTTCTGTATTAATAGTTGTTAAATTGCTGGATGAGCACTGTTTTTTTTCATTATTTACTGCTTTGTTGGTTTGATCTGCACCATGCCTGCATAATTTACTGCTTATTTGCTTGATTTGCATGTTTTGGGATATTTTCAGTGACGTAAAGTTAGAAAACTTTGGTTTGCACTCTAGTGGAAGTAGACGGAGTCAAGCCATTTCTATGCTAGGGATTTCTCAAAAACCTAAGACTGTGTTGTTTTGAGATTGGCCCAGGACCATTTGAATATTTGTTGAATGTTACTGCTTGCTTAAAGTCATCACATTTTTCTAAAGCTGCTCATAGTGCATAGGCAGTTAGCTGTGCCCCCTGAAAATGCAGCTAATTAGAATCTGAATCATTCCCTATAAAGTCAACCTCCTAGTGTGATGCCCGTGCCCTGGCCCAGCAATCAAGGAGTCCCAGTTCTCACCACTACACCAGTGAGGGGCATCTCATATAGGAGGAAAAGATAACAAATACACACAGTAAAGTGCAATTTCCCTTAAGAGCACACAGAGATCACAGTCAGTCTGGGGCTGGTCGCTCCCTTGCTCTCCTGGTCCCCAATAAGACTCCCCACTGGCACAGCTTTAGGATCCAGATCTCAGCCAGCTGGGCAAGCTAAACTCTGCAGCACCCTCTCTGTCCAAACAGTGCTTCATGTCCCTGCCCAAGTAGCTGACACACACACACTTTGAGATTATACAACCACACAGACAGTTCTCGGAAAGGCTGGCACAGGTTCTCCAGCTGTGACCCTTTTACCCAGACTATACGGTAGAAATCACTGCCACCACCCAGCTAATATTTATCGGCTATTGAAAGGCCCTTAAAAGAGTGTCCATTTATTACTGTGCCATATTATTATTCAATTGGTAGTATAACTAAACAGTCAAGACTTATTAGAGTAACTTGGTACAGGATCCTTATATACATGTAATGTACTCTTAGAGCTTAACTTATCTCTACACAAAACAGCCACAGTTGAAAGGTTTTAAGATATTTAATAATAAATAATAAAAACACAAGACAATACTTCTTGCTACACAGAGCTAGTCAAGCATTCAGAGATCACAGAGAAATACTTAAAATAATTCAGTAGTACAGTTCTGACATCACAGAAAACACTTAGTCTAATATTCTAGTTTCTACCTATTTCTAAGAGGAAAGGCAAATCTAAGATAACTTACATATAGAAACAGGCAGAGTGCTGATGAGTTGGATGGTGAAGACAAAAACATTTAAAGCTCTCTAATTCTCTCTGTTTTTAAAATCACATTCGTGGTTCCCATTACATCATTCTTCACACTTCCCTGGGTTCCCAGGCTAACAGAACTACATTTAAATTCTTAACATCTCCTTTTGTTATCTTGCAGCTGGTCAGGAAGCAGAGCAATCAAATATATTTGCATGTTTAACTCTAGCAATTTAACTCTTGGTTAAAACAATAGAAAGAATGTCTTCATTTAGATGGGCTGGAGCAGACTTTAGATCAAAGGGTCACAGCATGCTTTACTTGGTCAGCTTTCTGCCAGCAGAGTGTACTGTTGTTACATTAATATTTACAGAAGACAGAAGTTTCTCCAAACTTCTATCCTATCTGGCTAGGCTAGCAGCCTTCACACACACCCCCCCCCAGAGAACTCAATCTAGTTTTTCAAGTGACCCTTGAGAAACGCTGCTTGAGAGAGGTATGTCTATCTGAATATACCTTACCCCATTCCCTGTCTTGAGAGCACATCTGCATTGGCATTGCTAATCCCACTGTGGTGCTGCACTGACATATCATATGCTTGCAACCCCAGGCTCCATCTTAGCAACTTGGCATTTTGCTGGCTGGCTCTGTTTAAACATGTTAGGGGGTTGTGATCTGTCATAACAGTGAATTTCCTTCCATACAGATAAGGCTAAAGTTTCTGCAGTGCCCACACTATGGCTAGACATTCCTTTTCTACAGCTGCATAGCATTCCACCCTGGGTTGAAGCCTATGACTGAGATAAACCACTGGGTGCTCTTCCCCCTCTGAAGAAATCTGGCTAAGTACAACCCCCACCCCATGGTTCGAAGCATCCACCTGCACAACAAATTATTTGCTGTAATTTTGACTGGCTAATACAGGGTGTCCTCCCAAAGCTTCTTTAAGCTTCTGTAATGCCTGCTCACATGCTGGGGTCCACACTGCCTTATCTGGCATGTTCTTCCTTGTTAGGTCTGCCAGGGGAGCAGCTAAACTGGGGAGAAACTTTCTGTAGTACCCTGCTGTCCCCAAAAATGCTCTCACCTGCTTTTTAGTAACAACAGGCCATGCCTGAATGGCTTCCACTTTAGCAGGTTCTGGCCTTATCTTACCACTCCCCACTCTATGTCCTAGTTAGGAGACCTCTGCCCTACCCACCTGACATTTGCTCAGCTTAATGGTTAACCCTGCCCTCTGTAGTCTGCTCAGCACCTCCCTGACATGCTGAAGGTGCTCTGGCCAGGAATGGCTGTAGATGGCAATATCATCTAGATAAGGAAGAGGAAAGCCTCCTGTTCCTACTAGGATATGATCTACCAGCCTCTGGAACATTGCCAGGACCTTCTTCATCCCAAAGGGCATCTTTGTGAACTCATACAAGCCAAAAGGAGTCACAAAGGCTGACTTCTCTTTAGCACTGGGAGTCAAGGGCACCTGCCAGTAACCCTTGGTAAGATCAATGGTTGTAAGATACTTAGCCCCACCCAGTGCTCTTGGGCCTCATCTATCCTAGGCATGGGGTAAGCATCTGACTCTGTGTGACTATTTAATTTCCTGTAGTCCACAAAGAACATGGTGCTGCCATTCTTCTTTGGCACCAGCACCACCGGGGAGGCCCAGGGATTATTTGGACTCTTGAATCACCCCTACTTCCAACATCACCTGTACCTCCTCCCTCAGAGTCTGTTTGACTCTCTCAGGCACTCTGTAAGGGGCCTGCCTAATAGGCCTATAGGGTACTGTATCCACCTGGTGCTGCCCAAGGTGGGTGCACCCTGGTTTCCCAGTGAACATGTCCCCAAATTCCTGCAACACTGCTTGGATTTCTCAAACCTGGGTAGGAGATAGCTGCTGGGACATTGCTACCCCTTCCACTGAGGTGTCAGCCTGAGCCTCACTGAGGAGATCAGTCCCCAGGTCTCCCACAGACTCCTCCTGCAGTCCACTGCAAATGCTCAGCACAAAGGCTTCCTTATCATGGTAAGGTTTCATCATGTTAACATGGTACAATTTA
The DNA here is from genome assembly GCF_019279795.1 of Protopterus annectens. Classification (NCBI taxonomy): domain Eukaryota; kingdom Metazoa; phylum Chordata; order Ceratodontiformes; family Protopteridae; genus Protopterus; species Protopterus annectens. The sequence goes on along the minus strand of NC_056751.1, from coordinate 815,167,094 downwards.
TGCCCCTGCCTTCTGCTAGCAGTTCCACCATGTAATTAAGATCACTTACCTTTCATACCACCTTGTAGGGTCCCTCCCAGGCTGCTTTCACCTTGTTGTGTCTGACAGGAATGAGAACCATTAACTGCTGCCCCACAGCATACTCTCTAGCACGAGCATTCCTGTCATACCACACCTTTTTCTGTTGGGCTTCTGCCATGTTCTTCTGGGCCAAGACCATCAGTTCCCTGAGCCATGTCCTAAGGTTTACAATGTATGCCACAACAGACTCCTTGTGAGACTTGCACTCACCTTCCCACTTATCTCAAATTAAATCTACAGGTCCCCTCACCCTATGCCCATACAGCAACTCAAAGGGTGAAAAACCGATGGATTCCTGGGGAACCTCTCTGTAAGCAAACAACAGATGGGGCATGTATTTGTCCCACTCCCTCTTAAACTGATTTGCAAATGCCCGTAGCATGGATTTGATTGTAGAGTTTAACCTCTCAACAAGACCATTAGTCTAAGGATGGTAGGAGGTGGTCTTCATGTGCTTCACCCCACAGGACTTCCACAGACAAGCCAGCAGGTCTGACATGAACTTGGCACCTCTGTCAGTCAGTATTTCTTTTGGGAAACCTAGTCTGCTGAAAATCTCTAACAGAGCATTTGCCACCTGACAAAGCCACTGCCTCAGGGTATCGTGTAGCGTAATCCACTACCACTAGAAGATATTTTTTCCCTGTGGAGCTTGGGGTACTCAGAGGACCCACAATATCCATAGCTACCTTCTGAAATGGCTCCTCAATCAAAGGCAAATGCATCAAAGGAGCTCTCACCTTGTCTCCTGCCTTGGTTACCTTTTGGCACTGCTCACAGGTCCTGCAGTACCGTGTTACATCTCTGGAAGTTCCAGGCCAATAGAAGTTCTGTGTAATATGCCTCTTAATACATTTTATGCCCATATGACCTGCAAAAGGAATATCATGAGCTATGGCTGGAAGCTCCAGACAGTAGGCTCTAGGCACTACCTACTTCTGTACTCTCTTACCTTCTAGCCCTCCCTCAGGGGTCCACTCTCTGTATAGTAACCCGTTGTCCCAGTGTACAGATTCCCCCTTCCCTTGCGATTCAGGTGCCTCCCTAGATACCTGCCTCAGGCCTTGCAATGTAGGGTCTGAGAGCTGAGCCTGTCTCAACTCTCTCCTTGTAACCCTTCCCAGCTCCCCTTCCACAGGAGGTCTGGCATCCTCTGACAGTGGTGCCTCACTGTCAGCCTGGGTACTACTCCTCACCTCTACCTTTGCAGTCACTCTGTCCAAGGGACCATCAGTACCCCGAAGCAGCTGTGGCTCACCTTCAGTCTCACTGCTACAGGGTAGCTCCCTTCCTGAAGTAGCCACCTCACCAGTCCTGGCTGCAAGTATGCAGTCTGTCTAGTTCTCCCCCAGGCTACCAGACCTACATGCTTGTCTCCAAGCCTGACTGCATGTAACTACATAAGCACATGGTACTGTCTCATCCAAATCCTTCCCTATCAGGACATCTGCAGGATTGTAGTTCAGTACCCTTGTTGTCTCAAGACAACCTACTGTTGGCATTTTGTCTTTCCCTCTTACTGGCTCCCTCACCTTTTGTTTCCTGCCTTGCCTCCATGGACACCTGAATGCCACACAGCCCCACTGGTTGCATTCAAAACATTTAACCCTAGGTCCTGGGCATGTACCTGGACTAGTGGCTTCTCCTGCTACTGGCAGATTCTGTTGGGGCAGTCTGTGCTACCCACCATGGGTTTATTTAGACCCTTGAGCAGTACTGGGGGCCCCTTTCCTGTGCAGGGCTGCCCTGCTTTCCAGGTGTAGGTCTCCCTGCTTCCCCAACTCATCTGAAGTAGCACATTGTCTGTCAGCTAACCAGATCCTCATGTCTTCAGGCAAAGTGCTAAGGGCTTGCTCCCTCACCAAAAGGTCCACCAGCCCATTCAAAGTGGTGATCTGACATCCACTCACCCACCAAAGGAAATAAGTGCTCAGTTCAGCAACATATTCACACACACTTTCATCTGACTTGTGTCTGTGTTCACAAAACATTTTCCTATACGTTTCAGGTGTTAGCTTAAACAATTCTAACAAATGCTTTTTAACAGCAGTATAATCAAAACATGTAACATTGGACATTTTTGACAATACAGTTACAGCTTTACCATGGAATAAGGGGGTCAGGAACCGTACCCAGAGCCTTTGGTCAACACTATACAATTTGCATACCCTCTCAAACATATAAATGAAACTATCAAAATTATCCCCCTCTTTAAACTGTGGAAGAAATTTACCAACCTGCTGTGCTTCTGGGATCCAGTTACTCCCTTCCCCATTACCTTCATGACTTTGACGAAGAGACAGCATCTCCTTCTCATGCTGCCTCTGTGTCTCCTTTTCCTCCGCTTCCAGGCATAGCAGTTTCTCATTCCCCTCCCTCTCTAAACGCCTCAGTCTCTCGGTTGCTTATTTTTCCACACTCCTGGCCTCCAACTCAAGTTTCTTTAGCTCCAGATGGATTGTTAAGTCCTCTGCAGAAAGGTTGAGATGTCCATTCTCTGAGGGTATTATATCACCACTGCCATTCTGATTGTCCTCCTGGTTGCTGTTTTTTGATGCAGCTGTAACCAAGGCTGCAATCAGGTCTACCTTAGTCAAGTTTCTATGCACCAGTCCCCTAGCCTGGCACATATATGCCAGATGGCTCCTTGTCAACTTTCCATACTCCTCTGCTGACATGCTGCCTGCTCACCCTGACTAACTAAGCTAACAAAAGTAATAAAACAGCTGTGATCTGAACTCTGAGTAGTCACTGCTTGGCTGATTGAGTACAAAACACCTTCAGAGCTCACTGTACACAAGCTACAAGAATTCACTCTACACACACCACTACAAGCCAATTAGTATTTGCCAACTAATTAATATGTGGTGTGGATATCCCACCACTGCCAAACAATTAATATGTGATGCTCGTGCCCTAGCCCAGCAATCCAGGAGCCTCAATCCTCACCACTACACCAGTGAAGGGGCGTCTCATATAGGAGGAAAGGATAACAAATGCACACAGTAAAGTGGAATTTCCCTTATGAGCACACACAGATCACAGTCAGTCTGGGGCTGTCCACTCCCTTGCTCTCCCAGTCCCCAATAAGACTCCCCACTGGCACAGCTATAGGGTCCAGATCTCAGCCAACTGGGCAGGATAAAATCTCCAGTACCCTCTCTGTCCAACCATTGCTTCATGTCCCTGCCCAAGTAGCTGACACACACACACTTTGAGATAAGAGTTTATACAACCACACAGACACTTCTCAGGAAGGCTGGCACAGGTTCTCCAGCTGTGCCCCTCTTACCCAGACTATATGGTAAAAATCACTGCCACCACCCAGCTAATATTTATCAGCTACTCAAAGACCCTTAAAAGGGTGTCCAGTTGTTACTGTGCAATATTATTATTCAATTGATAGTATAACTAAACAGTCAAAGCTTATTAGAGTGACTTGGTGCATGATCCTTATATACATGCAATGTACTCTTAGAGCTTAACTTATCTCTACACAAAACAGCCACAGTTGAAAGGTTTTAAAATATTTAATAATAATTAATAAAAACACAAGACAATACTTACTACACAGTACTAGTCAAGAGTTCAGAGATCACAGAGAAATACTTAAAATAATTTGGTTGTTCAGTTCTGACATCACAGAAAAACACTTAGACTAATCTTTCTAGTTTATAGCTATTTCTAAGAGAAAACACAAGTCTAAGATAACTTACATATAGAAACAGGCAGAGTGCTGATGAGTTGGATGGTCGAGACAAAAATAATTAAAGCTCTCTGATTATTTCTGTTTTTAAAATCACATTCCTGGTTCCCATTACATCATTCTTAACACTTCCCTGGGTTCCCAGGCTAGCAGAACCACATTTACATTCTTAACAACTCCTTTTGTTATATTGCAGCTGGTCAGGAAGCAGAGCAATAAAAATACATTTACATGTTTAAATCTAGCAATTTAAATCTTGGTTAAAACAATAGAAATAATGTCTTCATCTAGATGGGCTGGAGCCGACTTTAGATCAAAGGGTCACAACATGCTTTACTTGGTCATCTTTCTGCCAGCAGAGTGTACTGTTGTTACATTAATATTTACAGATGACAGAATTAGCTCCAAAATTCTGTTTGGCTAGGCTGGCAGCCTTCACACTCAGCACACTATACTTAAGTGGCAAACCAATGCTTTTCATGCAGAGGAGCATTGCATTGCATGTCTAGACTTAATTTGTCACTGTTATGCACAAATCCCCGAAGTAAAGCAGTTCTACAACCCTTTGTTAACAGTCTTCCTTTAGCCTGTGCAGTACGCATTTGGAACAATAGATTTGCCTTTTCCATCTGTCTTTGTAACTAGCTTGGTAGAAATGGGAATCCTGGAACAATCTAGTAATTGACTCATGTTTACTAACCGTCATGTAATTCTTAAACAATCTGATATAGTCTGTGAAACTGGTACCTATACAATGTTATCGGAGGCATTGCTGTCTCATGCAGCCACTACAAATACCAAATCAGTCATCATTAACACATAAAACAGCACTATATCTACCACACACATTATAAACTAAATACACTGTCCCACATATGCTGAGTTTTTTAAAGTAATCTAATTTAAACTCAAAGACCTCCCAAATGCATCTATAGAAGCAAGTACCCACAGCAACCTGGGAACACTAAAGTAGCACCCACAAGGAAACATGCATCTATGACTCACTGCATCTCGACATGACAACCCGTAAAGCAAACCTACACAACCCAACATCTTAGTCATAGGAGACTCCACTGTGAGACACACTGCTGGTCATGGTCAGTACCATATCAGGACCCAGGATTTGCCACATCATGCGTTCACTCAAGTCCTTTCACTACAAGTGCATATGTAAATTAGTCATAGTACACATGGGTGTAAATGATGTAAGATGTGTCTCCCTGGACTGTATACAGACAGAAATATGATGGAGCTCTCAGAATATGTCAGAGGTGGGTAAGAACTTAGCCCTGTGCAGCATTTTACCTCCAGTAGTAACAAAAGATGATTGATTTTAACAACTGGCATAGTTTCTGGTGCAATTCAAATGGGATACAATATATATCAATTTTGGAGGAGATGGTCAACAGTCCTAACAGCTTTTCCAGGGATGGTGTGCATTTATACCCCCCCAACACTTTTGTCTATTGGCAAAGTCCTTGTCCACACACGATAAAGC